>NW_024037068.1:8455203-8482937 GCF_015706575.1 Patiria miniata
CCCGGGACAACTCGTACCCCGGACAACTCGTCCCGGGACAACTCGTACCCGAGACAACTCGTACCCGTCTGAAAATAAACACTGTGCAGCGTAATCGTATCTGTGCTTACTTGTGCCGACTGTTATCATACTTATTTTCAACCAATTTTATTCAATATTTAATTCCGTTTTTCATTTTTAATAGAGAAGAAGTTTTTCATTTAAATAGGTCTCTCTGTTGTTGGCCTGAAGATTTTTTTTTTTTAATAACTGTTTTATTTTCATTCCGTTTCAGAAACTCTGATGCAATCTCTTTTTGGGAATTATGTGGATAGAGACTGGAATAAACCGATGAAGACTTTGCAGGCTTCTGCAGCGATGGAGAAGAATAGCGTACCTGAAAAGGGAAAAGCATTTTCATATATTATTGCAATTATTATTATTTTTTTAATACTGTTTTATTTTCGTTCTGTTTCAGAAACATTGACGCAATCTCTTTTCGGAATAAGTTACGAGCAAACTCCGCCCTTGTAGCTGGCGTTATAGCCCTGCAAACGGGAACACAATGACGCGTGAAACATGGCATCTCACGCTACTCACTAAGCTAACAATTCTATTCAGTGACTTTTGAATTATTTCACATAATTATGCAAAAGACTGACACGCTACTGGGATTGTTGATGGTTATCAAAATTAATGTCATAAAAAGTGTAGAAGGTGACATATGTAACATTTTTATAATTTTAAAGAATCGTTCCACTTATTTTAGAAATACGTTTTCGCAATAAATGAAGATCAAATGAGCTCCTTCCACGAATTTGGCGAACTCCGCGATCATCGGCCAGCTGCCAGAATCTCTCCAGAACAATCTCTTGCTTGTCACCACTGGCAATTCCCCAAAACTCAACGGCTTTTGGTTTTCCACATCTTCGGATTTGTCAATTACATCTAACTAAAAAGGAACAGAAAAGTAAATGGTAAGAAAGTACAAGGTACGAGTCGTCCCGGGTACGAGTTGTCCCGGGTACGAGTTGTCCCGGGTACGAGTCGTCTCGGGTACGAGTTGTCCCGGGTCACAAATTTGGGGTACGAGTCGTCCCGGGTACGAGTTGTCCCGGGTACGAGTTGTCCCGATACCTTTTCAACACAGCTCTCACTGTCTCAGTCTCATTGGTTTTGTACACGTTTTCCAACGAGTAAAATAAAAGAGATTTTTAAGTTAAATGCCAAAGCAAAGGTGAACAAGCTTACCTATTCAAAAACGACTACCTTCACTGATACTGTAGTCTCTACTGTGATGGTGGCAGAAAACGTTTGCAGGAATTTCAAAACCGCAGAGCAAATTAAAACAATTTCCATTTTTCTTCAAAAAAAACTTGTTGTCCATTCCAGAGCAGAGCAGAATTTGCGGCCGGGCGATTATCGTTTGTAGCAACCTGCGAACACCCAGACGTCCGCAAGAATTTCGAGCGTTTTCTGAACAGCAGAGTATGAGCGACCCGACTAAAGTCTAGCTCCTGACTCTACAACCCGGATTTTCTGCATGAATGGAACGGGTATTCGGAACCAGAATAGTAACGCTGACGTCATAAACCCGCAAAATTAACTACATACCGTTTCCTGAGGGCGGTAGACTAGCTTTATGGCGTTTTTTTTGGTGAATAGGGACCATTGATCTCCATATGGTCATGGTCCCCCTCCAGCCCCCCCCCCCCACCCCTTGCCCACCGCCACAAAATGCACCACGGACTGTGAACTATGACACTGAAATAAAATAAAAACAATTTGTATTCAATACTGAATCCCGGTACATACCGTTATTTCGTTTTACCGTTTTGGATTTCCTCAAAACTAAAAACAGTAAACGAACTCAGTATTGACCGTTTCGTCGTTTTACAGTTTTGTAAGACGGTCAATTTGTATTTAAGATAAATATACGGTTATTCCGTTTTATCAGTTTAGTAAAATTCATTACAGCATAACGATCAATGATATTTGTTTTACTGTTTTACACAAATAACTTTGAAAACTTTCAAAAACGGTCAGTATTGAATACAGACTGTTTTGTTTATGTCAGTGTCATTTTGTGGCGGTGGGCAAGGTGGGGGGGGGGGGGGGGGCATGTCTGCACGAAGAAGTGTTACCGTGGTTGTCGGTATAATTAATGCGTGGTGTGATTGCCGGCGTGACCTGACCCCCATCTACTGCGACTCAGTTGGTGGGGCTAGAGAGTTGCACTCCAAGTAAAAATGGCGCTGGAAAATTTCAAGGAAGAAATTTCACAATGGATACAGGATGAATCCCGGGACATACTGTTCGTTTTACAAGGGGGGTGGAAATCCCGGGACATACCGTTATTTCGTTTTACCGTTTTGCATTTCCTCAAAACAAAAACAGTAAACAAACCATTGACCGTTTTGTCGTTTTACAGTTTTGTAAACGGTCAAACGGTATTAAGATAAATACGGTTTCTCTGTTTTATATGTTTAATAAAATTCATTACAGCATAACGATCAATGATTTTTGTTTTACAGTTTTACACAAATAACTTTGAAAAACAGTAAAACGGTCAGTATTGAATACAGACTGTTTTTTTTTTATTTCAGTGTCATAGTGAACAGTCAGTGGTGCATTTTGCGGTGCTGGGCAAGGGGGATGGAGGGGGACCATGCTTTACATGAAAAAGTGTTACCTCGGCATAATGCGTGGTGTGATTCCTGGCATGACCCTGACCCCCTTCTCACGCGATTCAGTTGGTGGGGCTTTTAGTTTTAGTAAGAGTTGCAAGCAAAAATGGCGCTGGAAAACTTCAAGAGGGGACATTAATTTTTACAATGGATACAGGATGGTAATACGTTTGAAGAAGTTGCAGATATTTGAAGGAAATTGGAGTTCGGCGCGGCTCTTCAATAGCCAGTTCGAAAACTATGTCGTGAGAACGAAATGTGAGGAGGGTAATTTGGGTCCCAGGCAATGACTCGATCCCATGAGGACGCATTAACATTCCTGGGTGCATTGCTTAATTGCCGAACCTAAATCAAAAAATGGTCGACAGGACTATTGACCGTTTTTCATTGTCATGTTCTTGTAAACAACACTGAAAATGAAGCAACTAACCGTGTATCGCTTTCAACAATCAAGAAAAACAACAAAAAGGTCATTGTTTTTTGTGTCCTAATACCGTTTGACCGTTTTACAAAACTGTAAAACGAAAAAAAACGGTCAACGGTGCGTTTACTGTTTTTGTTTTTGAGGAAATGCAAAACGGTAAAAAAAATAACGGTATGTCCGGGATTGGTGGAGGGGGACATGATGCTTACACGAAGAAGACTTGTTACCTCGGCATAAATAATGCGTGGTGTGATTCCTGGCGCAGACACTCATGCGATTCAGTTGGTGGGGCTTAAAGAGTTGCAAGCAAAAAATGGCGAGGGAAAACTCCAAGGGAGGACATTAGGGAGGTTTCGCAAGCGAACGGATACGCTTACACTTACGTTTAGCTATCCGTATCCGTTTTTTACTTACGTGTAGCGAGCGAGATATGCGTGTCGTCTGCACGTATGACGTCATACGCAACTCACTATCCGCTAAACGTGCAGACGGCACGCATATCTCGCTCGCTACACGTAAGTAAAAAACGGATACGGATAGCTAAGCGTAAGTGTAAGCGTATCCGTTCGCTTGCGAAACCTCCCTATTATTAGAAAGCGTTAAACGGTTAGTTGCTTTATTTTTAGAGTGTTGTTATACAAAATCATGACAATGACAAAACGGTCAATAGTCTTGCCGACCATTTTTTGATTTAGGTTCGGCAATTAAGTATCCATTGTGAAGAGTAATGTCCTCCCTTGAAGTTTTCCAGCGCCATTTTTGCTTGCAACTCTTTAAGCCCCACCAACTGAATCGCATGAGAAGGGGGTCAGGGTCACGCCAGGAATCACTGTCAATCACACCACGCATTAATTATGGCGAGCCAACACTTCTTCGTTTAAGCATCATGTCCCCCTCCACCCCCTTGCCCACCGCCACAAAATGCACCACGGACTGTTAACCATGACACTAAAATAAAAATAAAAAGTCTGTATAATCCCGGGACATACCGTTATTTCGTTTTACCGTTTTGGATTTCCTCAAAAACACAAAACAGTAAACGCACCGTTGACCGTTTTTTCGTTTTACAGTTTTGTAAAACGGTCAAACGGTAGTTAGGTCACAAAAAAACAATGACCTTTTTGTTGTTTTTCTTAATTGTTGAAAGCGATACACGGTTAGTTGCTTCATTTCAGAGTGTTGTTTTAAAGAACATGACAATGAAAACGGTCAATAGTCCTGTCGACCATTTTTTGATTTAGGTTCAGTAATTAAGCAATGCACTTAGGAATGTGAATGCGTCTTCATGGGATCGAGTCATTGCCTGGGATCCAAATTACCCTCCTCACATTTCGTTCTCACGACATAGTTTTCGAACTGGCTATTGAAGAGCCGCGCCGAACTCCAATTTCCTTCAATTATCTGCAACTTCTTCAAACGTATTACCATCCTGTATCCATTGTAAAAAGTAATGTCCTCCCTTGAAGTTTTCCAGCGCCATTTTTGCTTGCAACTCTTAAGCCCCACCAACTGAATCGCGTGAAGAGGGGGTCAGGGTCACGCCAGGAATCATCACACCACGCATAATGCCGAGGTAACACTTTTTCATGTAAAGCATGGTGACATGGTCCCCCTCCATCCCCCTTGCCCAGCACCACAAAATGCACCACGGACTGTTCACTATGACACTGAAATAAAAAAAAACAGTCTGTATTCAATACTGACCGTTTTGCTGTTTTCAAAGTTATTTGTGTAAAACTATAAAACAAAAATCATTGATCGTTATGCTGTAATGAATTTTATTAAACTTATAAAACAAGAGAAACCGCATTTATCTTAATACCGTTTGACCGTTTTACAAAACTGTAAAACGACAGAACGGTCAATGGTTTGTTTACTGTTTTTGATTTGAGGAAATGCAAAACGGTAAAACGAAATAACGGTATGTCCCGGGATTCTGTATTCAATACTGACCGTTTTGCTGTTTTTCAAAGTTATTTGTGTAAAACTGTCAAACAAAAATCATTGATCGTTATGCTATAATGGATTTTACTAAACTTATAAAACAGAGACACCGTATTTATCTTAATACCGCTTGTCGTTTTATACTAAAACTGTAAAACGACAAAACGGTCAATGGTTCGTTTACAGTTTTTGTTTTTGAGGAAATCCAAAACAATAAAACGAAATAACGGTATGTACCGCGATTATTACACTCTGTGCACTGGTTCCGTTCTTCGATCGTCAATCTAGGGGTTGGAGGTTCGAGCCCCAGATTGTAACCAACGACAAGTTTTTTTTCATTTTCATCAGAGCGGAGGGGGTTGGGTGGATGGGGTGTGACGACGACACGTGACTTTTGGCGTCACCATCCTTTGCAACTTTGTAACCTATATTATTAATTGCCTGCTTGGTAAGTGCGAGCCAGTAGCCCAGTCGGTAGAGTGCCGTTCTTCGATCGTCAATCTAGGGGTTGGAGGTTCGAGCCCCAGCTCGTCACCAACGACAGTCTTTTTTTTTCTATTTCATCAGGGCACAGGGTGGGGTTGACGGGGTGTGACGACGACACGTGACTTTTGGCGTCACCATCCTTTGCAACCGGAGGTTTATATATATTATAAATTGCGTGCTTGGTAAGTGCGAGCCGGTAGCCCAGTCGGTAGAGTTCCGTTCTTCGCGTCGTCAATCTAGGGGTTGGAGGTTCGAGCCCCAGCTCGTCACCAACGACAGTCTTTTTTTTTCATTTTCATCAGGGCACAGGGGGTGGGGTTGACGGGGTGTGACGACGACACCTGACTTTTGGCGTCACCATCCTTTGCAACCGGAGGTTGATATATATTATAAATTGTCGCTTGGTAAGTGCGAGCCAGTAGCCCAGTCGGTAGAGTTCCGTTCTTCGATCGTCAATCTAGGGGTTGGAGGTTCGAAACCCCAGCTTGTCACCAACGACAATTATTTTTTTTCATTTCATTCCCATCAGAGCGGAGGGGGTGGGGTTGACGACGACACGTGACTTTTGGCGTCACCATCCTTTGCAACCGGAGATTATATATGTTATAATTGTCGTTTGGTAAGTGCGAGCCAGTAGCCCAGTCGGTAGAGTTCCGTTCTTCGATCGTCAATCTAGGGGTTGGAGGTTCGAGCCCCAGCTTGTCACCAACGACAGTTTTTTTTTTCATTTCCATCAGAGCGGAGGGGGTGGGGTTGACGACGACACGTGACTTTTAGGGTCACCATCCATTGCAACCGGAGATTTATATATATTATAAATTGCCTGCTTGGTAAGTGCGAGCCGGTAGCCCAGTCGGTAGAGTTCCGTTCTTCGATCGTCAATCTAGGGGTTGGAGGTTCGAGCCCCAGCTCGTCACCAACGACAGTTTTATTTTCATTTTCATCAGAGCGGTGGGTTGATGGGGTGTGATGACGACACGTGACTTTTGGCGTCACCATCCTTTGCAACCGGAGGTTTATATATATTATAAATTGCCTGCTTGGTAAGTGCGAGCCGGTAGCCCAGTCGGTAGAGTTCCGTTCTTCGATCGTCAATCTAGGGGTTGGAGGTTCGAGCCCCAGCTTGTCACCAACGATAATTATTTTTTTTCCATTTCCATCAGAGCGGAGGGGGTGGGTGTGACGAAGACACGTGACTTTTGGCGTCAACATCCTTTGCAACCGGAGGTTTATATATATTATAAATTGTCGCTTGGTAAGTGCGAACCAGTAGCCCAGTCGGTAGAGTTCCGTTCTTCGATCGTCAATCTAGGGGTTGGAGGTTCGAGCCCCAGCTTGTCACCAACGATAATTATTTTTTTTCCATTTCCATCAGAGCGGAGGGGGTGGGTGTGACGACGACACGTGACTTTTGGCGTCACCATTTTTTGCAACCGGAGGTTTATATATATTATAAATTGTCGCTTGGTAAGTGCGAGCCGGTAGCCCAGTCGTTAGAGTTCCGTTCTTCGATCGTCAATCTAGGGGTTGGAGGTTCGAACCCGAGCTCGTCACCAACGACAGTTTTTTTTCATTTCATCACAGCGGAGGCATTGGGGTTGACTGGGTGTGACGACGACACGTGACTTTTGGCGTCACCATCCTTTGCAACCGGAGTTTATATATATTATAAATTGCCTGCTTGGTAAGTGCGAGCCGGTAGCCCAGTCGGTAGAGTTCTGTTCTTCGATCGTCAATCTAGGGGTTGGAGGTTCGAGCCCCAGCTCAACACCAACGACAGTTTTTTTTTTCATTTTCATCGGAGCGGAGGGGGTGGGGTTGACGGGGTGTGTGATGACGACACGTGACTTTTGGCGTCACCATCCTTTGCAACCGGAGGTTTATATATATTATAAATTCCCTGCTTGGTAAGTGCGAGCCGGTAGCCCAGTCGGGAGAGTTCCGTTCTTCGATCGTCAATCTAGGGGTCTGAGGTTCGAGCCCCAGCTCGTCACCAACGACAGTCTTTTTTTTCATTTTCATCAGGGCACAGGGGGTGGGGTTGACGGGGTGTGACGACGACACGTGACTTTTGGCGTCACCATCCTTTGCAACCGGAGGTTTATATATATTATAAATTGCCTGCTTGGTAAGTGCGAGCCGGTAGCCCAGTCGGTAGAGTTCCGTTCTTCGATCGTCAATCTAGGGGTTGGAGGTTCGAGCCCCAGCTCGTCACCAACGCCTTTTTTTCTTTCATTTTCATCAGAGAGGAGGGGGTGGGGTTGACGGGGTGTGACGACGACACGTGACTTTTGGCGTCACCATCCTTTGCAACCGGAGGTATTATATATATTATAAATTGCCTGCTTGGTAAGTGCCAGCCGGTAGCCCAGTCGGGAGAGTTCCGTTCTTCGATCGTCAATCTAGCGGTTGAAGGTTCGAGCCCCAGCTCGTCACCAACGACAGTTTTTTTTTCCATTTTCATCTGAGCGGAGGTGGTGGGGTTGACGGGGTGTGATGACGACACGTGACTTTTGGCGTCACCATCCTTTGCAACCGGAGGTTTATATATATTATAAATTGCCTGCTTGGTAAGTGCGAGCCGGTAGCCCAGTTGGTAGAGTTCCGTTCTTCGATCGTCAATCTAGGGGTTGGAGGTTCGAGCCCCAGCTCGTCACCAACGACAGTCTTTTTTTTCATTTTCATCAGAGCACAGGGGGTGGGGTTGACGGGGTGTGACGACGACACCTGACTTTTGGCGTCACCATCCTTTGCAACCGGAGGTTGATATATATTATAAATTGTCGCTTGGTAAGTGCGAGCCAGTAGCCCAGTCGGTAGAGTTCCGTTCTTCGATCGTCAATCTTGGGGTTGGAGGTTCGAGACCCCAGCTTGTCACCAACGACAATTATTTTTTTTCATTTCCATCAGAGCGGAGGGGTGGGGTTGACGACGACACCTGACTTTCGGCGTCACCATCCTTTGCAGCCGGAGGTTTATATATATTATAAATTGCCTGCTTGGTAAGTGCGAGCCGGTAGCCCAGTCGGTAGAGTTCCGTTCTTCGATCGTCAATCTAGGGGTTGGAGGTTCGAGCCCCAGCTCGTCACCAACGCCTTTTTTCCTTCATTTTCATCAGAGAGGAGGGGGTGGGGTTGACGGGGTGTGACGACGACACGTGACTTTTGGCGTCACCATCCTTTGCAACCGGAGGTTTATATATATTATAAATTGCCTGCTTGGTAAGTGCGAGCCGGTAGCCCAGTCGGGAGAGTTCCGTTCTTCGATCGTCAATCTAGGGGTTGGAGGTTCGAGCCCCAGATCGTCACCAACGACAGTTTTTTTTTCCATTTTCATCAGAGCGGAGGTGGTGGGGTGACGGGGTGTGATGACGACACGTGACTTTTGGCGTCACCATCCTTTGCAACCGGAGGTTTATATATATTATAATTGTCACTTGGTAAGTGCGAGCCAGTAGCCAGTCGGTAGAGTTCCGTTCTTCGATCGTCAATCTTGGGGTTGGAGGTTCGAGCCCCAGCTCGTCACTAACCCCTTTTTGTCTTTCATTTTCATCAGAGCGGAGGGGGTGGGGTTGACGACGACACGTGACTTTTGGCGTCACCATCCTTTGCAACCGGAGATTTATATATATTATAAATTGCCTGCTTGGTAAGTGCGAGCCGGTAGCCCAGTCGGTAGAGTTCCGTTCTTCGATCGTCAATCTAGGGGTTGGAGGTTCGAGCCCCAGCTCGTCACCAACGACAGTTTTATTTTCATTTTCATCAGAGCGGAGGGGGTGGGGTTGACGGGGTGTGACGAAGACACGTGACTTTTGGCGTCACCATCCTTTGCAACCGGAGGTTTATATATATTATAAATTGCCTGCTTGGTAAGTGCGAGCCGGTAGCCCAGTCGGTAGAGTTCTGTTCTTCGATCGTCAATCTAGGGGTTGGAGGTTCGAGCCCCAGCTCAACACCAACGACAGTTTTTTTTTTTCATTTTCATCAGAGCGGAGGGGGGGGGTGGGGTTGACGGGGTGTGATGACGACACGTGACTTTTGGCGTCACCATCCTTTGCAACCGTAGTTTATATATATTATAAATTGCCTGCTTGGTAAGTGCGAGCCGGTAGCCCAGTCGGGAGAGTTCCGTTCTTCGATCGTCAATCTAGGGGTCTGAGGTTCGAGCCCCAGCTCGTCACCAACGCCTTTTTTTTCTTCATTTTCATCAGAGAGGAGGGGGTGGGGTTGACGGGGTGTGACGACGACACGTGACTTTTGGCGTCACCATCCTTTGCAACCGGAGGTTTATTTATATTATAAATTGCCTGCTTGGTAAGTGCGAGCCGGGAGCCCAGTCGGTAGAGTTCCGTTCTTCGAAAGTCAATCTAGTTGTTGGAGGTTCGAGCCCCAGCTCGTCACCAACGACAGTTTTTTTTTTTCCATTTTCATCTGAGCGGAGGTGGTGGGGTTGACGGGGTGTGATGACGACACGTGACTTTTGGCGTCACCATCCTTTGCAACCGGAGGTTTATATATATTATAAATTGCCTGCTTGGTAAGTGCGAGCCGGTAGCCCAGTCGGTAGAGTTCCGTTCTTCGATCGTCAATCTAGGGGTTGGAGGTTCGAGCCCCAGCTCGTCACCAACGACAGTCTTTTTTTTCATTTTCATCAGGGCACAGGGGGTGGGGTTGACGGGGTGTGACGACGACACCTGACTTTTGGCGTCACCATCCTTTGCAACCGGAGGTTGATATATATTATAAATTGTCGCTTGGTAAGTGCGAGCCAGTAGCCCAGTCGGTAGAGTTCCGTTCTTCGATCGTCAATCTAGGGGTTGGAGGTTCGAACCCGTGCTCGTCACCAACGACAGTTTTTTTTTCATTTCATCACAGCGGAGGCGGTGGGGTTGACTGGGTGTGACGACGACACGTGACTTTTGGCGTCACCATCCTTTGCAACCGGAGGTTATATATGTTATAAATTGCCTGCTTGGTAAGTGCGAGCCGGTAGCCCAGTCGGTAGAGTTCTGTTCTTCGATCGTCAATCTAGGGGTTGGAGGTTCGAGCCCCAGCTAAACACCAACGACAGTTTTTTTTCATTTTCATCGGAGCGGAGGAAGTGGGGTTGACGGGGTGTGATGACGACACGTGACTTTTGGCGTCACCATCCTTTGCAACCGGAGGTTTATATATATTATAAATTCCCTGCTTGGTAAGTGCGAGCCGGTAGCCAGTCGGGAGAGTTCCGTTCTTCGATCGTCAATCTAGGGGTCTGAGGATCGAGCCCCAGCTCGTCACCAACGACAGTCTTTTTTTTCATTTTCATCAGGGCACAGGGGGTGGGGTTGACGGGGTGTGACGACGACACGTGACTTTTGGCGTCACCATCCTTTGCAACCGGAGGTTTATATATATTATAAATTGCCTGCTTGGTAAGTGCGAGCCGGTAGCCCAGTCGGTAGAGTTCCGTTCTTCGATCGTCAATCTAGGGGTTGGAGGTTCGAGCCCCAGCTCGTCACCAACGCCTTTTTTCTTTCATTTTCATCAGAGAGGAGGGGGTGGGGTTGACGGGGTGTGACGACGACACGTGACTTTTGGCGTCACCATCCTTTGCAACCGGAGGTTTATATATATTATAAATTGCCTGCTTGGTAAGTGCGAGCCGGTAGCCCAGTCTGTAGAGTTCCGTTCTTCGATCGTCAATCTAGGGGTTGGAGGTTCGAGCCCCAGCTCGTCACCAACGACAGTTTTATTTTCATTTTCATCAGAGCGGAGGGGGTGGGGTTGACGGGGTGTGACGACGACACGTGACTTTTGGCGTCAACATCCTTTGCAACCGGAGGTTTATATGTATTATAAATTGCCTGCTTGGTAAGTGCGAGCCGGTAGCCCAGTCGGTAGAGTTCCGTTCTTCGATCGTCAATCTAGGGGTTGGAGGTTCGAGCCCCAGCTTGTCACCAACGATAATTATTTTTTTTCCATATCCATCAGAGCGGAGGGGGTGGGTGTGACGGGGTGTGATGACTACACGTGACTTTTGGCGTCACCATCCTTTGCAACCGGAGGTTTATATATATTATAAATTCCCTGCTTGGTAAGTGCGAGCCAGTAGCCCAGTCGGTAGAGTTCCGTTCTTCGATCGGCAATCTAGGGGTTGGAGGTTCGAGCCCTAGATCGTCACCAACGCCATTTTTTTCTCATTTTCATCAGAGAGGAGGGGGTGGGGTTGACGGGGTGTGACGAAGACACGTGACTTTTGGCGTCAACATCCTTTGCAACCGGAGGTTTATATATATTATAATTGCCTGCTTGGTAAGTGCGAGCCGGTAGCCCAGTTGGTAGAGTTCCGTTCTTCGATCGTCAATCTAGGGTTGGAGGTTCGAGCCCCAGCTCGTCACCAACGACAGTTTTTTTTCATTTCATCAGAGCGGAGGGGGTGGGGTTGACTGGTGTGACGACGACACGTGACTTTTGGCGTCACCATCCTTCCAGAAGCCCAGTCGTTAGAGTTCCGTTCTTCGATCGTCAATCTAGGGGTTGAAGGTTCGAGCCCCAGCTGGTCACCAACGATAATTATTTTGTTTCCATTTCCATCAGAGCGGAGGGGGTGGGTGTGACGACGACACGTGACTTTTGGCGTCACCATCCTTTGCAACCGGAGGTTTATATATATTATAAATTGTCGCTTGGTAAGTGCGAGCCAGTAGCCCAGTCGGTAGAGTTCCGTTCGTCAATCTAGGGGTTGGAGGTTCGAGCCCCAGCTTGTCACCAACGACAATTATTTTTTTTCCATTTCCATCAGAGCGGAGGGGGTGGGTGTGACGACAACACGTGACTTTTGGCGTCACCATCCTTTGCAACTGGAGGTTTATATATATTATCAATTGCCTGCTTGGGAAATAAGAGCCGGTAGCCCAGTCGGTAGAGTTCCGTTCTTCGATCGTCAATCTAGGGGTTGAAGGTTCGAGCCCCAGCTTGTCACCAACGATAATTATTTTGTTTCCATTTCCATCAGAGCGGAGGGGGTGGGTGTGACGACGACACGTGACTTTTGGCGTCACCATCCTTTGCAACCGGAGGTTTATATATATTATAAATTGTCGCTTGGTAAGTGCGAGCCAGTAGCCCAGTCGGTAGAGTTCCGTTCGTCAATCTAGGGGTTGGAGGTTCGAGCCCCAGCTTGTCACCAACGACAATTATTTTTTTTTTTTTCCATTTCCATCAGAGCGGAGGGGGTGGGTGTGACGACAACACGTGACTTTTGGCGTCACCATCCTTTGCAACTGGAGGTTTATATATATTATCAATTGCCTGCTTGGGAAATAAGAGCCGGTAGCCCAGTCGGTAGAGTTCCGTTCTTCGATCGTCAATCTAGGGTTGGAGGTTCGAGCCCCAGCTCGTCTCCAACGACAGTTTTTTTTTTCATTTTCATCAGAGCAGAGGGGTGGGGTTGACTGGGTGTGACGACGACACGTGACTTTTGGCGTCACCATCCTTTGCAACCGGAGGTATATATATTTATAAATTACCTGCTTGGTAAGTGCGAGCCGGTAGCCCAGTCGATAGAGTGCCGTTCTTCGATCGTCAATGTAGGGGTTGGAGGTTCGATCCCCAGCTTGTCACCAACGACAATTTTTTTTTCCCTTCATTTCCATCAGAGCGGAGGCGGTGGGGTGTGACGACGACACGTGACTGTTGGCATCACCATCCTTTGCAACCGGAGGTTTATATATATTATAAATTGCCTGCTTGGTAAGTGCGAGCCGGTAGCCCAGTCGGAAGAAGTTCCGTTCTTCGATCGTCAATATAGGGGTTAGAAGTTCGAGCCCCAGCTCGTCACCAACGACAGTTTTTTTTTTCATTTTCATCAGAGCGGAGGGGGTGGGTGTGACGACGACACGTGACTTTTGGCGTCACCATTTTTTGCAACAGGAGGTTTATATATATTATAAATTGTCGCTTGGTAAGTGCGAGCCAGTAGCCCCGTCGGTAGAGTTCCGTTTTTCGATCGTCCATCTAGGGGTTGGAGGTTCGAGCCCCAGATCGTCACCAACGCCATTTTTTTCATTTTCATCAGAGCGGAGGGGGTGGGGTTGACGGGGTGTGACGATGACAAGTGACTTTTGGCGTCAACATCCTTTGCAACCGGAGGTTTATATATATTATAAATTGCCTGCTTGGTAAGTGCGAGCCGGTAGCCCAGTTGGTAGAGTTCCGTTCTTCGATCGTCAATCTAGGGGTTGGAGGTTCGAGCCCCAGCTTGTCACCAACGACAATTATTTTTTTCCATTTCCATCAGAGCGGAGGGGGTGGGTGTGAAGACAACACGTGACTTTTGGCGTCACCATCCTTTGCAACTGGAGGTTTATATATATTATAAATTGCCTGCTTGGTAAGTGCGAGCCGGTAGCCCAGTCGGTAGAGTTCCGTTCTTCGATCGTCAATCTAGGGGTTGGAGGTTCGAGCCCCAGCTCGTCACCAACGACAATTATTTTTTTCCATTTCCATCAGAGCGGAGGGGGTGGTGTGACGACAACACGTGACTATTGGCGTCACCATCCTTTGCAACTGGAGGTTTTATATATTATAAAATTGCCTGCTTGGTAAGTGCGAGCCGGTAGCCCAGTCGGTAGAGTTCCGTTCTTTGATCGTCAATCTAGGGGTTGGAGGTTCGAGCCCCAGCTCGTCACCAACGACAATTATTTTTTTTCCATTTCCATCAGAGCGGAGGGGGTGGGTGTGACGACAACACGTGACTATTGGCGTCACCATCCTTTGCAACTGGAGGTTTATATATATTATAAATTGCCTGCTTGGTAAGTGCGAGCCGGTAGCCCAGTCGGTAGAGTTCCGTTCTTCGATCGTCAATATAGGGTTGGAGGTTCGAGCCCCAGCTCGTCACCAACGACAGTATTTTTTTCATTTTCATCAGAGCGGAGGGGGTGGGTGTGACGACGACACGTGACTTTTGGCGTCACCATTTTTTGCCACCGGAGGTTTATATATATTATAAATTGTCGCTTGGTAAGTGCGAGCCAGTAGCCCAGTCGGTAGAGTTCCGTTCTTCGATCGGCAATCTAGGGGTTGGAGGTTCGAGCCCTAGATCGTCACCAACGCCATTTTTTTTCTCATTTTCATCAGAGCGGAGGGGGTGGGGTTGACGGGGTGTGACGACGACACGTGACTTTTGGCGTCAACATCCTTTGCAACCGGAGGTTTATATATATTATAAATGCCTGCTTGGTAAGTGCGAGCCGGTAGCCCAGTTGGTAGAGTTCCGTTCTTCGATCGTCAATCTAGGGGTTGGAGGTTCGAGCCCCAGCTCGTCACCAACGACAGTTTTTTTTTCATTTCATCAGAGCGGAGGGGGTGGGGTTGACTGGGTGTGACGACGACACGTGACTTTTGGCGTCACCATCCTTCCAGTAGCCCAGTCGTTAGAGTTCCGTTCTTCGATCGTCAATCTAGGGGTTGAAGGTTCGAGCCCCAGCTTGTCACCAACGATAATTATTTTGTTTCCATTTCCATCAGAGCGGAGGGGGTGGGTGTGACGACGACACGTGACTTTTGGCGTCACCATCCTTTGCAACTGGAGGTTTATATATATTATAAATTGTCGCTTGGTAAGTGCGAGCCAGTAGCCCAGTCGGTAGAGTTCCGTTGGTCAATCTAGGGGTTGGAGGTTCGAGCCCCAGCTTGTCACCAACGACAATTAATTTTTTTTCCATTTCCATCAGAGCGGAGGGGGTGGGTGTGACGACAACACGTGACTTTTGGCGTCACCATCCTTTGCAACTGGAGGTTTATATATATTATCAATTGCCTGCTTGGGAAATAAGAGCCGGTAGCCCAGTCGGTAGAGTTCCGTTCTTCGATCGTCCATCTAGGGGTTGGAGGTTCGAGCCCCAGATCGTCACCAACGCCATTTTTTTTTCATTTTCATCAGAGCGGAGGGGGTGGGGTTGACGGGGTGAGACGATGACAAGTGACTTTTGGCGTCAACATCCTTTGCAACCGGAGGTTTATATATATTATAAATTGCCTGCTTGGTAAGTGCGAGCCGGTAGCCCAGTTGGTAGAGTTCCGTTCTTCGATCGTCAATCTAGGGGTTGGAGGTTCGAGCCCCAGCTTGTCACCAACGACAATTATGTTTTTCCATTTCCATCAGAGCGGAGGGGTGGGGTGTGAAGACAACACGTGACTTTTGGCGTCACCATCCTTTGCAACTGGAGGTTTATATATATTATAAATTGCCTGCTTGGTAAGTGCGAGCCGGTAGCCCAGTCGGTAGAGTTCCGTTCTTCGATCGTCAATCTAGGGGTTGGAGGTTCGAGCCCCAGCTCGTCACCAACGACAATTATTTTTTTCCATTTCCATCAGAGCGGAGGGGGTGGGTGTGACGACAACACGTGACTATTGGCGTCACCATCCTTTGCAACTGGAGGTTTATATATATTATAAATTGCCTGCTTGGTAAGTGCGAGCCGGTAGCCCAGTCGGTAGAGTGCCGTTCTTCGATCGTCAATGTAGGGGTTGGAGGTTCGATCCCCAGCTTGTCACCAACGACAATTTTTTTCCCTTCATTTCCATCAGAGCGGAGGCGTTGGGTGTGACGACGACACGTGACTGTTGGCATCACCATCCTTTGCAACCGGAGGTTTATATATATTATAAATTGCCTGCTTGGTAAGTGCGAGCCGGTAGCCCAGTCGGAAGAAGTTCCGTTCTTCGATCGTCAATATAGGGGTTAGAAGTTCGAGCCCCAGCTCGTCACCAACGACAGTTTTTTTTTTCATTTTCACCAGAGCGGAGGGGGTGGGTGTGACGACGACACGTGACTTTTGGCGTCACCATTTTTTGCAACAGGAGGTTTATATATATTATAAATTGTCGCTTGGTAAGTGCGAGCCAGTAGCCCCGTCGGTAGAGTTCCGTTTTTCGATCGTCCATCTAGGGGTTGGAGGTTCGAGCCCAAGATCGTCACCAACGCCATTTTTTTTTCATTTTCATCAGAGCGGAGGTGGTGGGGTTGACGGGGTGTGACGATGACAAGTGACTTTTGGCGTCACCATCCTTTGCAACTGGAGGTTTATATATATTATAAATTGCCTGCTTGGTAAGTGCGAGCCGGTAGCCCAGTCGGTAGAGTTCCGTTCTTCGATCGTCAATCTAGGGGTTGGAGGTTCGAGCCCCAGCTCGTCACCAACGACAATTATTTTTTTCCATTTCCATCAGAGCGGAGGGGTGGGTGTGACGACAACACGTGACTATTGGCGTCACCATCCTTTGCAACTGGAGGTTTATATATATTATAAATTGCCTGCTTGGTAAGTGCGAGCCGGTAGCCCAGTCGGTAGAGTGCCATTCTCCGATCCTCAGTCTTGGGTTTTTTTGCCCTTCTTCGTTGACATTTACTCTTCAAAGTGAGTACATATATTCTATTGTGACCATAGACACTTTGAGTGCAATCTTTGGAACTTCCCGAATTGCTAAAGAGCATTTGGCCTTGCTTTTGCTCGGCCAACTGTCCTTCTTCATGATGGCGTCGGCGTTTCGATCCACGCTAAGCGCCCAAACACAATCAGGTTCATTGTTCGACAGAACAAACCGACAGCATTCCAAGTCCATAGATCGGTTTGTCGTGAAATCCACGATGACAACGGCGTAAAGTGCATTGCCGAGTTAGACACCGGATGGTTTAATGTTACCTGTGCG
Source organism: Patiria miniata (assembly GCF_015706575.1). Taxonomy (NCBI): domain Eukaryota; kingdom Metazoa; phylum Echinodermata; class Asteroidea; order Valvatida; family Asterinidae; genus Patiria; species Patiria miniata. The sequence continues at coordinate 8,472,420 of NW_024037068.1, forward strand.
AATGACAGATATGCAGAGATTCTCGCTCAAGATGGGATCCTGCTGAATGGAGTTTTGGTTCAGTGCGAAAGAGCTGATGTCTTGAGCTCGGTCGTCGTATACGTCAAGGCACCATACGAGATGAATGACGACGTTGTAGTCAACGCTCTTCTGCCATATGGGACTGTCGTTAATGTTAAACGACAACACCATGATTTCAACTCAGGGATTGAAAATGGGGTCAGAAGCTTGCTGATCAAACACGTTAAGAAGCCTATCCCCAGCTACATCAAGGTTGGCAGTTTCAATCTACCGGTTCGTCATCGCGGTCAGGAGAAAACTTGCAGGATTTGCAGAAAGCCGGTCACATCGCCAGGGAATGTGAAATGAGGGGCCGGTGTTTCATCTGCGGCTCCCTTGATCACCGAGCTGAAATGCATGAAAAACTGCATGAACTGCAGAGAATGCCTCCAGTAAGTCAAGTGATCCATGATCACTCATACGTTGCACCGGACGTGAGTGACAGCGAACCTGAAACGAATGATGCTCAAGTAATTGACGGGGTACTTTAGTAATACCTGCAGAAGGGCCCGAAGAGGAAAGCCAGGAGGCAACAGAGACGGATGTGATGGATGCGGAGGGTGACACAGAAGTACCTGAGGGAGAGTCAGAGGAGAAAAGTCAGGAGACAACAACGCCCGAGGTGATGGATGCGGATGGTGACACAGAAGTACCTGATGAAGAGCTTGAGGAGAAAAGCCAGGAGGAAACAACGCGGAAGTGATGGATGCGGACGGAGACACCCAGTCCCAAGAAAGAGTTGCCCCCCAACAAAAGCCCCCGACCTTCTGGGATGAAGCCGTGCAGCAGGAGCGCCTAAAACGTAAGAGGAACGATGACGAGGCAAGTCCAGAAAAGAAGGTCCCTAGAGAGGAGAAGAAAGCATGGACACAACATCGGTACCAGATGGAAAAGAACAGCCTGGAAAAAAGAAGGAAGTGATGATGACGAACTCTCGGCATCGGGAACTGAAAGAGTCATATCCAAAGAACAATCGGGAGACCAACATTCAAAGGGCAAGAAAAGAATGCAAAGGGCCGTACGCCTGACAAGCAGGAAACTGTTCGACGACGACAAAGAAGAAAGAACTCCAAGGAAAACTCACCCCAGCCGGTTGATGGTCTCATAGCAAAAGAACTTAGTCCTCCTAAAGGTCGTGGTAGAGGCAGAGGTCAGTCTCCAAATTAGAAACTGAACTGGTTTTTTTCCGCCTTCTCGAACTACGCTATTAACATTATTTTGCTGATGAGTTTCTTGAATGCTTTGTCCGTTGTGACCATGAACGTTAATGGCATCAGGGACCTTAGAAAAAGGGAGGCTCTTTTTGAGGGTTTTGTTCGAAGAAAGTTTAATATTGTTTGCATTCAGGAAACTCATAGCAATAGCGCCGATGAACATCTTTGGCGCAAAAGTTGGGAAGGCGAAATTGTCTTTAGCCACGGCTCGAATCATTCTCGAGGTGTGGCTATATTAATTTCCAAGAAATGTGATCTTAAATTTCCAATGTTGAGAAAGATGACGATGGTCGTTGGGTTAAGGGAGATATTGTGTGGAACAAGAAAGTCATTTCCCTCATGTCTGTTTATGCACCCAATCTGATCCCCGAAAGAGCTAACTTCTTCACTGATCTTAATGCTTTAATCAAGTCAGACTCTGATTGGATAATAGGAGGCGATTTCAATTGTAATCTTGCTGTTTCTCCAATCGGGGATCCAAGTCGATCTGTTTTAAAACGTATGATTCATGATTCTGATCTTATTGACACTTGGATGACTATTCACCCCAATGACCCCGGCTATACATTTTATAGCAGGGCTCACAAGACTTCTTGCAGAATTGATTACATTTTTGTTTCCTCCTTTTTCAGTCATCAATTGGTGGATATTTGTGCATGTATGAACGGCCTGACTGATCATAAATTTGTCAAGCTGAAGCTTGAAAACTGTATGACCCCTCATGGAAATGGTCGCTGGATCTGCAATAATGAGCTCCTTAGGGATGTGGATTGTTCTAACAGAATTTGTAACTTTTGGAATTTTTGGAAGTTGAACAAGACTAATTTTAGCTCTCTCATGGAATGGTGGGAAACAGGAAAGTTTAGGCTCAGAGAAATTATTCAAGATTTCGGTCGTGAGAAAGCCTTTTGAAAAACGGCAGATCAATCTTCTTAACAATCGTTATGACGACTTGATCAATAGCCCCGGTGACAATAAAGATGAGATTAATAATATTTTGAGAGACCTCAAAGAGTACGAGATGAAAGAATGGGAGAGAGCTAAAGTTAGGGCTCGCAACATCCACAAAACAGAAGATGAAAAACCTAGCAAATTTTTTCTTAACCTTGAGAAACATCACATCGAAAGTGGTTCCATGACTAAGATTCTTGATTGTGATGGCAATTATGTGGATGATCCTGAAAAAATGTTCAACTGTGTCAACACTTTTATCATAATCTGTACAGTCATGAAGAGATTAATTTAGACAGTCTGAATGATATCCTTGATGACATTGACACTGAGTATTTTGATGACAATGCTATCGATTTGGGTAAAGATATCTCTAAGCTAGAAATCAAGAAAGCTCTGCACGATATGAACAAAAATAAATCTCCGGGTATTGATGGTTTAACAGTAGAGTTTTATCAAGAGTTTTGGGATATTCTAGGTCAAGACCTGCTCGATGTGTTTAAAGAGTGTAAGAAGAAAGGTATTTTGACTAAGACCATGAATACTGCTCTGGTGCGTCTAATATATAAAATTCTGGTTGCAAACATGATTTGAAGAATTGGCGACCCATTAGTCTTTTAACTGTAGATTATAAAATAATGTCCAAGGTTATTATGAACAGACTTGGGACTATTATGCCCAGCCTTATAGGAAAAGATCAAACGTACGGAGTTCATAATCGTAGCATTCACGACAATCTCATGGTTTTACGCGACACTGTCGATTATGTTAATTGTTTTGATAGAGAGGCCGCTATTGTCAGCATTGACCAAGAAAAGGCGTTTGATAGAGTTAGCTGGAATTATATGTTCAGTGTCATGAATAAAATGGGTGTCCCACAGAGTCTTATTGGGTGGATTAAACTTCTCTATAGCGGTCCTTTGTGTAGAGTTTGATGAATAATTTTATAGGTGCGCCTATTGAAATTGGCAGAGGTATTAGGCAAGGCTGCCCCTTGTCGCCCTCATTGTATGCTATTTGTGCTGAAGGGCTGGCTAATCTTATCAGAAAGAACGATTCTTTTGGTGGGGTTAGCATTCCCAACAGCTATGAATGTATTAAGCTTATTCAACATGCGGATGATACTTCTGTTTTTATTTTCTTCTAATCTTGAATTTGATTGTCTTAGCTCCACTTTGCAGACCTTTTGTAGCGGCAGTGGATCGAAAGTTAACGTTCAGAAGACCAAAGGACTTTGGCTGGGGAGTTGGAAAAATCGTAATGACAAGCCCCTTGGCTTTGATTGGCACAACGATAAATTAAAAATTTTGGGCATTTATTTCGGAAATGACGTTCCTGCAGAAGATAATTGGGGACCCAGGGTGAAAAAATTGAAAAATACTCTTAATCTTTGGCGCACTCGAAATCTCACTTTGAAAGGTAAAGCTGTTATAGTCAATAGTCTTTTTGGTTCGGGGTTGTCGTACTTTGGCAGCATCCTCCCATGTCCGGATCAATGGGTTAAAGAAATGGACGCCATTATCTTCAAATTCTATTGGCATTCTAAGCCAGAGAAAATAAAAAGAAACAACATTAGGGCTCCTAGAAACCTCGGAGGAACGGGTCTTTTGAACGTTCAAGCAAAAATCCACAGCTGCAAGCTTAAATGGTTAGCTAACTTCTCTAAAGCGTCTGGCACGTGGCGTTCTTGGTTTAACTTTTAGGTTTGTGAAGCCAGTGGGCCCAATCGATTAGGCTGGTATGTGTTCAACAATTGTAAAAGATTTAAAAGAATTCCTCCTTTTTATCAGGAAGTCATGAAGGCGTTCGATAAGTCCGGTGGGATAATTAAATGTAATATTTCTTGTGTTCGCGAAGCTCAACTAGTACCCTTGTTCAAAAATGATATCATTACTGGTAATCAGGATAAAGAAATAGACAGCATTTGTTTTAGAACTCATGGAATCACTTTGTTGCACCATGTTTGTTCCAATGGACGGTTCCTCACTCCACGGCAAATTACTGATCGGTACAATGTTCACCCTAGAGGTGCCAGTCAAGTTCTCAATAGGTTGCGCAATTTCATTTGCCCCAATTTGTTTAATGAGAAACGTATTGGACCTCAAAATCACGTTTCTAACTGGCTTGAAATAAGAGATTTTTCTGATCAGTCGGATAATATGTCTGTCCGTGACCTAACTGTCAAATTTGTTATTACAATTTTCGAATGAAAGATTTTATTGAGCCATGGCACAGCAGAAATGGCAGGAAATACTTAACATTAGTACCGATTTAGACTGGACTACTATTTGGAAACGGGGAAATAATAAGAACCTTGACCACGACGAAATAGACATCTGGTATAAAAAATTAAACATCGCATTATCCCAACTAAAACATGGCTAAACAGAATAGGTATCACCGAAGACGACCACTGTGTTTTATGTAACTCGCAACCTGAAACTATTGAACACTTGTTTTTGTACTGTATTAAGACTCTTCCTTCTTGGCTTTTTGTAGAACATATTTTGAAAAAATTCACAGGGAACAAGTACTTCTTTCTCAATGATGAAAATAGAATTCTGGGTTCAGGGGGGAACGTAAGCAACATCACTAGCTTGATTCTCATAGCAAAACTTTTGAAAGTTATTTGGAACTCGAGATGTGCCATTTCGTTAAACCTATATTGACTCCGATGTTGATATGCTGGAAAGATTCAAAACTAACCTGAAGCGTTTTGTTTACTTTGAAAAAAGCAGATTAGATGAAAGGATTTCCAGAAACTGTATCTTAAGAACAATGCCATTGGTAAAATAATTGATAACAAGCTCCGATTTGCCTTTTGAACTGCTTTGTTGTGTTTCCTGGCTAAAACATTTTTATTCTAAATTTCCTTTTTTGAGATCCTGAGAATCTAAGTAATTTTTGTACATACGTTGTAGATAATTTTTACAGTTACAGAATTTTAACTTTTCTTCATTAATTTTTTTCAGTATGTGGCTATGATCATTATATATTTAGAAACTTTAGGATACGTAAACGTACAATGTATTTCTATATTGGGTTTTCACATGATTTATTTTGTTAAATTTCCCTGTTCATCATTTACTCTGTTACACATTTATTATTATATGTTTGTCTCTCCTCTTTGGAACTGTTATTTGACATTGGTTTTGGAATAAATGAGTTTTCCTTAACTCTACAGAGATAAAAAAAAAAATAAAAAAAAGGTAGAGTTCCGTTCTTCGATCGTCAATCTAGGGGTTGGAGGTTCGAGCCCCAGCTCGTCACCAACGACAATTATTTTTTTCCATTTCCATCAGAGCGGAGGGGGTGGGTGTGACGACAACACGTGACTATTGGCGTCACCATCCTTTGCAACTGGAGGTTTATATATATTATAAATTGCCTGCTTGGTAAGTGCGAGCCGGTAGCCCAGTCGGTAGAGTTCCGTTCTTCGATCGTCAATATAGGGGTTGGAAGTTCGAGCCCCAGCTCGTCACCAACGACAGTATTTTTTTTTCATTTTCATCAGAGCGGAGGGGGTGGGTGTGACGACGACACGTGACTTTTGGCGTCACCATTTTTTGCCACCACGAGGTTTATATATATTATAAATTGTCGCTTGGTAAGTGCGAGCCAGTACCCAGTCGGTAGAGTTCCGTTCTTCGATCGGCAATCTAGGGGTTGGAGGTTCGAGCCCTAGATCGTCACCAACGCCATTTTTTTTCTCATTTTCATCAGAGCGGAGGGGGTGGGGTTGACGGGGTGTGACGACGACACGTGACTTTTGGCGTCAACATCCTTTGCAACCGGAGGTTTATATATATTATAAATTGCCTGCTTGTAAGTGCGAGCCGGTAGCCCAGTTGGTAGAGTTCCGTTCTTCGATCGTCAATCTAGGGGTTTGGAGTTCGAGCCCCAGCTCGTCACCAACGACAGTTTTTTTTTCATTTCATCAGAGCGGAGGGGGTGGGGTTGACGGGGTGTGACGATGACAAGTGACTTTTGGCGTCACCATCCTTTGCAACTGGAGTTTATATATATTATAAATTGCCTGCTTGGTAAGTGCGAGCCGGTAGCCCAGTCGGTAGAGTTCCGTTCTTCGATCGTCAATCTAGGGGTTGGAGGTTCGAGCCCCAGCTCGTCACCAACGACAATTATTTTTTTTCCATTTCCATCAGAGCGGAGGGGGTGGGTGTGACGACAACACGTGACTATTGGCGTCACCATCCTTTGCAACTGGAGGTTTATATATTTATAAATTGCCTGCTTGGTAAGTGCGAGCCGGTAGCCCAGTCGGTAGAGTTCCGTTCTTCGATCGTCAATCTAGGGGTTGGAGGTTCGAGCCCCAGCTCGTCACCAACGACAATTATTTTTTTCCATTTCCATCAGAGCGGAGGGGGTGGGTGTGACGACAACACGTGACTTTTGGCGTCACCATCCTTTGCAACTGGAGGTTTATATATATTATCAATTGCCTGCTTGGGAAATAAGAGCCGGTAGCCCAGTCGGTAGAGTTCCGTTCTTCTCGATCGTCCATCTAGGGGTTTGAGGTTCGAGCCCCAGATCGTCACCAACGCCATTTTTTTTTTCATTTTCATCAGAGCGGAGGGGGTGGGGTGACGGGGTGAGACGATGACAAGTGACTTTTGGCGTCAACATCCTTTGCAACCGGAGGTTTATAATATATTATAAATTGCCTGCTTGGTAAGTGCGAGCCGGTAGCCCAGTTGTAGAGTTCCGTTCTTCGATCGTCAATCTAGAGGTTGGAGGTTCGAGCCCCAGCTTGTCACCACGACAATTATGTTTTTTCCATTTCCATCAGAGCGGAGGGGGTGGGTGTGAAGACAACACGTGACTTTTGGCGTCACCATCCTTTGCAACTGGAGGTTTATATATATTATAATTGCCTGCTTGGTAAGTGCGAGCCGGTAGCCCAGTCGGTAGAGTTCCGTTCTTCGATCGTCAATCTAGGGGTTGGAGGTTCGAGCCCCAGCTCGTCACCAACGACAATTATTTTTTTTCCATTTCCATCAGAGCGGAGGGGGTGGGTGTGACGACAACACGTGACTATTGGCGTCACCATCCTTTGCAACTGGAGGTTTATATATATTATAAATTGCCTGCTTGGTAAGTGCGAGCCGGTAGCCCAGTCGGTAGAGTGCCGTTCTTCGATCGTCAATGTAGGGGTTGGAGGTTCGATCCCCAGCTTGTCACCAACGACATTTTTTTTTTCCCTTCATTTCCATCAGAGCGGAGGCGTTGGGTGTGACGACGACACGTGACTGTTGGCATCACCATCCTTTGCAACCGGAGGTTTATATATATTATAAATTGCCTGCTTGGTAAGTGCGAGCCGGTAGCCCAGTCGAAGAAGTTCCGTTCTTTCGATCGTCATATAGGGGTTAGAAGTTCGAGCCCAGCTCGTCACCAACGACAGTTTTTTTTTTCATTTTCACCAGAGCGGAGGGGGTGGGTGTGACGACGACACGTGACTTTTGGCGTCACCATTTTTTGCAACAGGAGGTTTATATATATTATAAATTGTCGCTTGGTAAGTGCGAGCCAGTAGCCCCGTCGGTAGAGTTCCGTTTTTCGATCGTCCATCTAGGGTTGGAGGTTCGAGCCCCAGATCGTCACCAACGCCATTTTTTTTTTCATTTTCATCAGAGCGGAGGGGGTGGGTTGACGGGGTGTGACGATGACAAGTGACTTTTGGCGTCACCATCCTTTGCAACTGGAGGTTTATATATATTATAAATTGCCTGCTTGGTAAGTGCGAGCCGGTAGCCCAGTCGGTATAGTTTCCGTTCTTCGATCGTCAATCTAGGGGTTGGAGGTTCGAGCCCCAGCTCGTCACCAACGACAATTATTTTTTTCCATTTCCATCAGAGCGGACGGGGGTGGGTGTGACGACAACACGTGACTATTGGCGTCACCATCCTTTGCAACTGGAGGTTTATATATATTATAAATTGCCTGCTTGGTAAATGCGAGCCGGTAGCCCAGTCGGTAGAGTTCCGTTCTTCGATCGTCAATCTAGGGGTTTGGAGGTTCGAGCCCCAGCTCGTCACCAACGACAATTATTTTTTTCCATTTCCATCAGAGCGGAGGGGTGGGTGTGACGACACACACGTGACTTTTGGCGTCACCATCCTTTGCAACTGGAGGTTTATATATATTATCAATTGCCTGCTTGGGAAATAAGAGCCGGTAGCCCAGTCGGTAGAGTTCCGTTCTTCGATCGTCCATCTAGGGGTTGGAGTTCGAGCCCCAGATCGTCACCAACGCCATTTTTTTTCATTTTCATCAGAGCGGAGGGGGGGGGGTTGACGGGGTGAGACGATGACAAGTGACTTTTGGCGTCAACATCCTTTGCAACCGGAGGTTTATATATATTATAAATTGCCTGCTTGGTAAGTGCGAGCCGGTAGCCCAGTTTGGTAGAGTTCCGTTCTTCGATCGTCAATCTAGAGGTTGGAGGTTCGAGCCCCAGCTTGTTCACCAACGACAATTATGTTTTTCCATTTCCATCAGAGCGGAGGGGGTGGGTGTGAAGACAACCACGTGACTTTTGGCGTCACCATCCTTTGCAACTGGAGGTTTATATATATTATAAATTGCCTGCTTGGTAAGTGCGAGCCGGTAGCCCAGTCGGTAGAGTTTCCGTTCTTCGATCGTCAATCTAGGGGTTGGAGGTTCGAGCCCCAGCTCGTCACCAACGACAATTATTTTTTTTCCTTTTCCATCAGAGCGGAGGGGGTGGGTGTGAAGACAACACGTGACTTTTGGCGTCACCATCCCTTTGCAACTGGAGGTTTATATATATTATAAATTGCCCTGCTTGGTAAGTGCGAGCCGGTAGCCCAGTCGGTAGAGTTCCGTTCTTCGATCGTCAATCTAGGGGTTGGAGGTTCGAGCCCAGCTCGTCACCAACGACAATTATTTTTTTCCATTTCCATCAGAGCGGAGGGGTGGGTGTGACGACAACACGTGACTATTGGCGTCCACCATCCTTTGCAACTGGAGGTTTATATATATTATAAATTGCCTGCTTGGTAAGTGGCGAGCCGGTAGCCCAGTCGGTAGAGTGCCGTTCTTCGATCGTCAATGTAGGGGTTGGAGGTTCGATCCCCCCAGCTTGTCACCAACGACATTTTTTTTTTCCCTTTCATTTCCATCAGAGCGGAGGCGTTGGGTGTGACGACGACACGTGACTGTTGGCATCACCATCCTTTGCAACCGGAGGTTTTATATATATTATAAATTGCCTGCTTGGTAAGTGCGAGCCGGTAGCCCAGTCGGAAGAAGTTTCCGTTCTTCGATCGTCAATATAGGGGTTAGAAGTTCGAGCCCCAGCTCGTCACCAACGACAGTTTTTTTTCATTTCACCAGAGCGCGAGGGGGTGGGTGTGACGACGACACGTGTGACTTTTGGCGTCACCATTTTTTGCAACAGGAGGTTTATATATATATAAAATTGTCGCTTGGTAAGTGCGAGCCAGTAGCCCCGTCGTAGAGTTCCGTTTTTCGATCGTCCATCTAGGGGTTGGAGGTTCGAGCCCAGATCGTCACCAACGCCATTTTTTTTCATTTTCATCAGAGCGGAGGGGTGGGGGTTGACGGGTGTGTGACGATGACAAGTGACTTTTGGCGTCACCATCCTTTGCAACTGGAGGTTTATATATATTATAAATTGCCTGCTTGGTAAGTGCGAGCCGGTAGCCCAGTCGGTAGAGTTCCGTTTCTTCGATCGTCAATCTAGGGGTTGGAGGTTCGAGCCCCAGCTCGTCACCAACGACAATTATTTTTTTCCATTTCCATCAGAGCGGAGGGGGTGGGTGTGACGACAACACGTGACTATTGGCGTCACCATCCTTTGCAACTGGAGGTTTATATATATTATAAATTGCCTGCTTGCTAAGTGCGAGCCGGTAGCCCAGTCGGTAGATTTCCGTTCTTCGTCGTCAATCTAGGGGTTGGAGGTTCGAGCCAAGCTCGTTCACCAACGACAATTATTTTTTTCCATTTCCATCAGAGCGGAGGGGTGTGGGTGTGACGACAACACGTGACTATTGGCGTCACCATCCTTTGCAACTGGAGGTTTATATATATTATAAATTGCCTGCTTGGTAAGTGCGAGCCGGTAGCCCAGTCGTAGAGTTCCGTTCTTCGATCGTCAATATAGGGGGTTGGAAGTTCGAGCCCCAGCTCGTCACCAACGACAGTATTTTTTTTCATTTTCATCAGAGCGGAGGGGTGGGTGGTGACGACGACACGTGACTTTTGGCGTCACCATTTTTTGCCACCG
>NW_024037068.1:8483437-8517121 GCF_015706575.1 Patiria miniata
TTTAACAAATAACTTTGAAAACTTTCAAAAACGGTCAGTATTGAATACAGACTGTTTTGTTTATGTCAGTGTCATTTTGTGGCGGTGGGCAAGGTGGGGGGGGGGGGGGGGCATGTCTGCACGAAGAAGTGTTACCGTGGTTGTCGGTATAATTAATGCGTGGTGTGATTGCCGGCGGGACCTGACCCCCATCTACTGCGACTCAGTTGGTGGGGCTAGAGAGTTGCACTCCAAGTAAAAATGGCGCTGGAAAATTTCAAGGAAGAAATTTCACAATGGATACAGGATGAATCCCGGGACATACTGTTCGTTTTACAAGGGGGGTGGAAATCCCGGGACATACCGTTTATTTCGTTTTACCGTTTTGCATTTCCTCAAAACAAAAACAGTAAACAAACCATTGACCGTTTTGTCGTTTTACAGTTTTGTAAAACGGTCAAACGGTATTAAGATAAATACGGTTTCTCTGTTTTATAGTTTAATAAAATTCATTACAGCATAAACGATCAATGATTTTTGTTTTACAGTTTTACACAAATAAACTTTGAAAAACAGTAAAACGGTCAGTATTGAATACAGACTGTTTTTTTTTTATTTCAGTGTCATAGTGAACAGTCAGTGGTGCATTTTGCGGTGCTGGGCAAGGGGGATGGAGGGGGACCATGCTTTACATGAAAAAGTGTTACCTCGGCATAATGCGTGGTGTGATTCCTGGCATGACCCTGACCCCCTTCTCACGCGATTCAGTTGGTGGGGCTTTTAGTTTTAGTAAGAGTTGCAAGCAAAAATGGCGCTGGAAACTTCAAGAGGGGACATTAATTTTACAATGGATACAGGATGGTAATACGTTTGAAGAAGTTGCAGATATTTGAAGGAAAAGGAAATTGGAGTTCGGCGCGGACTTCAATAGCCAGTTCGAAAACTATGTCGTGAGAACGAAATGTGAGGAGGGTAATTGGGTCCCAGGCAATGACTCGATCCCATGAGGACGCATTAACATTCCTGGGTGCATTGCTTTAATTGCCGAACCTAAATCAAAAAATGGTCGACAGGACTATTGACCGTTTTTCATTGTCATGTTCTTGTAAAACAACACTGAAAATGAAGAAACTAACCGTGTATCGCTTTCAACAATCAAGAAAAACAACAAAAAGGTCATTGTTTTTTGTGTCCTAATACCGTTTGACCGTTTTACAAAACTGTAAAACGAAAAAAAACGGTCAACGGTGCGTTTACTGTTTTTGTTTTTGAGGAAATGCAAAACGGTTAAAACGAAATAACGGTATGTCCCGGGATTGGTGGAGGGGACATGATGCTTACACGAAGAAGACTTGACCTCGCATAAATAATGCGTGGTGTGATTCCTGGCGCAGACACTCATGCGATTCAGTGGTGGGCTTAAAGAGTTGCAAGCAAAAAAATGGCGAGGGAAAACTCCAAGGGAGGAATTAGGGAGGTTTCGCAAGCGAACGGATACGCTTACACTTACGTTTAGCTATCCGTATCCGTTTTTTACTTACGTGTAGCGAGCGAGATATGCGTGTCGTCTGCACGTATGACGTCATACGCAACTCACTATCCGCTAAACGTGCAGACGGCACGCATATCTCGCTCGCTACACGTAAGTAAAAAAACGGATACGGATAGCTAAGCGTAAGTGTAAGCGTATCCGTTCGCTTGCGAAAACCTCCCTATTATTAGAAAGCGTTAAACGGTTAGTTGCTTTATTTTTAGAGTGTTGTTATACAAAATCATGACAATGACAAACGGTCAATAGTCTTGCCGACCATTTTTTGATTTAGGTTCGGCAATTAAGTATCCATTGTGAAGAGTAATGTCCTCCCTTGAAGTTTTCCAGCGCCATTTTTGCTTGCAACTCTTTAAGCCCCACAAACTGAATCGCATGAGAAGGGGTCAGGGTCACGCCAGGAATCACTGTCAATCACACCACGCATTAATTATGGCGAGCCAACACTTCTTCGTTTAAGCATCATGTCCCCCTCCACCCCCTTGCCCACCGCCACAAAATGCACCACGGACTGTTAACCATGACACTAAAATAAAAATAAAAAGTCTGTATAATCCGGGACATACCGTTATTTCGTTTTACCGTTTGGGTTCCTCAAAAACAAAAACAGTAAACGCACCGTTGACCGTTTTTTCGTTTACAGTTTTGTAAAACGGTCAACGGTAGTTAGGTCACAAAAAAACAATGACCTTTTTGTTGTTTTTCTTAATTGTTGAAAGCGATACACGGTTAGTTGCTTCATTTCAGAGTGTTGTTTTAAAGAACATGACAATGAAAAACGGTCAATAGTCCTGTCGACCATTTTTTGATTTAGGTTCAGTAATTAAGCAATGCACTTAGGAATGTGAATGCGTCTTCATGGGATCGAGTCATTGCCTGGGATCCAAATTACCCTCCTCACATTTCGTTCTCACGACATAGTTTTCGAACTGGCTATTGAAGAGCCGCGCCGAACTCCAATTTCCTTCAATTATCTGCAACTTCTTCAAACGTATTACCATCCTGTATCCATTGTAAAAAGTAATGTCCTCCCTTGAAGTTTTCCAGCGCCATTTTTGCTTGCAACTCTTAAGCCCCACCAACTGAATCGCGTGAGAGGGGGTCAGGGTCACGCCAGGAATCATCACACCACGCATAATGCCGAGGTAACACTTTTTCATGTAAAGCATGGTGACATGGTCCCCCTCCATCCCCCTTGCCCAGCACCACAAAATGCACCACGGACTGTTCACTATGACACTGAAATAAAAAAAAACAGTCTGTATTCAATACTGACCGTTTTGCTGTTTTTCAAAGTTATTTGTGTAAAACTATAAAACAAAAATCATTGATCGTTATGCTGTAATGAATTTTATTAAACTTATAAAACAGAGAAACCGCATTTATCTTAATACCGTTTGACCGTTTTACAAAACTGTAAAACGACAGAACGGTCAATGGTTTGTTTACTGTTTTTGATTTGAGGAAATGCAAAACGGTAAAACGAAATAACGGTATGTCCCGGGATTCTGTATTCAATACTGACCGTTTTGCTGTTTTTCAAAGTTATTTGTGTAAAACTGTCAAACAAAAATCATTGATCGTTATGCTATAATGGATTTTACTAAACTTATAAAACAGAGACACCGTATTTATCTTAATACCGCTTGTCGTTTATACTAAAACTGTAAAACGACAAAACGGTCAATGGTTCGTTTACAGTTTTTGTTTTTGAGGAAATCCAAAACAATAAAACGAAATAACGGTATGTACCGCGATTATTACACTCTGTGCACTGGTTCCGTTCTTCGATCGTCAATCTAGGGGTTGGAGGTTCGAGCCCCAGATTGTAACCAACGACAAGTTTTTTTTCATTTTCATCAGAGCGGAGGGGTTGGGTGGATGGGGTGTGACGACGACACGTGACTTTTGGCGTCACCATCCTTTGCAACTTTGTAACCTATATTATTAATTGCCTGCTTGGTAAGTGCGAGCCAGTAGCCCAGTCGGTAGAGTGCCGTTCTTCGATCGTCAATCTAGGGGTTGGAGGTTCGAGCCCCAGCTCGTCACCAACGACAGTCTTTTTTTTCTATTTCATCAGGGCACAGGGGTGGGTTGACGGGGTGTGACGACGACACGTGACTTTTGGCGTCACCATCCTTTGCAACCGGAGGTTTATATATATTATAAATTGCGTGCTTGGTAAGTGCGAGCCGGTAGCCCAGTCGGTAGAGTTCCGTTCTTCGATCGTCAATCTAGGGGTTGGAGGTTCGAGCCCCAGCTCGTCACCAACGACAGTCTTTTTTTTTCATTTTCATCAGGGCACAGGGGGTGGGGTTGACGGGGTGTGACGACGACACCTGACTTTTGGCGTCACCATCCTTTGCAACCGGAGGTTGATATATATTATAAATTGTCGCTTGGTAAGTGCGAGCCAGTAGCCCAGTCGGTAGAGTTCCGTTCTTCGATCGTCAATCTAGGGGTTGGAGGTTCGAAACCCCAGCTTGTCACCAACGACAATTATTTTTTTTTTCATTTCCATCAGAGCGGAGGGGGTGGGGTTGACGACGACACGTGACTTTTGGCGTCACCATCCTTTGCAACCGGAGATTATATATGTTATAAATTGTCGTTTGGTAAGTGCGAGCCAGTAGCCCAGTCGGTAGAGTTCCGTTCTTCGATCGTCAATCTAGGGGTTGGAGGTTCGAGCCCCAGCTTGTCACCAACGACAGTTTTTTTTTTCATTTCCATCAGAGCGGAGGGGGTGGGGTTGACGACGACACGTGACTTTTAGGGTCACCATCCATTGCAACCGGAGATTTATATATATTATAAATTGCCTGCTTGGTAAGTGCGAGCCGGTAGCCCAGTCGGTAGAGTTCCGTTCTTCGATCGTCAATCTAGGGGTTGGAGGTTCGAGCCCCAGCTCGTCACCAACGACAGTTTTATTTTCATTTTCATCAGAGCGGTGGGGTTGATGGGGTGTGATGACGACACGTGACTTTTGGCGTCACCATCCTTTGCAACCGGAGGTTTATATATATTATAAATTGCCTGCTTGGTAAGTGCGAGCCGGTAGCCCAGTCGGTAGAGTTCCGTTCTTCGATCGTCAATCTAGGGGTTGGAGGTTCGAGCCCCAGCTTGTCACCAACGATAATTATTTTTTTTCCATTTCCATCAGAGCGGAGGGGGTGGGTGTGACGAAGACACGTGACTTTTGGCGTCAACATCCTTTGCAACCGGAGGTTTATATATATTATAAATTGTCGCTTGGTAAGTGCGAACCAGTAGCCCAGTCGGTAGAGTTCCGTTCTTCGATCGTCAATCTAGGGGTTGGAGGTTCGAGCCCCAGCTTGTCACCAACGATAATTATTTTTTTTCCATTTCCATCAGAGCGGAGGGGGTGGGTGTGACGACGACACGTGACTTTTGGCGTCACCATTTTTTGCAACCGGAGGTTTATATATATTATAAATTGTCGCTTGGTAAGTGCGAGCCGGTAGCCCAGTCGTTAGAGTTCCGTTCTTCGATCGTCAATCTAGGGGTTGGAGGTTCGAACCCGAGCTCGTCACCAACGACAGTTTTTTTTCATTTCATCACAGCGGAGGCATTGGGGTTGACTGGGTGTGACGACGACACGTGACTTTTGGCGTCACCATCCTTTGCAACCGGAGGTTTATATATATTATAAATTGCCTGCTTGGTAAGTGCGAGCCGGTAGCCCAGTCGGTAGAGTTCTGTTCTTCGATCGTCAATCTAGGGGTTGGAGGTTCGAGCCCCAGCTCAACACCAACGACAGTTTTTTTTTCATTTTCATCGGAGCGGAGGGGGTGGGGTTGACGGGGTGTGATGACGACACGTGACTTTTGGCGTCACCATCCTTTGCAACCGGAGGTTTATATATATTATAAATTCCCTGCTTGGTAAGTGCGAGCCGGTAGCCCAGTCGGGAGAGTTCCGTTCTTCGATCGTCAATCTAGGGGTCTGAGGTTCGAGCCCCAGCTCGTCACCAACGACAGTCTTTTTTTTCATTTTCATCAGGGCACAGGGGGTGGGGTTGACGGGGTGTGACGACGACACGTGACTTTTGGCGTCACCATCCTTTGCAACCGGAGGTTTATATATATTATAAATTGCCTGCTTGGTAAGTGCGAGCCGGTAGCCCAGTCGGTAGAGTTCCGTTCTTCGATCGTCAATCTAGGGGTTGGAGGTTCGAGCCCCAGCTCGTCACCAACGCCTTTTTTTCTTTCATTTTCATCAGAGAGGAGGGGGTGGGGTTGACGGGGTGTGACGACGACACGTGACTTTTGGCGTCACCATCCTTTGCAACCGGAGGTATATATATATTATAAATTGCCTGCTTGGTAAGTGCCAGCCGGTAGCCCAGTCGGGAGAGTTCCGTTCTTCGATCGTCAATCTAGCGGTTGAAGGTTCGAGCCCCAGCTCGTCACCAACGACAGTTTTTTTTCCATTTTCATCTGAGCGGAGGTGGTGGGGTTGACGGGGTGTGATGACGACACGTGACTTTTGGCGTCACCATCCTTTGCAACCGGAGGTTTATATATATTATAAATTGCCTGCTTGGTAAGTGCGAGCCGGTAGCCCAGTTGGTAGAGTTCCGTTCTTCGATCGTCAATCTAGGGGTTGGAGGTTCGAGCCCCAGCTCGTCACCAACGACAGTCTTTTTTTTCATTTCATCAGAGCACAGGGGGTGGGTTGACGGGGTGTGACGACGACACCTGACTTTTGGCGTCACCATCCTTTGCAACCGGAGGTTGATATATATTATAAATTGTCGCTTGGTAAGTGCGAGCCAGTAGCCCAGTCGGTAGAGTTCCGTTCTTCGATCGTCAATCTTGGGGTTGGAGGTTCGAGACCCCAGCTTGTCACCAACGACATTATTTTTTTTTCATTTCCATCAGAGCGGAGGGGGTGGGGTTGACGACGACACCTGACTTTCGGCGTCACCATCCTTTGCAGCCGGAGGTTTATATATATTATAAATTGCCTGCTTGGTAAGTGCGAGCCGGTAGCCCAGTCGGTAGAGTTCCGTTCTTCGATCGTCAATCTAGGGGTTGGAGGTTCGAGCCCCAGCTCGTCACCAACGCCTTTTTTCCTTTCATTTTCATCAGAGAGGAGGGGGTGGGGTTGACGGGGTGTGACGACGACACGTGACTTTTGGCGTCACCATCCTTTGCAACCGGAGGTTTATATATATTATAAATTGCCTGCTTGGTAAGTGCGAGCCGGTAGCCCAGTCGGGAGAGTTCCGTTCTTCGATCGTCAATCTAGGGGTTGGAGGTTCGAGCCCCAGATCGTCACCAACGACAGTTTTTTTTTCCATTTTCATCAGAGCGGAGGTGGTGGGTTGACGGGGTGTGATGACGACACGTGACTTTTGGCGTCACCATCCTTTGCAACCGGAGGTTTATATATATTATAAATTGTCACTTGGTAAGTGCGAGCCAGTAGCCCAGTCGGTAGAGTTCCGTTCTTCGATCGTCAATCTTGGGGTTGGAGGTTCGAGCCCCAGCTCGTCACTAACCCTTTTTGTCTTTCATTTTCATCAGAGCGGAGGGGGTGGGGTTGACGACGACACGTGACTTTTGGCGTCACCATCCTTTGCAACCGGAGATTTATATATATTATAAATTGCCTGCTTGGTAAGTGCGAGCCGGTAGCCCAGTCGGTAGAGTTCCGTTCTTCGATCGTCAATCTAGGGGTTGGAGGTTCGAGCCCCAGCTCGTCACCAACGACAGTTTTATTTTCATTTTCATCAGAGCGGAGGGGGTGGGGTTGACGGGGTGTGACGAAGACACGTGACTTTTGGCGTCACCATCCTTTGCAACCGGAGGTTTATATATATTATAAATTGCCTGCTTGGTAAGTGCGAGCCGGTAGCCCAGTCGGTAGAGTTCTGTTCTTCGATCGTCAATCTAGGGGTTGGAGGTTCGAGCCCCAGCTCAACACCAACGACAGTTTTTTTTTCATTTCATCAGAGCGGAGGGGGTGGGGTTGACGGGGTGTGATGACGACACGTGACTTTTGGCGTCACCATCCTTTGCAACCGTAGGTTTATATATATTATAAATTGCCTGCTTGGTAAGTGCGAGCCGGTAGCCCAGTCGGGAGAGTTCCGTTCTTCGATCGTCAATCTAGGGGTCTGAGGTTCGAGCCCCAGCTCGTCACCAACGCCTTTTTTTCTTTCATTTTCATCAGAGAGGAGGGGGTGGGGTTGACGGGGTGTGACGACGACACGTGACTTTTGGCGTCACCATCCTTTGCAACCGGAGGTTTATTTATATTATAAATTGCCTGCTTGGTAAGTGCGAGCCGGGAGCCCAGTCGGTAGAGTTCCGTTCTTCGAAAGTCAATCTAGTTGTTGGAGGTTCGAGCCCCAGCTCGTCACCAACGACAGTTTTTTTTTCCATTTTCATCTGAGCGGAGGTGGTGGGGTTGACGGGGTGTGATGACGACACGTGACTTTTGGCGTCACCATCCTTTGCAACCGGAGGTTTATATATATTATAAATTGCCTGCTTGGTAAGTGCGAGCCGGTAGCCCAGTCGGTAGAGTTCCGTTCTTCGATCGTCAATCTAGGGGTTGGAGGTTCGAGCCCCAGCTCGTCACCAACGACAGTCTTTTTTTTCATTTTCATCAGGGCACAGGGGGTGGGGTTGACGGGGTGTGACGACGACACCTGACTTTTGGCGTCACCATCCTTTGCAACCGGAGGTTGATATATATTATAAATTGTCGCTTGGTAAGTGCGAGCCAGTAGCCCAGTCGGTAGAGTTCCGTTCTTCGATCGTCAATCTAGGGGTTGGAGGTTCGAACCCGTGCTCGTCACCAACGACAGTTTTTTTTCATTTCATCACAGCGGAGGCGGTGGGGTTGACTGGGTGTGACGACGACACGTGACTTTTGGCGTCACCATCCTTTGCAACCGGAGGTTTATATATGTTATAAATTGCCTGCTTGGTAAGTGCGAGCCGGTAGCCCAGTCGGTAGAGTTCTGTTCTTCGATCGTCAATCTAGGGGTTGGAGGTTCGAGCCCCAGCTAAACACCAACGACAGTTTTTTTTTCATTTTCATCGGAGCGGAGGAAGTGGGGTTGACGGGGTGTGATGACGACACGTGACTTTTGGCGTCACCATCCTTTGCAACCGGAGGTTTATATATATTATAAATTCCCTGCTTGGTAAGTGCGAGCCGGTAGCCCAGTCGGGAGAGTTCCGTTCTTCGATCGTCAATCTAGGGGTCTGAGGATCGAGCCCCAGCTCGTCACCAACGACAGTCTTTTTTTTCATTTTCATCAGGGCACAGGGGGTGGGGTTGACGGGGTGTGACGACGACACGTGACTTTTGGCGTCACCATCCTTTGCAACCGGAGGTTTATATATATTATAAATTGCCTGCTTGGTAAGTGCGAGCCGGTAGCCCAGTCGGTAGAGTTCCGTTCTTCGATCGTCAATCTAGGGGTTGGAGGTTCGAGCCCCAGCTCGTCACCAACGCCTTTTTTCCTTTCATTTTCATCAGAGAGGAGGGGGTGGGGTTGACGGGGTGTGACGACGACACGTGACTTTTGGCGTCACCATCCTTTGCAACCGGAGGTTTATATATATTATAAATTGCCTGCTTGGTAAGTGCGAGCCGGTAGCCCAGTCTGTAGAGTTCCGTTCTTCGATCGTCAATCTAGGGGTTGGAGGTTCGAGCCCCAGCTCGTCACCAACGACAGTTTTATTTTCATTTTCATCAGAGCGGAGGGGGTGGGGTTGACGGGGTGTGACGACGACACGTGACTTTTGGCGTCAACATCCTTTGCAACCGGAGGTTTATATGTATTATAAATTGCCTGCTTGGTAAGTGCGAGCCGGTAGCCCAGTCGGTAGAGTTCCGTTCTTCGATCGTCAATCTAGGGGTTGGAGGTTCGAGCCCCAGCTTGTCACCAACGATAATTATTTTTTTTCCATATCCATCAGAGCGGAGGGGGTGGGTGTGACGGGGTGTGATGACTACACGTGACTTTTGGCGTCACCATCCTTTGCAACCGGAGGTTTATATATATTATAAATTCCCTGCTTGGTAAGTGCGAGCCAGTAGCCCAGTCGGTAGAGTTCCGTTCTTCGATCGGCAATCTAGGGGTTGGAGGTTCGAGCCCTAGATCGTCACCAACGCCATTTTTTTCTCATTTTCATCAGAGAGGAGGGGGTGGGGTTGACGGGGTGTGACGAAGACACGTGACTTTTGGCGTCAACATCCTTTGCAACCGGAGGTTTATATATATTATAAATTGCCTGCTTGGTAAGTGCGAGCCGGTAGCCCAGTTGGTAGAGTTCCGTTCTTCGATCGTCAATCTAGGGGTTGGAGGTTCGAGCCCCAGCTCGTCACCAACGACAGTTTTTTTTCATTTCATCAGAGCGGAGGGGGTGGGGTTGACTGGGTGTGACGACGACACGTGACTTTTGGCGTCACCATCCTTCCAGAAGCCCAGTCGTTAGAGTTCCGTTCTTCGATCGTCAATCTAGGGGTTGAAGGTTCGAGCCCCAGCTGGTCACCAACGATAATTATTTTGTTTCCATTTCCATCAGAGCGGAGGGGGTGGGTGTGACGACGACACGTGACTTTTGGCGTCACCATCCTTTGCAACCGGAGGTTTATATATATTATAAATTGTCGCTTGGTAAGTGCGAGCCAGTAGCCCAGTCGGTAGAGTTCCGTTCGTCAATCTAGGGGTTGGAGGTTCGAGCCCCAGCTTGTCACCAACGACAATTATTTTTTTTCCATTTCCATCAGAGCGGAGGGGGTGGGTGTGACGACAACACGTGACTTTTGGCGTCACCATCCTTTGCAACTGGAGGTTTATATATATTATCAATTGCCTGCTTGGGAAATAAGAGCCGGTAGCCCAGTCGGTAGAGTTCCGTTCTTCGATCGTCAATCTAGGGGTTGAAGGTTCGAGCCCCAGCTTGTCACCAACGATAATTATTTTGTTTCCATTTCCATCAGAGCGGAGGGGTGGGTGTGACGACGACACGTGACTTTTGGCGTCACCATCCTTTGCAACCGGAGGTTTATATATATTATAAATTGTCGCTTGGTAAGTGCGAGCCAGTAGCCCAGTCGGTAGAGTTCCGTTCGTCAATCTAGGGGTTGGAGGTTCGAGCCCCAGCTTGTCACCAACGACAATTATTTTTTTTCCATTTCCATCAGAGCGGAGGGGGTGGGTGTGACGACAACACGTGACTTTTGGCGTCACCATCCTTTGCAACTGGAGGTTTATATATATTATCAATTGCCTGCTTGGGAAATAAGAGCCGGTAGCCCAGTCGGTAGAGTTCCGTTCTTCGATCGTCAATCTAGGGGTTGGAGGTTCGAGCCCCAGCTCGTCTCCAACGACAGTTTTTTTTTCATTTTCATCAGAGCAGAGGGGTGGGGTTGACTGGGTGTGACGACGACACGTGACTTTTGGCGTCACCATCCTTTGCAACCGGAGGTATATATATTTTATAAATTACCTGCTTGGTAAGTGCGAGCCGGTAGCCCAGTCGATAGAGTGCCGTTCTTCGATCGTCAATGTAGGGGTTGGAGGTTCGATCCCCAGCTTGTCACCAACGACAATTTTTTTTTCCCTTCATTTCCATCAGAGCGGAGGCGGTGGGTGTGACGACGACACGTGACTGTTGGCATCACCATCCTTTGCAACCGGAGGTTTATATATATTATAAATTGCCTGCTTGGTAAGTGCGAGCCGGTAGCCCAGTCGGAAGAAGTTCCGTTCTTCGATCGTCAATATAGGGGTTAGAAGTTCGAGCCCCAGCTCGTCACCAACGACAGTTTTTTTTTCATTTTCATCAGAGCGGAGGGGGTGGGTGTGACGACGACACGTGACTTTTGGCGTCACCATTTTTTGCAACAGGAGGTTTATATATATTATAAATTGTCGCTTGGTAAGTGCGAGCCAGTAGCCCCGTCGGTAGAGTTCCGTTTTTCGATCGTCCATCTAGGGGTTGGAGGTTCGAGCCCCAGATCGTCACCAACGCCATTTTTTTTCATTTTCATCAGAGCGGAGGGGGTGGGGTTGACGGGGTGTGACGATGACAAGTGACTTTTGGCGTCAACATCCTTTGCAACCGGAGGTTTATATATATTATAAATTGCCTGCTTGGTAAGTGCGAGCCGGTAGCCCAGTTGGTAGAGTTCCGTTCTTCGATCGTCAATCTAGGGGTTGGAGGTTCGAGCCCCAGCTTGTCACCAACGACAATTATTTTTTTCCATTTCCATCAGAGCGGAGGGGGTGGGTGTGAAGACAACACGTGACTTTTGGCGTCACCATCCTTTGCAACTGGAGGTTTATATATATTATAAATTGCCTGCTTGGTAAGTGCGAGCCGGTAGCCCAGTCGGTAGAGTTCCGTTCTTCGATCGTCAATCTAGGGGTTGGAGGTTCGAGCCCCAGCTCGTCACCAACGACAATTATTTTTTTCCATTTCCATCAGAGCGGAGGGGGTGGGTGTGACGACAACACGTGACTATTGGCGTCACCATCCTTTGCAACTGGAGGTTTATATATATTATAAATTGCCTGCTTGGTAAGTGCGAGCCGGTAGCCCAGTCGGTAGAGTTCCGTTCTTTGATCGTCAATCTAGGGGTTGGAGGTTCGAGCCCCAGCTCGTCACCAACGACAATTATTTTTTTCCATTTCCATCAGAGCGGAGGGGGTGGGTGTGACGACAACACGTGACTATTGGCGTCACCATCCTTTGCAACTGGAGGTTTATATATATTATAAATTGCCTGCTTGGTAAGTGCGAGCCGGTAGCCCAGTCGGTAGAGTTCCGTTCTTCGATCGTCAATATAGGGGTTGGAGGTTCGAGCCCCAGCTCGTCACCAACGACAGTATTTTTTTCATTTTCATCAGAGCGGAGGGGGTGGGTGTGACGACGACACGTGACTTTTGGCGTCACCATTTTTTGCCACCGGAGGTTTATATATATTATAAATTGTCGCTTGGTAAGTGCGAGCCAGTAGCCCAGTCGGTAGAGTTCCGTTCTTCGATCGGCAATCTAGGGGTTGGAGGTTCGAGCCCTAGATCGTCACCAACGCCATTTTTTTTCTCATTTTCATCAGAGCGGAGGGGGTGGGGTTGACGGGGTGTGACGACGACACGTGACTTTTGGCGTCAACATCCTTTGCAACCGGAGGTTTATATATATTATAAATTGCCTGCTTGGTAAGTGCGAGCCGGTAGCCCAGTTGGTAGAGTTCCGTTCTTCGATCGTCAATCTAGGGGTTGGAGGTTCGAGCCCCAGCTCGTCACCAACGACAGTTTTTTTTCATTTCATCAGAGCGGAGGGGGTGGGGTTGACTGGGTGTGACGACGACACGTGACTTTTGGCGTCACCATCCTTCCAGTAGCCCAGTCGTTAGAGTTCCGTTCTTCGATCGTCAATCTAGGGGTTGAAGGTTCGAGCCCCAGCTTGTCACCAACGATAATTATTTTGTTTCCATTTCCATCAGAGCGGAGGGGGTGGGTGTGACGACGACACGTGACTTTTGGCGTCACCATCCTTTGCAACTGGAGGTTTATATATATTATAAATTGTCGCTTGGTAAGTGCGAGCCAGTAGCCCAGTCGGTAGAGTTCCGTTGGTCAATCTAGGGGTTGGAGGTTCGAGCCCCAGCTTGTCACCAACGACAATTAATTTTTTTCCATTTCCATCAGAGCGGAGGGGGTGGGTGTGACGACAACACGTGACTTTTGGCGTCACCATCCTTTGCAACTGGAGGTTTATATATATTATCAATTGCCTGCTTGGGAAATAAGAGCCGGTAGCCCAGTCGGTAGAGTTCCGTTCTTCGATCGTCCATCTAGGGGTTGGAGGTTCGAGCCCCAGATCGTCACCAACGCCATTTTTTTTTCATTTTCATCAGAGCGGAGGGGGTGGGGTTGACGGGGTGAGACGATGACAAGTGACTTTTGGCGTCAACATCCTTTGCAACCGGAGGTTTATATATATTATAAATTGCCTGCTTGGTAAGTGCGAGCCGGTAGCCCAGTTGGTAGAGTTCCGTTCTTCGATCGTCAATCTAGGGGTTGGAGGTTCGAGCCCCAGCTTGTCACCAACGACAATTATGTTTTTCCATTTCCATCAGAGCGGAGGGGGTGGGTGTGAAGACAACACGTGACTTTTGGCGTCACCATCCTTTGCAACTGGAGGTTTATATATATTATAAATTGCCTGCTTGGTAAGTGCGAGCCGGTAGCCCAGTCGGTAGAGTTCCGTTCTTCGATCGTCAATCTAGGGGTTGGAGGTTCGAGCCCCAGCTCGTCACCAACGACAATTATTTTTTTCCATTTCCATCAGAGCGGAGGGGGTGGGTGTGACGACAACACGTGACTATTGGCGTCACCATCCTTTGCAACTGGAGGTTTATATATATTATAAATTGCCTGCTTGGTAAGTGCGAGCCGGTAGCCCAGTCGGTAGAGTGCCGTTCTTCGATCGTCAATGTAGGGGTTGGAGGTTCGATCCCCAGCTTGTCACCAACGACAATTTTTTTCCCTTCATTTCCATCAGAGCGGAGGCGTTGGGTGTGACGACGACACGTGACTGTTGGCATCACCATCCTTTGCAACCGGAGGTTTATATATATTATAAATTGCCTGCTTGGTAAGTGCGAGCCGGTAGCCCAGTCGGAAGAAGTTCCGTTCTTCGATCGTCAATATAGGGGTTAGAAGTTCGAGCCCCAGCTCGTCACCAACGACAGTTTTTTTTTCATTTTCACCAGAGCGGAGGGGGTGGGTGTGACGACGACACGTGACTTTTGGCGTCACCATTTTTTGCAACAGGAGGTTTATATATATTATAAATTGTCGCTTGGTAAGTGCGAGCCAGTAGCCCCGTCGGTAGAGTTCCGTTTTTCGATCGTCCATCTAGGGGTTGGAGGTTCGAGCCCAAGATCGTCACCAACGCCATTTTTTTTTCATTTTCATCAGAGCGGAGGTGGTGGGGTTGACGGGGTGTGACGATGACAAGTGACTTTTGGCGTCACCATCCTTTGCAACTGGAGGTTTATATATATTATAAATTGCCTGCTTGGTAAGTGCGAGCCGGTAGCCCAGTCGGTAGAGTTCCGTTCTTCGATCGTCAATCTAGGGGTTGGAGGTTCGAGCCCCAGCTCGTCACCAACGACAATTATTTTTTTCCATTTCCATCAGAGCGGAGGGGGTGGGTGTGACGACAACACGTGACTATTGGCGTCACCATCCTTTGCAACTGGAGGTTTATATATATTATAAATTGCCTGCTTGGTAAGTGCGAGCCGGTAGCCCAGTCGGTAGAGTGCCATTCTCCGATCCTCAGTCTTGGGTTTTTTTGCCCTTCTTCGTTGACATTTACTCTTCAAAGTGAGTACATATATTCTATTGTGACCATAGACACTTTGAGTGCAATCTTTGGAACTTCCCGAATTGCTAAAGAGGCATTTGGCCTTGCTTTTGCTCGGCCAACTGTCCTTCTTCATGATGGCGTCGGCGTTTCGATCCACGCTTAAGCGCCCAAACACAATCAGGTTCATTGTTCGACAGAACAAACCGACAGCATTCCAAGTCCATAGATCGGTTTGTCGTGAAATCCACGATGACAACGGCGTAAAGTGCATTGCCGAGTTAGACACCGGATGGTTTAATGTTACCTGTGCGAATGACAGATATGCAGAGATTCTCGCTCAAGATGGGATCCTGCTGAATGGAGTTTTGGTTCAGTGCGAAAGAGCTGATGTCTTGAGCTCGGTCGTCGTATACGTCAAGGCACCATACGAGATGAATGACGACGTTGTAGTCAACGCTCTTCTGCCATATGGGACTGTCGTTAATGTTAAACGACAACACCATGATTTCAACTCAGGGATTGAAAATGGGGTCAGAAGCTTGCTGATCAAACACGTTAAGAAGCCTATCCCCAGCTACATCAAGGTTGGCAGTTTCAATCTACCGGTTCGTCATCGCGGTCAGGAGAAAACTTGCAGGATTTGCAGAAAGCCCGGTCACATCGCCAGGGAATGTGAAATGAGGGGCCGGTGTTTCATCTGCGGCTCCCTTGATCACCGAGCTGAAATGCATGAAAAACTGCATGAACTGCAGAGAATGCCTCCAGTAAGTCAAGTGATCCATGATCACTCATACGTTGCACCGGACGTGAGTGACAGCGAACCTGAAACGAATGATGCTCAAGTAATTGACGGGGGTACTTTAGTAATACCTGCAGAAGGGCCCGAAGAGGAAAGCCAGGAGGCAACAGAGACGGATGTGATGGATGCGGAGGGTGACACAGAAGTACCTGAGGGAGAGTCAGAGGAGAAAAGTCAGGAGACAACAACGCCCGAGGTGATGGATGCGGATGGTGACACAGAAGTACCTGATGAAGAGCTTGAGGAGAAAAGCCAGGAGGAAACAACGCCGGAAGTGATGGATGCGGACGGAGACACCCAGTCCCAAGAAAGAGTTGCCCCCCAACAAAAGCCCCCGACCTTCTGGGATGAAGCCGTGCAGCAGGAGCGCCTAAAACGTAAGAGGAACGATGACGAGGCAAGTCCAGAAAAGAAGGTCCCTAGAGAGGAGGAAGAAAGCATGGACACAACATCGGTACCAGATGGAAAAGAACAGCCTGGAAAAAAAGAAGGAAGTGATGATGACGAACTCTCGGCATCGGGAACTGAAAGAGTCATATCCAAAGAACAATCGGGAGACCAACATTCAAAGGAGCAAGAAAAGAATGCAAAGGGCCGTACGCCTGACAAGCAGGAAACTGTTCGACGACGACAAAGAAGAAAGAACTCCAAGGAAAACTCACCCCAGCCGGTTGATGGTCTCATAGCAAAAGAACTTAGTCCTCCTAAAGGTCGTGGTAGAGGCAGAGGTCAGTCTCCAAATTAGAAACTGAACTGGTTTTTTTCCGCCTTCTCGAACTACGCTATTAACATTATTTTGCTGATGAGTTTCTTGAATGCTTTGTCCGTTGTGACCATGAACGTTAATGGCATCAGGGACCTTAGAAAAAGGGAGGCTCTTTTTGAGGGTTTTGTTCGAAGAAAGTTTAATATTGTTTGCATTCAGGAAACTCATAGCAATAGCGCCGATGAACATCTTTGGCGCAAAAGTTGGGAAGGCGAAATTGTCTTTAGCCACGGCTCGAATCATTCTCGAGGTGTGGCTATATTAATTTCCAAGAAATGTGATCTTAAAATTTCCAATGTTGAGAAAGATGACGATGGTCGTTGGGTTAAGGGAGATATTGTGTGGAACAAGAAAGTCATTTCCCTCATGTCTGTTTATGCACCCAATCTGATCCCCGAAAGAGCTAACTTCTTCACTGATCTTAATGCTTTAATCAAGTCAGACTCTGATTGGATAATAGGAGGCGATTTCAATTGTAATCTTGCTGTTTCTCCAATCGGGGATCCAAGTCGATCTGTTTTAAAACGTATGATTCATGATTCTGATCTTATTGACACTTGGATGACTATTCACCCCAATGACCCCGGCTATACATTTTATAGCAGGGCTCACAAGACTTCTTGCAGAATTGATTACATTTTTGTTTCCTCCTTTTTCAGTCATCAATTGGTGGATATTTGTGCATGTATGAACGGCCTGACTGATCATAAATTTGTCAAGCTGAAGCTTGAAAACTGTATGACCCCTCATGGAAATGGTCGCTGGATCTGCAATAATGAGCTCCTTAGGGATGTGGATTGTTCTAACAGAATTTGTAACTTTTGGAATTTTTGGAAGTTGAACAAGACTAATTTTAGCTCTCTCATGGAATGGTGGGAAACAGGAAAGTTTAGGCTCAGAGAAATTATTCAAGATTTCGGTCGTGAGAAAGCCTTTCTTGAAAAACGGCAGATCAATCTTCTTAACAATCGTTATGACGACTTGATCAATAGCCCCGGTGACAATAAAGATGAGATTAATAATATTTTGAGAGACCTCAAAGAGTACGAGATGAAAGAATGGGAGAGAGCTAAAGTTAGGGCTCGCAACATCCACAAAACAGAAGATGAAAAACCTAGCAAATTTTTTCTTAACCTTGAGAAACATCACATCGAAAGTGGTTCCATGACTAAGATTCTTGATTGTGATGGCAATTATGTGGATGATCCTGAAAAAATGTTCAACTGTGTCAACACTTTTTATCATAATCTGTACAGTCATGAAGAGATTAATTTAGACAGTCTGAATGATATCCTTGATGACATTGACACTGAGTATTTTGATGACAATGCTATCGATTTGGGTAAAGATATCTCTAAGCTAGAAATCAAGAAAGCTCTGCACGATATGAACAAAAATAAATCTCCGGGTATTGATGGTTTAACAGTAGAGTTTTATCAAGAGTTTTGGGATATTCTAGGTCAAGACCTGCTCGATGTGTTTAAAGAGTGTAAGAAGAAAGGTATTTTGACTAAGACCATGAATACTGCTCTGGTGCGTCTAATATATAAAAATTCTGGTTGCAAACATGATTTGAAGAATTGGCGACCCATTAGTCTTTTAACTGTAGATTATAAAATAATGTCCAAGGTTATTATGAACAGACTTGGGACTATTATGCCCAGCCTTATAGGAAAAGATCAAACGTACGGAGTTCATAATCGTAGCATTCACGACAATCTCATGGTTTTACGCGACACTGTCGATTATGTTAATTGTTTTGATAGAGAGGCCGCTATTGTCAGCATTGACCAAGAAAAGGCGTTTGATAGAGTTAGCTGGAATTATATGTTCAGTGTCATGAATAAAATGGGTGTCCCACAGAGTCTTATTGGGTGGATTAAACTTCTCTATAGCGGTCCTTTGTGTAGAGTTATGATGAATAATTTTATAGGTGCGCCTATTGAAATTGGCAGAGGTATTAGGCAAGGCTGCCCCTTGTCGCCCTCATTGTATGCTATTTGTGCTGAAGGGCTGGCTAATCTTATCAGAAAGAACGATTCTTTTGGTGGGGTTAGCATTCCCAACAGCTATGAATGTATTAAGCTTATTCAACATGCGGATGATACTTCTGTTTTTATTTCTTCTAATCTTGAATTTGATTGTCTTAGCTCCACTTTGCAGACCTTTTGTAGCGGCAGTGGATCGAAAGTTAACGTTCAGAAGACCAAAGGACTTTGGCTGGGGAGTTGGAAAAATCGTAATGACAAGCCCCTTGGCTTTGATTGGCACAACGATAAATTAAAAATTTTGGGCATTTATTTCGGAAATGACGTTCCTGCAGAAGATAATTGGGGACCCAGGGTGAAAAAATTGAAAAATACTCTTAATCTTTGGCGCACTCGAAATCTCACTTTGAAAGGTAAAGCTGTTATAGTCAATAGTCTTTTTGGTTCGGGGTTGTCGTACTTTGGCAGCATCCTCCCATGTCCGGATCAATGGGTTAAAGAAATGGACGCCATTATCTTCAAATTCTATTGGCATTCTAAGCCAGAGAAAATAAAAAGAAACAACATTAGGGCTCCTAGAAACCTCGGAGGAACGGGTCTTTTGAACGTTCAAGCAAAAATCCACAGCTGCAAGCTTAAATGGTTAGCTAACTTCTCTAAAGCGTCTGGCACGTGGCGTTCTTGGTTTAACTTTTAGGTTTGTGAAGCCAGTGGGCCCAATCGATTAGGCTGGTATGTGTTCAACAATTGTAAAAGATTTAAAAGAATTCCTCCTTTTTATCAGGAAGTCATGAAGGCGTTCGATAAGTCCGGTGGGATAATTAAATGTAATATTTCTTGTGTTCGCGAAGCTCAACTAGTACCCTTGTTCAAAAATGATATCATTACTGGTAATCAGGATAAAGAAATAGACAGCATTTGTTTTAGAACTCATGGAATCACTTTGTTGCACCATGTTTGTTCCAATGGACGGTTCCTCACTCCACGGCAAATTACTGATCGGTACAATGTTCACCCTAGAGGTGCCAGTCAAGTTCTCAATAGGTTGCGCAATTTCATTTGCCCCAATTTGTTTAATGAGAAACGTATTGGACCTCAAAATCACGTTTCTAACTGGCTTGAAATAAGAGATTTTTCTGATCAGTCGGATAATATGTCTGTCCGTGACCTAACTGTCAAAATTTGTTATTACAATTTTCGAATGAAAGATTTTATTGAGCCATGGGCACAGCAGAAATGGCAGGAAATACTTAACATTAGTACCGATTTAGACTGGACTACTATTTGGAAACGGGGAAATAATAAGAACCTTGACCACGACGAAATAGACATCTGGTATAAAATTAAACATCGCATTATCCCAACTAAAACATGGCTAAACAGAATAGGTATCACCGAAGACGACCACTGTGTTTTATGTAACTCGCAACCTGAAACTATTGAACACTTGTTTTTGTACTGTATTAAGACTCTTCCTTCTTGGCTTTTTGTAGAACATATTTTGAAAAAATTCACAGGGAACAAGTACTTCTTTCTCAATGATGAAAATAGAATTCTGGGTTCAGGGGGGAACGTAAGCAACATCACTAGCTTGATTCTCATAGCAAAACTTTTGAAAGTTATTTGGAACTCGAGATGTGCCATTTCGTTAAACTATATTGACTCCGATGTTGATATGCTGGAAAGATTCAAAACTAACCTGAAGCGTTTTGTTTACTTTGAAAAAAGCAGATTAGATGACAAGGATTTCCAGAAACTGTATCTTAAGAACAATGCCATTGGTAAAATAATTGATAACAAGCTCCGATTTGCCTTTTGAACTGCTTTGTTGGTGTTTTCCTGGCTAAAACATTTTTATTCTAAATTTCCTTTTTTGAGATCCATGAGAATCTAAGTAATTTTTTGTACATACGTTGTAGATAATTTTTACAGTTACAGAATTTTACTTTTCTTCATTAATTTTTTTCAGTATGTGCTATGATCATTATATATTTTAGAAACTTTAGGATACGTAAACGTACAATGTATTTCTATATTGGGTTTTCACATGATTTATTTTGTTAAATTTCCCTGTTCATCATTTACTCTGTTACACATTTATTATTATATGTTTCCTCTTTGGAACTGTTATTTGACATTGGTTTTGGAATAAATGAGTTTTCCTTAACTCTACAGAGATAAAAAAAAAAATAAAAAAAAGGTAGAGTTCCGTTCTTCGATCGTCAATCTAGGGGTTGGAGGTTCGAGCCCCAGCTCGTCACCAACGACAATTATTTTTTTCCATTTCCATCAGAGCGGAGGGGGTGGGTGTGACGACAACACGTGACTATTGGCGTCACCATCCTTTGCAACTGGAGGTTTATATATATTATAAATTGCCTGCTTGGTAAGTGCGAGCCGGTAGCCCAGTCGGTAGAGTTCCGTTCTTCGATCGTCAATATAGGGGTTGGAAGTTCGAGCCCCAGCTCGTCACCAACGACAGTATTTTTTTCATTTTCATCAGAGCGGAGGGGGTGGGTGTGACGACGACACGTGACTTTTGGCGTCACCATTTTTTGCCACCGGAGGTTTATATATATTATAAATTGTCGCTTGGTAAGTGCGAGCCAGTAGCCCAGTCGGTAGAGTTCCGTTCTTCGATCGGCAATCTAGGGGTTGGAGGTTCGAGCCCTAGATCGTCACCAACGCCATTTTTTTTCTCATTTTCATCAGAGCGGAGGGGGTGGGGTTGACGGGGTGTGACGACGACACGTGACTTTTGGCGTCAACATCCTTTGCAACCGGAGGTTTATATATATTATAAATTGCCTGCTTGGTAAGTGCGAGCCGGTAGCCCAGTTGGTAGAGTTCCGTTCTTCGATCGTCAATCTAGGGGTTGGAGGTTCGAGCCCCAGCTCGTCACCAACGACAGTTTTTTTTCATTTCATCAGAGCGGAGGGGGTGGGGTTGACGGGGTGTGACGATGACAAGTGACTTTTGGCGTCACCATCCTTTGCAACTGGAGGTTTATATATATTATAAATTGCCTGCTTGGTAAGTGCGAGCCGGTAGCCCAGTCGGTAGAGTTCCGTTCTTCGATCGTCAATCTAGGGGTTGGAGGTTCGAGCCCCAGCTCGTCACCAACGACAATTATTTTTTTCCATTTCCATCAGAGCGGAGGGGGTGGGTGTGACGACAACACGTGACTATTGGCGTCACCATCCTTTGCAACTGGAGGTTTATATATATTATAAATTGCCTGCTTGGTAAGTGCGAGCCGGTAGCCCAGTCGGTAGAGTTCCGTTCTTCGATCGTCAATCTAGGGGTTGGAGGTTCGAGCCCCAGCTCGTCACCAACGACAATTATTTTTTTCCATTTCCATCAGAGCGGAGGGGGTGGGTGTGACGACAACACGTGACTTTTGGCGTCACCATCCTTTGCAACTGGAGGTTTATATATATTATCAATTGCCTGCTTGGGAAATAAGAGCCGGTAGCCCAGTCGGTAGAGTTCCGTTCTTCGATCGTCCATCTAGGGGTTGGAGGTTCGAGCCCCAGATCGTCACCAACGCCATTTTTTTTTCATTTTCATCAGAGCGGAGGGGGTGGGGTTGACGGGGTGAGACGATGACAAGTGACTTTTGGCGTCAACATCCTTTGCAACCGGAGGTTTATATATATTATAAATTGCCTGCTTGGTAAGTGCGAGCCGGTAGCCCAGTTGGTAGAGTTCCGTTCTTCGATCGTCAATCTAGAGGTTGGAGGTTCGAGCCCCAGCTTGTCACCAACGACAATTATGTTTTTCCATTTCCATCAGAGCGGAGGGGGTGGGTGTGAAGACAACACGTGACTTTTGGCGTCACCATCCTTTGCAACTGGAGGTTTATATATATTATAAATTGCCTGCTTGGTAAGTGCGAGCCGGTAGCCCAGTCGGTAGAGTTCCGTTCTTCGATCGTCAATCTAGGGGTTGGAGGTTCGAGCCCCAGCTCGTCACCAACGACAATTATTTTTTTCCATTTCCATCAGAGCGGAGGGGGTGGGTGTGACGACAACACGTGACTATTGGCGTCACCATCCTTTGCAACTGGAGGTTTATATATATTATAAATTGCCTGCTTGGTAAGTGCGAGCCGGTAGCCCAGTCGGTAGAGTGCCGTTCTTCGATCGTCAATGTAGGGGTTGGAGGTTCGATCCCCAGCTTGTCACCAACGACATTTTTTTTTTCCCTTCATTTCCATCAGAGCGGAGGCGTTGGGTGTGACGACGACACGTGACTGTTGGCATCACCATCCTTTGCAACCGGAGGTTTATATATATTATAAATTGCCTGCTTGGTAAGTGCGAGCCGGTAGCCCAGTCGGAAGAAGTTCCGTTCTTCGATCGTCAATATAGGGGTTAGAAGTTCGAGCCCCAGCTCGTCACCAACGACAGTTTTTTTTTCATTTTCACCAGAGCGGAGGGGGTGGGTGTGACGACGACACGTGACTTTTGGCGTCACCATTTTTTGCAACAGGAGGTTTATATATATTATAAATTGTCGCTTGGTAAGTGCGAGCCAGTAGCCCCGTCGGTAGAGTTCCGTTTTTCGATCGTCCATCTAGGGGTTGGAGGTTCGAGCCCCAGATCGTCACCAACGCCATTTTTTTTTCATTTTCATCAGAGCGGAGGGGGTGGGGTTGACGGGGTGTGACGATGACAAGTGACTTTTGGCGTCACCATCCTTTGCAACTGGAGGTTTATATATATTATAAATTGCCTGCTTGGTAAGTGCGAGCCGGTAGCCCAGTCGGTAGAGTTCCGTTCTTCGATCGTCAATCTAGGGGTTGGAGGTTCGAGCCCCAGCTCGTCACCAACGACAATTATTTTTTTCCATTTCCATCAGAGCGGAGGGGGTGGGTGTGACGACAACACGTGACTATTGGCGTCACCATCCTTTGCAACTGGAGGTTTATATATATTATAAATTGCCTGCTTGGTAAGTGCGAGCCGGTAGCCCAGTCGGTAGAGTTCCGTTCTTCGATCGTCAATCTAGGGGTTGGAGGTTCGAGCCCCAGCTCGTCACCAACGACAATTATTTTTTTCCATTTCCATCAGAGCGGAGGGGGTGGGTGTGACGACAACACGTGACTTTTGGCGTCACCATCCTTTGCAACTGGAGGTTTATATATATTATCAATTGCCTGCTTGGGAAATAAGAGCCGGTAGCCCAGTCGGTAGAGTTCCGTTCTTCGATCGTCCATCTAGGGGTTGGAGGTTCGAGCCCCAGATCGTCACCAACGCCATTTTTTTTTCATTTTCATCAGAGCGGAGGGGGTGGGGTTGACGGGGTGAGACGATGACAAGTGACTTTTGGCGTCAACATCCTTTGCAACCGGAGGTTTATATATATTATAAATTGCCTGCTTGGTAAGTGCGAGCCGGTAGCCCAGTTGGTAGAGTTCCGTTCTTCGATCGTCAATCTAGAGGTTGGAGGTTCGAGCCCCAGCTTGTCACCAACGACAATTATGTTTTTCCATTTCCATCAGAGCGGAGGGGGTGGGTGTGAAGACAACACGTGACTTTTGGCGTCACCATCCTTTGCAACTGGAGGTTTATATATATTATAAATTGCCTGCTTGGTAAGTGCGAGCCGGTAGCCCAGTCGGTAGAGTTCCGTTCTTCGATCGTCAATCTAGGGGTTGGAGGTTCGAGCCCCAGCTCGTCACCAACGACAATTATTTTTTTCCATTTCCATCAGAGCGGAGGGGGTGGGTGTGAAGACAACACGTGACTTTTGGCGTCACCATCCTTTGCAACTGGAGGTTTATATATATTATAAATTGCCTGCTTGGTAAGTGCGAGCCGGTAGCCCAGTCGGTAGAGTTCCGTTCTTCGATCGTCAATCTAGGGGTTGGAGGTTCGAGCCCCAGCTCGTCACCAACGACAATTATTTTTTTCCATTTCCATCAGAGCGGAGGGGGTGGGTGTGACGACAACACGTGACTATTGGCGTCACCATCCTTTGCAACTGGAGGTTTATATATATTATAAATTGCCTGCTTGGTAAGTGCGAGCCGGTAGCCCAGTCGGTAGAGTGCCGTTCTTCGATCGTCAATGTAGGGGTTGGAGGTTCGATCCCCAGCTTGTCACCAACGACATTTTTTTTTCCCTTCATTTCCATCAGAGCGGAGGCGTTGGGTGTGACGACGACACGTGACTGTTGGCATCACCATCCTTTGCAACCGGAGGTTTATATATATTATAAATTGCCTGCTTGGTAAGTGCGAGCCGGTAGCCCAGTCGGAAGAAGTTCCGTTCTTCGATCGTCAATATAGGGGTTAGAAGTTCGAGCCCCAGCTCGTCACCAACGACAGTTTTTTTTTCATTTTCACCAGAGCGGAGGGGGTGGGTGTGACGACGACACGTGACTTTTGGCGTCACCATTTTTTGCAACAGGAGGTTTATATATATTATAAATTGTCGCTTGGTAAGTGCGAGCCAGTAGCCCCGTCGGTAGAGTTCCGTTTTTCGATCGTCCATCTAGGGGTTGGAGGTTCGAGCCCCAGATCGTCACCAACGCCATTTTTTTTTCATTTTCATCAGAGCGGAGGGGGTGGGGTTGACGGGGTGTGACGATGACAAGTGACTTTTGGCGTCACCATCCTTTGCAACTGGAGGTTTATATATATTATAAATTGCCTGCTTGGTAAGTGCGAGCCGGTAGCCCAGTCGGTAGAGTTCCGTTCTTCGATCGTCAATCTAGGGGTTGGAGGTTCGAGCCCCAGCTCGTCACCAACGACAATTATTTTTTTCCATTTCCATCAGAGCGGAGGGGGTGGGTGTGACGACAACACGTGACTATTGGCGTCACCATCCTTTGCAACTGGAGGTTTATATATATTATAAATTGCCTGCTTGGTAAGTGCGAGCCGGTAGCCCAGTCGGTAGAGTTCCGTTCTTCGATCGTCAATCTAGGGGTTGGAGGTTCGAGCCCCAGCTCGTCACCAACGACAATTATTTTTTTCCATTTCCATCAGAGCGGAGGGGGTGGGTGTGACGACAACACGTGACTATTGGCGTCACCATCCTTTGCAACTGGAGGTTTATATATATTATAAATTGCCTGCTTGGTAAGTGCGAGCCGGTAGCCCAGTCGGTAGAGTTCCGTTCTTCGATCGTCAATATAGGGGTTGGAAGTTCGAGCCCCAGCTCGTCACCAACGACAGTATTTTTTTCATTTTCATCAGAGCGGAGGGGGTGGGTGTGACGACGACACGTGACTTTTGGCGTCACCATTTTTTGCCACCGGAGGTTTATATATATTATAAATTGTCGCTTGGTAAGTGCGAGCCAGTAGCCCAGTCGGTAGAGTTCCGTTCTTCGATCGGCAATCTAGGGGTTGGAGGTTCGAGCCCTAGATCGTCACCAACGCCATTTTTTTTCTCATTTTCATCAGAGCGGAGGGGGTGGGGTTGACGGGGTGTGACGACGACACGTGACTTTTGGCGTCAACATCCTTTGCAACCGGAGGTTTATATATATTATAAATTGCCTGCTTGGTAAGTGCGAGCCGGTAGCCCAGTTGGTAGAGTTCCGTTCTTCGATCGTCAATCTAGGGTTGGAGGTTCGAGCCCCAGCTCGTCACCAACGACAGTTTTTTTTCATTTCATCAGAGCGGAGGGGGTGGGGTTGACTGGGTGTGACGACGACACGTGACTTTTGGCGTCACCATCCTTCCAGTAGCCCAGTCGTTAGAGTTCCGTTCTTCGATCGTCAATCTAGGGGTTGAAGGTTCGAGCCCCAGCTTGTCACCAACGATATTTATTTTGTTTCCATTTCCATCAGAGCGGAGGGGGTGGGTGTGACGACGACACGTGACTTTTGGCGTCACCATCCTTTGCAACCGGAGGTTTATATATATTATAAATTGTCGCTTGGTAAGTGCGAGCCAGTAGCCCAGTCGGTAGAGTTCCGTTCGTCAATCTAGGGGTTGGAGGTTCGAGCCCCAGCTTGTCACCAACGACAATTAATTTTTTTCCATTTCCATCAGAGCGGAGGGGGTGGGTGTGACGACAACACGTGACTTTTGGCGTCACCATCCTTTGCAACTGGAGGTTTATATATATTATCAATTGCCTGCTTGGGAAATAAGAGCCGGTAGCCCAGTCGGTAGAGTTCCGTTCTTCGATCGTCAAACTAGGGGTTGGAGGTTCGAGCCCCAGCTCTTCTCTAACGACAGTTTTTTTTTCATTTTCATCAGAGCAGAGGGGGTGGGGTTGACTGGGTGTGACGACGACACGTGACTTTTGGCGTCACCATCCTTTGCAACCGGAGGTAAATATATTTTATAAATTACCTGCTTGGTAAGTGCGAGCCGGTAGCCCAGTCGGTAGAGTGCCGTTCTTCGATCGTCAATGTAGGGGTTGGAGGTTCGATCCCCAGCTTGTCACCAACGACAATTTTTTTCCCTTCATTTCCATCAGAGCGGAGGCGGTGGGTGTGACGACGACACGTGACTGTTGGCATCACCATCCTTTGCAACCGGAGGTTTATATATATTATAAATTGCCTGCTTGGTAAGTGCGCGCCGGTAGCCCAGTCGGAATAAGTTCCGTTCTTCGATCGTCAATATAGGGGTTAGAAGTTCGAGCCCCAGCTCGTCACCAACGACAGTTTTTTTTTCATTTTCATCAGAGCGGAGGGGGTGGGTGTGACGACGACACGTGACTTTTGGCGTCACCATTTTTTGCAACAGGAGGTTTATATATATTATAAATTGTCGCTTGGTAAGTGCGAGCCAGTAGCCCAGTCGGTAGAGTTCCGTTTTTCGATCGTCCATCTAGGGGTTGGAGGTTCGAGCCCCAGATCGTCACCAACGCCATTTTTTTTCATTTTCATCAGAGCGGAGGGGTGGGGTTGACGGGGTGTGACGATGACAAGTGACTTTTGGCGTCAACATCCTTTGCAACCGGAGGTTTATATATATTATAAATTGCCTGCTTGGTAAGTGCGAGCCGGTAGCCCAGTTGGTAGAGTTCCGTTCTTCGATCGTCAATCTAGGGATTGGAGGTTCGAGCCCCAGCTTGTCACCAACGACAATTATGTTTTTCCATTTCCATCAGAGCGGAGGGGGTGGGTGTGAAGACAACACGTGACTTTTGGCGTCACCATCCTTTGCAACTGGATGTTTATATATATTATACATTGCCTGCTTGGTAAGTGCGAGCCGGTCGCCCAGTCGGTAGAGTTCCGTTCTTCGATCGTCAATCTAGGTGTTGGAGGTTCGAGCCCCAGCTCGTCACCAACGACAATTATTTTTTTCCATTTCCATCAGAGCGGAGGGGGTGGGTGTGACGACAACACGTGACTATTGGCGTCACCATCCTTTGCAACTGGAGGTTTATATATATTATAAATTGCCTGCTTGGTAAGTGCGAGCCGGTAGCCCAGTCGGTAGAGTTCCGTTCTTCGATCGTCAATCTAGCGGTTGGAGGTTCGAGCCCCAGCTCGTCACCAACGACAATTATTTTTTCCATTTCCATCAGAGCGGAGGGGGTGGGTGTGACGACAACACGTGACTATTGGCGTCACCATCCTTTGCAACTGGAGGTTTATATATATTATAAATTGCCTTCTTGGTAAGTGCGAGCCGGTAGCCCAGTCGGTAGAGTTCCGTTCTTCGATCGTCAATATAGGGGTTGGAGGTTCGAGCCCCAGCTCGTCACCAACGACAGTTTTTTTTTTCATTTTCATCAGAGCGGAGGGGGTGGGTGTGACGACGACACGTGACTTTTGGCGTCACCATTTTTTGCCACCGGAGGTTTATATATATTATAAATTGTCGCTTGGTAAGTGCGAGCCAGTAGCCCAGTCGGTAGAGTTCCGTTCTTCGATCGTCAATCTAGGGGTTGGAGGTTCGAGCCCCAGCTCGTCACCAACGCCATTTTTTTTCTCATTTTCATCAGAGCGGAGGGGGTGGGGTTGACGGGGTGTGACGACGACACGTGACTTTTGGCGTCAACATCCTTTGCAACCGGAGGTTTATATATATTATAAATTGCCTGCTTGGTAAGTGCGAGCCGGTAGCCCTGTTGGTAGAGTTCCGTTCTTCGATCGTCAATCTAGGGGTTGGAGGTTCGAGCCCCAGCTCGTCACCAACGACAGTTTTTTTCATTTCAGCAGAGCGGAGGGGGTGGGGTTGACTGGGTGTGACGACGACACGTGACTTTTGGCGTCACCATCCTTCCAGTAGCCCAGTCGTTAGAGTTCCGTTCTTCGATCGTCAATCTAGTGGTTGAAGGTTCGAGCCCCAGCTTGTCACCAACGACAATTATTTTGTTTCCATTTCCATCAGAGCGGAGGGGGTGGGTGTGACGACGACACGTGACTTTTGGCGTCACCATCCTTTGCAACCGGAGGTTTATATATATTATAAATTGTCGCTTGGTAAGTGCGAGCCAGTAGCCCAGTCGGTAGAGTTCCGTTCGTCAATCTAGGGGTTGGAGGTTCGAGCCCCAGCTTGTCACCAACGACAATTATTTTTTTTCCATTTCCATCAGAGCGGAGGGGGTGGGTGTGACGACAACACGTGACTTTTGGCGTCACGATCCTTTGCAACTGGAGGTTTATATATATTATAAATTGCCTGCTTGGGAAATAAGAGCCGGTAGCCCAGTCGGTAGAGTTCCGTTCTTCGATCGTCAATCTAGGGGTTGGAGGTTCGAGCCCCAGCTCGTCTCCAACGACAGTTTTTTTTCATTTTCATCAGAGCGGAGGGGGTGGGGTTGACTGGGTGTGACGACGACACGTGACCTTTGGCGTCACCATCCTTTGCAACCGGAGGTATAAATATTTTATAAATTACCTGCTTGGTAAGTGCGAGCCGGTAGCCCAGTCGGTAGAGTGCCGTTCTTCGATCGTCAATGTAGGGGTTGGAGGTTCGATCCCAGCTTGTCACCAACGACAATTTTTTTTCCCTTCATTTCCATCAGAGCGGAGGCGGTGGGTGTGACGACGACACGTGACTGTTGGCGTCACCATCCTTTGCAACCGGAGGTTTATATATATTATAAATTGCCTGCTTGGTAAGTGCGAGCCGGTAGCCCAGTCGGTAGAGTTCCGTTCTTCGATCGTCAATCTAGGGGTTTGAGGTTCGAGCCCCAGTTCGTCACCAACGACAGTTTTTTTTTCATTTTCATCAGAGCGGAGGGGGTGGGTGTGACTACGACACGTGACTTTTGGCGTCACCATTTTTTGCAACAGGAGGTTTATATATATTATAAATTGCCTGCTTGGTAAGTGCGAGCCAGTAGCCCAGTCTGTAGAGTTCCGTTCTTCGATCGTCAATCTAGGGATTGGAGGTTCGAGCCCCAGCTTGTCACCAACGACAATTATTTTTTCCATTTCCATCAGAGCGGAGGGGGTGGGTGTGAGACAACACGTGACTTTTGGCGTAACCATCCTTTGCAACTGGAGGTTTATATATATTATACATTGCCTGCTTGGTAAGTGCGAGCCGGTAGCCCAGTCGGTAGAGTTCCGTTCTTCGATCGTCAATCTAGGGGTTGGAGGTTCGAGCCCCAGCTCGTCACCAACGACAATTATTTTTTTTCCATTTCCATCAGAGCGGAGGGGGTGGGTGTGACGACAACACGTGACTATTGGCGTCACCATCCTTTGCAACTGGAGGTTTATATATATTATAAATTGCCTGCTTGGTAAGTGCGAGCCGGTAGCCCAGTCGGTAGAGTTCCGTTCTTCGATCGTCAATCTAGGGTTGGAGGTTCGAGCCCCAGCTCGTCACCAACGACAATTATTTTTTTCCATTTCCATCAGAGCGGAGGGGGGTGTGACGACAACACGTGACTATTGGCGTCACCATCCTTTGCAACTGGAGGTTTATATATATTATAAATTGCCTGCTTGGTAAGTGCGAGCCGGTAGCCCAGTCGGTAGAGTTCCGTTCTTCGATCGTCAATCTAGGGGTTGGAGGTTCGAGCCCCAGCTCGTCACCAACGACAGTTTTTTTTTCATTTTCATCAGAGCGGAGGGGGTGGGTGTGACGACGACACGTGACTTTTGGCGTCACCATTTTTGCCACCGGAGGTTTATATATATTATAAATTGTCGCTTGGTAAGTGCGAGCCAGTAGCCCAGTCGGTAGAGTTCCGTTCTTCGATCGTCAATCTAGGGGTTGGAGGTTCGAGCCCCAGCTCGTCACCAACGCCATTTTTTTTTCATTTTCATCAGAGCGGAGGGGGTGGGGTTGACGGGGTGTGACGACGACACGTGACTTTTGGCGTCAACATCCTTTGCAACCGGAGGTTTATATATATTATAAATTGCCTGCTTGGTAAGTGCGAGCCGGTAGCCCAGTCGGTAGAGTTCCGTTCTTCGATCGTCAATCTAGGGGTTGGAGGTTCGAGCCCCAGCTCGTCACCAACGACAGTTTTTTTTTCATTTCATCAGAGCGGAGGGGGTGGGGTTGACTGGGTGTGACGACGACACGTGACTTTTGGCGTCACCATCCTTCCAGTAGCCCAGTCGTTAGAGTTCCGTTCTTCGATCGTCAATCTAGTGGTTGGAGGTTCGAGCCCCAGCTTGTCACCAACGATAATTATTTTGTTTCCATTTCCATCAGAGCGGAGGGGTGGGTGTGACGACGACACGTGACTTTTGGCGTCACCATCCTTTGCAACCGGAGGTTTATATATATTATAAATTGTCGCTTGGTAAGTGCGAGCCAGTAGCCCAGTCGGTAGAGTTCCGTTCGTCAATCTAGGGGTTGGAGGTTCGAGCCCCAGCTTGTCACCAACGACAATTATTTTTTTCCATTTCCATCAGAGCGGAGGGGGTGGGTGTGACGACAACACGTGACTTTTGGCGTCACCATCCTTTGCAACTGGAGGTTTATATATATTATAAATTGCCTGCTTGGGAAATGCGAGCCGGTAGCCCAGTCGGTAGAGTTCCGTTCTTCGATCGTCAATCTAGGGGTTGGAGGTTCGAGCCCCAGCTCTTCTCTAACGACAGTTTTTTTTTCATTTT
Organism: Patiria miniata; assembly: GCF_015706575.1. Lineage (NCBI taxonomy): Eukaryota > Metazoa > Echinodermata > Asteroidea > Valvatida > Asterinidae > Patiria > Patiria miniata. The sequence goes on from NW_024037068.1 coordinate 8,514,899, forward strand.
CATCAGAGCAGAGGGGGTGGGGTTGACTGGGTGTGACGACGACACGTGACTTTTGGCGTCACCATCCTTTGCAACCGGAGGTAAATATATTTTATAAATTACCTGCTTGGTAAGTGCGAGCCGGTAGCCCAGTCGGTAGAGTGCCGTTCTTCGATCGTCAATGTAGGGGTTGGAGGTTCGATCCCCAGCTTGTCACCAACGACAATTTTTTTCCCTTCATTTCCATCAGAGCGGAGGCGGTGGGTGTGACGACGACACGTGACTTTGGCGTCACCATCCTTTGCAACCGGAGGTTTATATATATTATAAATTGCCTGCTTGGTAAGTGCGAGCCGGTAGCCCAGTCGGAATAAGTTCCGTTCTTCGATCGTCAATCTAGGGGTTGGAGTTCGAGCCCCAGCTCGTCACCAACGACAGTTTTTTTTTCATTTTCATCAGAGCGGAGGGGGTGGGTGTGACGACGACACGTGACTTTTGGCGTCACCATTTTTTGCAACAGGAGGTTTATATATATTATAAATTGTCGCTTGGTAAGTGCGAGCCAGTAGCCCAGTCGGTAGAGTTCCGTTTTTCGATCGTCCATCTAGGGGTTGGAGGTTCGAGCCCCAGATCGTCACCAACGCCATTTTTTTTTCATTTTCATCAGAGCGGAGGGGGGGGGTTGACGGGGTGTGACGATGACAAGTGACTTTTGGCGTCACCATCCTTTGCAACCGGAGGTTTATATATATTATAAATTGCCTGCTTGGTAAGTGCGAGCCGGTAGCCCAGTTGGTAGAGTTCCGTTCTTCGATCGTCAATCTAGGGATTGGAGGTTCGAGCCCCAGCTTGTCACCAACGACAATTATGTTTTTCCATTTCCATCAGAGCGGAGGGGGTGGGTGTGAACGACAACACGTGACTTTTGGCGTCACCATCCTTTGCAACTGGATGTTTATATATATTATAAATTGCCTGCTTGGTAAGTGCGAGCCGGTAGCCCAGTCGGTAGAGTTCCGTTCTTCGATCGTCAATCTAGGGGTTGGAGGTTCGAGCCCCAGCTCGTCACCAACGACAATTATTTTTTTCCATTTCCATCAGAGCGGAGGGGGTGGGTGTGACGACAACACGTGACTTTTGGCGTCACCATCCTTTGCAACTGGAGGTTTATATATATTATAAATTGCCTGCTTGGTAAGTGCGAGCCGGTAGCCCAGTCGGTAGAGTTCCGTTCTTCGATCGTCAATCTAGGGTTGGAGGTTCGAGCCCCAGCTCGTCACCAACGACAATTATTTTTTTCCATTTCCATCAGAGCGGAGGGGTTGGGTGTGACGACAACACGTGACTATTGGCGTCACCATCCTTTGCAACTGGAGGTTTATATATATTATAAATTGCCTTCTTGGTAAGTGCGAGCCGGTAGCCCAGTCGGTAGAGTTCCGTTCTTCGATCGTCAATATAGGGGTTGGAGGTTCGAGCCCCAGCTCGTCACCAACGACAGTTTTTTTTCATTTTCATCAGAGCGGAGGGGGTGGTTGTGACGACGACACGTGACTTTTGGCGTCACCATTTTTGCCACCGGAGGTTTATATATATTATAAATTGTCGCTTGGTAAGTGCGAGCCAGTAGCCCAGTCGGTAGAGTTCCGTTCTTCGATCGTCAATCTAGGGGTTGGAGGTTCGAGCCCCAGCTCGTCACCAACGCCATTTTTTTTCTCATTTTCATCAGAGCGGAGGGGGTGGGGTGACGGGGTGTGACGACGACACGTGACTTTTGGCGTCAACATCCTTTGCAACCGGAGGTTTATATATATTATAAATTGCCTGCTTGGTAAGTGCGAGCCGGTAGCCCAGTGGTAGAGTTCCGTTCTTCGATCGTCAATCTAGGGGTTGGAGGTTCGAGCCCCAGCTCGTCACCAACGACAGTTTTTTTTTCATTTCATCAGAGCGGAGGGGGTGGGGTTGACTGGGTGTGACGACGACACGTGACTTTTGGCGTCACCATCCTTCCAGTAGCCCAGTCGTTAGAGTTCCGTTCTTCGATCGTCAATCTAGTGGTTGAGGTTCGAGCCCCAGCTTGTCACCAACGACAATTATTTTTTTTCCATTTCATCAGAGCGGAGGGGGTGGGTGTGACGACGACACGTGGCTTTTGGCGTCACCATCCTTTGCAACCGGAGGTTATATATATTATAAATTGTAGCTTGGTAAGTGCGAGCCAGTAGCCCAGTCGGTAGAGTTCCG
>NW_024037068.1:8517621-8534806 GCF_015706575.1 Patiria miniata
CTGGCCTCTAGGCACCTTGTGTAAACTTTTGAGCAATTTTGTCGATCTGGATTTTTGGGTCAAAATTTGACTTTTTGGATGATGCCGGCTATGGAAAACGTTGAAGTTTTGGGGACATTTTATAAAAAGCCAAAAAGTTTTGTTTTCTCACTGGATACTGAATGTAATGAGTTGAACTCTTCGCGGAATTCAATTCTGGCCTCTAGGCACCTTGTGTAAACTTTTGAACAATTTTTGTCGATCTGGATTTTTGGGTCAAAATTGACTTTTTCGATGATGCCGGCTATGGAAAACGTTGAAGTTTTGGGGACATTTTATAAAAAGCCAAAAAGTTTTGTTTTCTCACTGGATACTGAATGTAATGAGTTGAACTCTTCGGGAATTCAATTCTGGCCTCTAGGCACCTTGTGTAAATTTTGAGCAATTTTGTCGATCTGGATTTTTGGGTCAAAAACTGACTTTTTTGATGATGCCGGCTATGGAAAAGTTGAAGTTTTTGGGACATTTTATAAAAAGCCAAAAAGTTTTTTTTTTCTCACTGGATACTGAATGTAATGAGTTGAACTCTTCGGGGAATTCAATTCTGGCCTCTAGGCACCTTGTGTAAACTTTTGAGCATTTTTGTCGATCTGGATTTTTGGGTCAAAAACTGACTTTTTTGATGATGCCGGCTATGGAAAAAGTTGAAGTTTTGGAGACATTTTATAAAAAGCCAAAAGGTTTGTTTTCTCACTGGATACTGAATGTAATGAGTTGAACTCTTCGGGGAATTCAATTCTGGCCTCTAGGCACCTTGTGTAAACTTTTGAGCAATTTTTGTCGATCTGGATTTTTGGGTCAAAAAGTGACTTTTTCGATGATGCCGGCTATGGAAAACGTTGAAGTTTTGGGGACATTTTATAAAAAGCCACAAAGTTTTGTTTTCTCACTGGATACTGAATGTAATGAGTTGAACTCTTCGGGGAATTCAATTCTGGCCTCTAGGCACCTTGTGTAAAATTTTGAGCAATTTTGTCGATCTGGATTTTTGGGTCAAAAACTGACTTTTTTGATGATGCCGGCTATGGAAAAAGTTGAAGTTTTGGGGACATTTATAAAAAGCCAAAAAGTTTTGTTTTCTCACTGGATACTGAATGTAATGAGTTGAACTCTTCAGGGAATTCAATTCTGGCCTCTAGGCACCTTGTGTAAACTTTTGAGCAATTTTTGTCCGATCTGGATTTTTGGGTCAAAAATTTGACTTTTTGATGATGCCGGCTATGGAAAATATTGAAGTTTTGGGGGCATTTTCTTAAAAGCTAAAAGTTTTTTTTTTCACTGGATACTGAATGTAATGAGTTGAACTCTTCAGGGAATTCAATTCTGGCCTCTAGGCACCTTGTGTAAACTTTTGAGCAATTTTTTCGATCTGGATTTTTGGGTCAAAAACTGACTTTTTTCGATGATGCCGGCTATGGAAAACGTTGAAGTTTTGGGGACATTTTTATAAAAAGCCACAAAGTTTTGTTTTCTCACTGGATACTGAATGTAATGAGTTGAACTTTTCGGGAATTCAATTCTGGCCTCTAGGCACCTTGTGTCAACTTTTGAGCTATTTTTGTCGATCTGGATTTTTGGGTCAAAAACTGACTTTTTTGATGATGCCGGCTATGGAAAACGTTGAAGTTTTTGGGACATTTTATAAAAAGCCAAAAAGTTTTGTTTTCTCACTGGATACTGAATGTAATGAGTTGAACTCTTCAGGGAATTCAATTCTGGCCTCTAGGCACCTTGTGTCAACTTTTGAGCAATTTTGTCCATCTGGATTTTTGGGTCAAAAACTGACTTTTTCGATGATGCCGGCTATGGAAAACGTTGAAGTTTTGGGGACATTTTATAAAAAGCCAAAAGTTTTGTTTTTCACTAGATACTCAATGTAATGAGTTGAACTCTTCGGGAATTCAATTCTGGCCTCTAGGCACCTTGTGTAAACTTTTGAGCAATTTTTTTCGATCTGGATTTTGGGTCAAAAACTGACTTTTTCGATGATGCCGGCTATGGAAAACGTTGAAGTTTTGGGGATATTTTATAAAAAGCCAAAAAGTTTTGTTTTCTCACTGGATACTGAATGTAATGAGTTGAACTTTTCGGGGAATTCAATTCTGGCCTCTAGGCACCTTGTGTAAACTTTTGAGCAATTTTTGTCGATCTGGATTTTTGGGTCAAAAACTGACTTTTTCGATGATGCCGGCTATGGAAAACGTTGAAGTTTTAGGGACATTTTATAAAAAGCCTAAAAGTTTTGTTTTCTCACTGGATACTGAATGTAATGAGTTGAACTCTTCGGGGAATTCAATTCTGGCCTCTAGGCACCTTGTGTAAACTTTTGAGCAATTTTTGTCGATCTGGATTTTTGGGTCAAAACTTGACTTTTTGGATGATGCCGGCTATGGAAAACGTTGAAGTTTTGGGGACATTTTAAAAAAGCCAAAAAGTTTTGTTTTCTCACTGGATACTGAATGTAATGAGTTGAACTCTTCGGGGAATTCAATTCTGGCCTCTAGGCACCTTGTGTAAACTTTGAGCAATTTTTGTCGATCTGGATTTTTGGGTCAAAAACTGACTTTTTCGATGATGCCGGCTATGGAAAACGTTGAAGTTTTGGGGACATTTTATAAAAAGCCAAAAAGTTTTGTTTTCTCACTGGATACTGAATGTAATGAGTTGAACTCTTCGGGAATTCAATTCTGGCCTCTAGGCACCTTGTGTAAAATTTTGAGCAATTTTTGTCGATCTGGATTTTTGGGTCAAAAAACTGACTTTTTTGATGATGCCGGCTATGGAAAAGTTGAAGTTTTTGGGACATTTTATAAAAAGCCAAAAGTTTTTTTTTCTCACTGGATACTGAATGTAATGAGTTGAACTCTTCGGGAATTCAATTCTGGCCTCTAGGCACCTTGTGTAAACTTTTGAGCTATTTTTGTCGATCTGGATTTTTGGGTCAAAAACTGACTTTTTGATGATGCCGGCTATGGAAAAGTTGAAGTTTTGGAGACATTTTATAAAAAGCCAAAAGTTTTTTTTTCTCACTGGATACTGAATGTAATGAGTTGAATCTTCGGGAATTCAATTCTGGCCTCTAGGCACCTTGTGTAAATTGAGCAATTTTGTCGATCTGGATTTTTGGGTCAAAAAGTGACTTTTTTCGATGATGCCGGCTATGGAAAACGTTGAAGTTTTGGGGACATTTTATAAAAAGCCACAAAGTTTTGTTTTCTCACTGGATACTAAATGTAATGAGTTGAACTCTTCGGGGAATTCAATTCTGGCCTCTTGTGTAAAATTTGAGCAATTTTTGTCGATCTGGATTTTTGGGTCAAAAACTGACTTTTTTGATGATGCCGGCTATGGAAAACGTTGAAATTTTGGGGACATTTTATAAAAAGCCAAAAAGTTTTGTTTTCTCACTGGATACTGAATGTAATGAGTTGAACTCTTCGGGGAATTCAATTCTGGCCTCTAGGCACCTTGTGTAAACTTTTGAGCAATTTTTGTCCATCTGGATTTTTGGGTCAAAATTTGACTTTTTTGATGATGCCGGCTATGGAAAACGTTGAAGTTTTGGGCATTTTCTATAAAAAGCTAAAAAGTTTTTTTTTTCACTGGATACTGAATGTAATGAGTTGAAAACTTCAGGGAATTCAATTCTGGCCTCTAGGCACCTTGTGTCAACTTTTGAGCAATTTTTGGCGATCTGGATTTTTGGTTCAAAATTTGACTTTTTCGATGATGCCGGCTATGGAAAACATTGAAGTTTTTGGGACATTTTCTAAAAAGCCAAAAAGTTTTGTTTTCTCACTGGATACTGAATGTAATGAGTTGAATTCTTCGGGGAATTCAATTCTGGCCTCTAGGCACCTTGTGTAAACTTTGAGCAATTTTTGGCGATCTGGATTTTGGGGTCAAAAACTGACTTTTTCGATGATGCCGGCTATGGAAAACGTTGAAGTTTTAGGGACATTTTATAAAAAGCCTAAAAGTTTTGTTTTCTCACTGGATACTGAATGTAATGAGTTGAACTCTTCGGGGAGTTCAATTCTGGCCTCTAGGCACCTTGTGTAAACTTTTGAGCAATTTTTGTCGATCTGGATTTTTGGGTCAAAATTTGACTTTTTCGATGATGCCGGCTATGGAAAAACGTTGAAGTTTTGGGACATTTTATAAAAAGTCAAAAAGTTTGTTTTCTCACTGGATACTAAATGTAATGAGTTGAACTCTTCAGGGAATTCAATTCTGGTGTCTAGGCACCTCGTGTAAACTTTTGAGCAATTTTTGAAGAGTTGGATTTTTGGGTCTAAAACTGACTTTTTCGATGATGCGGCTAGCGCTATGGAAAACGTTGAAGTTTTGGGGACATTTTATAAAAAGCCAAAAAGTCTTGTTTTCTCACTGGATACTGAATGTAAGAGTTGAACTCTTCAGGGAATTCAATTCTGGCCTCTAGGCACCTTGTGTAAACTTTTGAGCAATTTTTGTCCATCTGGATTTTTGGGTCAAAACTGACTTTTTTCGATGATGCCGGCTATGGAAAACGTTGAAGTTTTGGGACATTTTATAAAAAGCCAAAAAGTTTTGTTTTTCTCACTAGATACTCAATGTAATGAGTTGAACACTTCAGGGAATTCAATTCTGGCCTCTAGGCACCTTGTGTAAACTTTTGAGCAATTTTTTTCGATCTGGATTTTTGGGTCAAAAAGTGACTTTTTCGATGATGCCGGCTATGGAAAACGTTGAAGTTTGGGGGACATTTTATAAAAAGCCAAAAAGTTTTGTTTACTCACTGGATACTGAATGTAATGAGTTGAACTTTTCGGGGAATTCAATTCTGGCCTCTAGGCACCTTGTGTAAACTTTTGAGCAATTTTTGTCGATCTGGATTTTTGGGTCAAAAACTGACTTTTTCGATGATGCCGGCTATGGAAAATGTTGAAGTTTGGGGACATTTTATAAAAAGCCAAATGATTTGTTTTCTCACTGGATACTGAATGTAATGAGTTGAACTTTTCAGGGAATTCAATTCTGGCCTCTAGGCACCTTGTGTCAACTTTTGAGCAATTTTTGTCCATCTGGATTTTTGGGTCAAAATTTGACTTTTTTGATGATGCCGGCTATAGAAAATGTTGAAGTTTTGGGGGCATTTTCTAAAAAGCCTAAAAGTTTTTTTTTCCCTGGATACTGAATGTAATGAGTTGAACACTTCAGGGAATTCAATTCTGGCCTCTAGGCACCTTGTGTAAACTTTGAGCAATTTTTGTCCATCTGGATTTTTGGGTCAAAAACTGACTTTTTCGATGATGCCGGCTATGGAAAACGTTGAAGTTTTGGGGACATTTTCTAAAAAGCCAAAAAGTTTTGTTTTTTCACTGGATACTAAATGTTATGAGTTGAACTCTTCAGGGAATTCAATTCTGGTGTCTAGGCACCTCGTGTAAACTTTTGAGCAATTTTTGTGGAGTTAGATTTTTGGGTCTAAAACTGACTTTTTCTATGATGCTGGCTAGCGCTATGGAAAACGTTGAAGTTTTGGGGACATTTTATAAAAAGCCAAAAAGTCTTGTTTTCTCACTGGATACTGAATGTAAAGAGTTGAATTCTTCAGGGAATTCAATTCTGGCCTCTATGCACCTTGTGTAAACTTTTGAGCAATTTTTGTCCATCTGGATTTTTGGGTCAAAAACTGACTTTTTCGATGATGCCGGCTATGGAAAACGTTGAAGTTTTTGGGACATTTTATAAAAAGCCAAAAAGTTTTGTTTTCTCATTGGATACTGAATGTAATGAGTTGAACTCTTCAGGGAATTCAATTCTGGCCTCGAGGCACCTCGTGGAAACCTTTGATCATTTTTTTGTCGAGTTGGATTTTCGGTTTAAAAAACTGACTTTTTCGATGATGCCGGCTATGGAAAACGTTGAAGTTTTGGGGACATTTTCTAAAAAGCCAAAAGGTTTTGTTTGAGAAAACAAAACTTTTTGGATACTGAATGTAATGAGTTGAACTCTTCGGGGAATTCAATTCTGGCCTCTAGGCACCTCGTGTTATCTTTTGAGCAATTTTTGTGGAGTTGGATTTTTGGGTCAAAAACTGACTTTTTCGATGATGCCGGCTATGGAAAACGTTGAAGTGTTGGGGACATTTTCTAAAAAGCTAAAAAGTTTTGTTTCTCACTGGATACTGAATTTAACGAGTTGAAATCTTCAGGGAATTCTATTTCGGCATCCAGGCACCTTGTGTAAACATTTGAGCAATTTTTGTCGATCTGGATTTTTGGGTCAAAAACTGACTTTTTCTATGATGCCAGCTATGGAAAATGTTGAAGTTTTGGGGCATTTTCTAAAAAGCTAAAAAAAAAAAATTTCACTGGACACTGAATGTAATGACTTGAAAACTTCAGGGAATTCAATTCTGGCCTCTAGGCATCTTGTGTAAACTTTTGAGCAATTTTTGTCGATTTGGATTTTTGGGTCAAAAACTGACTTTTTCTATGATGCCAGCTATGGAAAATGTTGAAGTTTTGGGGGCATTTTCTAAAAAGCTAAAAAAAAAAATTTCACTGGACACTGAATGTAATGAGTTGAACACTTCGGGGAATTCAATTCTGGCCTCTAGGCACCTTGTGTAAACTTTTGAGCAATTTTTGTGGATTGGATTTTTGGGTCAAAAACTGACTTTTTCTATGATGCCGGCTATGGAAAACGTTGAAGTTTTGGGGACATTTTCTAAAAAGCCAAAAAGTTTTTTTTTTCACTGGATACTAAATGTAATAAGTTGAACTCTTAAGGGAATTCAATTCTGGTGTCTAGGCACCTCCTGTAAACTTTTGAGCAATTTTTGTGGAGTTAGATTTTTGGGTCAAAAACTGACTTTTTTCGATGCCGGCTAGCGCTATGGAAAACGTTGAAGTTTGGAGACATTTTATAAAAAAGCCAAAAAGTCTTGTTTTCTCACTGGATACTAAATGTAAAGAGTTGAATTCTTCAGGGAACTCAATTCTGGCCTCGAGGCACCTCGTGTAAACTTTTGAGCAATTTTTGTCAATCTGGATTTTGGGTCAAAATTTGACTTTTCGATGATGCCGGCTATGGAAAACGTTGAAGTTTTGGGGACGTTTTATAAAAAGCCAAAAAGTTTTGTTTTCTCACTGGATACTGAATGTAATGAGTTGAACTCTTCAGGGAATTCAATTCTGGCCTCTAGGCACCTCGTGTAAACTTTTGAGCATTTTTTTGTCGAGTTGGATTTTCGGTTAAAAAAACTGACTTTTTGATGATGCCGGCTATGGAAAACGTTGAAGTTTTGGGGGCATTTTCAAAAAAGACAAAAAAATTTGTTTTCTCACTGGATACTGAATGTAATGAGTTGAACTCTTCAGGAATTCAATTCTGGCCTCTAGGCATCTTGTGTAAACTTTTGAGTAATTTTTGTCGATCTGGATTTTTGGGTCAAAAATTGACCTTTTCAATGATGCCGGCTATGGAAAATGTTTAATTTTGGGGGCTTTTGGTAAAAAATTAAAAAGTTTTGTTTTCTCACTGGATTCTGAATGTAATGATTTGAACTCTTCAGGGAATTCAATTCTGGCCTCTAGGCACCTTGTGTAAACTTTTGAGCCATTTTTGTCCATCTGGATTTTTGGTTAAAAAACTGACTTTTTCAATGATGCCTTCTATGGAAAAAGTTGAAGTTTTGGGGGCATTTTATAAAAAGCCAAAAAGTTTTTTTTTCTCACTGGTTACTAAATGTTATGAGTTGAACTCTTCAGGGAATTCAATTCTGGCCTCTTTGCACCTCGTGTAAACTTTTGAGCCTTTTTTCGAGTTGGATTTTTGGATAAAAAACTGACTTTTTCGATGATGCCGGCTATGGAAAACGTTGAGGTTTTGGGGGCATTTGGTAAAAATAAAAAAAAAATTTGTTTTCTCACTTGATACTGAATGTAATAAGTTGATATTTCCAGGAAATAAATATATCTGGCCTCTTGGCACCTGGTGTAAACTTTTGAGCAATTTTTGTTTAGTTGGATTTTTGGGTCAAAAACTGATTTTTTTTTATGATGCCGGCTGTGGAAAATGTTGAATTTTTGGGGGCATTTTGTTAAATGCCAAAAAGTTTTGTTTTCTCATTGGATACTAAATGTAATGAGTTGTACTCTTCAGGGAATTCAATTCTGGCCTCTAGGCACCTCGTGTATACTTTTGAGCCATTTTTGTTGAGTTGGATTTTTGGTCAAAAACTGATTTTTTCGATGATGCCAGCTAATGAAAACGTTGAAGTTTTGGGGGCATTTTATAAAAAGCCAAAACGTTTGGTTTTCTTAGTGGATTCTGAATGTAATGAGTTGAACTCTTCAGGGAATTCAATTCTGGCCTCCAGACACCTCGTGTAAACTTTTGATTAATTTTTGTCGAGTTGGATTTTTGGGTAAAAAACTCGCTTTTTCGATAATGCCGGCTATGCAAAACATTGAAGTTTTGGGGACATTTTATAAAAAGCCAAAAAGTTTGGTTTTCTCAGTGGATTCTGAATTTAATGAGTTGAACTCTTCAGGGAATTCAATTCTGGCCTCTAGGCACCTTGTGTAAACTTTTGTGCAATTTTTGTTGATCTTGATTTTTGGGTCAAAAATTTACTTTTTGATGATGCCGGCATCATCGAAAAAGTCAGTTTTTGACCCAAAAATCCAACTCAACAAAAATTGCTCAAAACTTTACACGAGGTGCCTAGAGGCCAGAATTGAATTTTCTGAAGAGTTCAACTCATAACATTCAGCATTACTACTGAGAAAACAAAACGTTTCGGCATTTTATAAAATGTCCCCAACACTTCAACGTTTTCCATAGCCGGCCTTAAAGCAGCTCTGCCCGTCATTTGGAATGTATTTTTGTTCGACTTTCTTCGGAATTGTGCGGCAACTCCGAAATCTCGCTCACGAGTAAAATAGCAATTCTTTTACCTCAAACACAAAGCTGGGAGTGTCTTGTATCAATGTTGATCAGTTGTGCAATAACAGACTCCACGACAATCATGATTTGCTGGTAAGTTGCACAATTTACGCCGAGTGACATAAGTTGCACAGGTCACAGACTTAGGCCCTTTTATGAAATTGTCATAACTGAAATGTTGCGCAGCATGAAATGTTGGGCAACTTGCGCAATATATTTTGTCCCAAGTAGACTTATGCCATTTCGTAATGTTTTGTGATATCGGCTGCTGGGTCCTAGTCCCACCCAGGCCATCGGAGTTGGGTTTCAGTCCCTACGTGATTCTTTAGGATTTTCCCTGAAATGTCATTTCCAGGTTTTTTTTCTCCAATCTCAATAACTGTAATTCCCTTCCTTGTCTTCAAGGGACCTGGATAGAAAACGAATTGAAAACAAATTTTCCTTTCAGTGTCAAAGTGGAGATATAAAAACAAAGAAATCATCAAATATTGCTGGACAGTTAAGGAAAGAGCTGTGCTGATTATATCAAGAAAAAACCTGTATAGAGCAATTTGGTGTTCTAGTTATTTATTGAGACTTGAGAATGAAAAAATTTTTTTTTAAATGTGCCCCTGCCACAGTAAGTACCCAATTTGCTCAATGTGATGTCGTTGGTAAAATAAGACATATCTTACCCTCTCTGCTGACACCAACACGTACATCCACGTTTGTTTATGGTGTAAATCGAGGATTTTCTTTTTTTCCTCTTCCCTTTTCTTTTGTTTGTACTTGCAACACTTCTCATTGGATTTGTACACGTTTTCTAATCGAGGTCTTCCTTGATTTGGTTCCTGTCCTCGATTCACCAATGATATTGCACGTGTGTGTCCTCGATTTACACCATAAACAAACACAAGAGTATATTTACCTGCAATCGGGGACCCCCTATTGTCCCCTTTTGTTTGTACTCTAACTTTTTAGGAAGACCTCCCATATGTTTTGTACCCCATAGCCAAATTGTGGACCTTCGGGAATTGGGGGCCCTATTGTCCTCTATTGTTCAATGTCCCCTATTGAATGCAGAAACAAACACAGTAAGTTTTGAACGCTGCTCTTGCCCTACCCTAAACAAAGTTTTAATCAAAGAATCCTAAAAGGGGCCCTGTACGGTAGCCGAGCGGTTAGAGCGTGGAGCTACAGAGTGGAAGGTTGGTGGTTCGAATCCCATTCAGACCAAAAACTGGAAAATTCTCTCTGACGACCCAACAGTAAAATGGGTACCTGATTCGTTCAGGGAAGGTAAGACGGCGAGAGGAGAGGACTGGGCCCCGCCACTCATATGTCGCGCCCAAGACACAGTGGACCTCTAACATCCCACTGCCCCTACGGCCAATAATGGCTATGGGACCTTTACCTTTTTACCCACCAAAAAAAGGGAATATTTTTTTCTCTTTGAAATTGGGAAGGTTGTTATCCCCTCACTTGGTTTTCACGCTTTTATTTATCCTTTTTCCCCCCTTTTTTTTCGCCTCCGTGAAGTGAGCACGTATACCACCGCTCTTGCCATCTTCCAAGCTTGTTCCATCGCTGTGGCGCCATTTTGCGGAATTCTCCTAGACAGAAACAGGACCAAAAAGTCAATGGCAGGTAAAATGGAAACAAAGATCATCTGCATAAATGAAGGGTCATTTGCATGACAGAAACTTCATTTGCATAACAGAGAAAAAGTGCATTGAAAGGACTTCGTGTGTATTTGCATCAAGTGTGTATTTTCATAAAAACTCCAAACTTGAGCAGATGAGAATTCTTTGATAGTCTGCCATTTTGAATTAGTTGAATTGGTTGTTTTTAAAATATATGATAACATCGCAAAAAAAGAAAGTCCACACTCATTGGAGGGGTCTTAATTTTGAATTTGATCGTTTTATGATAACGTCTTTATAGAACTTTGGGGAATGTTGTTGGCTACATTTTGATACCCCATTTGCTACCAAAGACTGTAAATCATCCAACGGTAATATGAAAAATGATGCAGTTTGAAAAGTTGCAAATTTAAAGAGTACACAAGCGGAAATTGCTGCATGACAGTGTCACACTGCCTGAAACGAACGACAGGGAATAGTATCGATCGCACAGTGCGTGCATGATTATTGCAATTTCTCAGGCAATTTCTCCTCGCGTAATCTTTAAACTTGCAACTTTTTAAACTGCATAATTTTTCATAAACTGTTGTCAAACTTGATGATTAACTGTCTTTGGTAGCAAATGGGGTGTCAAAATGTAGCTAACAAAATTCCCCAATGGTCTATGTAAATGACGTCATCAATAGACTATCAGATTAAAATATGGGTGTGGACATTCTTATTTTGCAGTGTTGAAAAATTTAATGCATATAATACAAGAGGGAAGTAAATCTGCCACAATTTAGTCCTGTCAGAAACATAAGCATGATCTTTTAAATTCTCAGGTCAGTATCAAGAAAGCAGACTTGGGAGTATTTTAATTTAGCAAGTGTAGCATTTAGCCAGAAATTTGTCCCAGTCACAGATAGCTGGAGATTTAAAAACAAAAGATCAAAGCACCTTTTGTGTGCAGTATATGCCCTTAATGTGAGTTTTGTTGGAGATTAAAATTTGGGGGGAATTGTTCAGATGACTAGTATAAAAAAGGTGTGGCAACACCTCAGAGTTAGCTTCTTCATACCAGTGGCATAGCCAGGGTTCTCTACATAGGAGGGTTGAGTAGGGGGGCTGGATGTTACAGTGGTGGGGGGGGGGGGAGGGGGGCAATTTCTGTTAAACCTGTTAACCTTGGTCACTTGTAGGACAAACAAGTTTCCATTTGGGGGGGCGAGGGTTGTCCCCAAGGGCGGATCCAGGGGGGGCCAAAGGGGCCATGCACCCCCAAAAAACGAATCAAGTTTTTTTTTTTTTTTTTAGATTACTTCGCAATAAAGGCAGGCAATGAGTAAACCACGATCTTTTCCTCAAAAAAACATTGGTTAAAGTGGTCAGAAATTGCCTCAAATCACACCACGGAGCATCTAGAATCCCCCCAAAAATGTTGGCCCCCTCCAAAAAAATTGTGTTCTGGATCCGCCCTTGGTCGTCTCCCCTTGACTAAGCAGCTGCTTCATGCAATGTTTCCACAGTCAAAATCAAAGAGTTCAGCACTTCTAGAAAAGGAAAGAATGACTAAAATATTTCTTTCTTTTTTAATGTTTGCAATTTTAATTTGTGCTAGGTTCTGAGCGAGGGCCATACGATGATCTGCTGGACAGTCGCATCGTCTTTGCCTTCACAAGCCTCCTGTATGTAGCCTTTAACGGCACCCTCATCATTAATGTTATCGAGGTCCGCTACGTGTCCTTCGCCTTGCATATCATCACAAGGTCCTTCATGTACTCACTTGTGGTCACCGGATGCGCACTTTTGTGAGTATATTGTCACCTCCCTCTGCTTAACCCAAATCGATTTTTGCGATATTCCTATACATGTACACAGTTAAAGGTACAGTCCATCATTTGTAAGTTGTGCATTTTGTTTGTTGGAAGCAACAAAAATGCTCAAAATCTAAAGAAGGGTGCTGAACAACTAACCTGATGAAGTTTCAGCTCAGCTTCAGCTGTATATTCCGAGAAAAACAACATTCTAGGAACTCATTTTCAAGTCAAAAGTTGATGAATCATGTTTTGAGTTTGGCCTGAATTTAGGGTACGAGACACGTTCTCACTGAGCCGTTTGCAGCTACGTGATGTCGATGTTGCGCACTGATGCGATGAATTATAGCAACCGCGCGTGTGCGTCGGTGCCAATGCTTGCGCGCACTTCGCCAAATCACAAAACGAACTACTAATTTGAATTTCCTACGGTGCTTCTTAAGAAGCACCGTTGGAAGGCCTTCTCTTATTGATTTCTTCAAAATGAAAGCTTGCTAGAGAGAATAATTTCACAGGGAGTTTAGTCCCCTTACTATCTTTCAACCAAGCATGTTTTTCAACATTAATTATGCCAGTTACTTTTTGTATATCTGCAAATGATGGACTCTGGCTTTAAGGGGAAAAATTCCTGCTTTAAATCCACTTGTTCTTTGCATAGGAATATCATATTTTGCAACAAGTATGCCAACTTTGAGATGAGCTACAAAACAAACATAAAATATTATACCCCCTATTTTTGGATATTTGGTAGAAAACATGTTGGGGTATATGTTCACCAAAGTTCGTCTCACGGTCACGTGATCCACAAGGTCAAAGTAAAGGTCAAAAGGTCATCATATTTCAAATTGCTCTGACACGAAAAATAATGGTAAAACTTGGATTTCTTATGATGTGACTTTTCCAAAGGAACCAAGAGTCGCAAATTTTGCCCTCGTTTTATGGAGATATGGTCATTTGAAAATTGGCGGCCACGCCCATTTTGACCAAAATTACCAAAAATGGGTGGGGGTCACACTTTTAAACCAAAATTTATGATGCTGCTAATGTTTAATATGTTCTGTTAAAGTTCCAAACTGAAATTTTATTGACCAAAGGCCTATTTCTCATTTTTGACATTTTGAACCGTCTGATTCCTAAGTGTAATAACTTTGCTTTGGAATATCCAATTTTTAAAAACAAACTGGTGTTTGAAAGAGCAAGGTGTATATATATTTTACTAGAAAAAGAAGAGGACACCCTAACGAGAACATTGCGTATCGCTGTGTTGATTTATTGGTAACGTTTCGAGAAGTATTACTTTCCTTCGTCAGACCTGAGAGCAACAAAACAACCGAAAAGACAACATAAGAAAAACTTGAAGGGCAAAAGGTAGTCAGGTAAATGAAAAACAAAACATCACGTCAACTGAGAACGGCAAAATCAAGTCAAATAATTAGTAAAAGCAGGGGAGAAATCTTACCAGGTAAGAGAAGTGTGTTGGCGTGTGTTCGGACGCCGCTGTGGTGAAAAGCTGTATTTTACTTATATATTGCATTAACTAAAAGTGACTTCTTGCCCAAATATGCCTGGTTTTGACATACCACGTCATGATTTTAGATGGGTCATGCTAAACTTGGGGTCCACTTTGATCCCTAGCCCTGTTGCATCTGATATCTATGATTGTATAATTCTCATGCACTCCTTAATGCAGTCGTCCTCCGAGAGTGATTATGAATAGTAAACGACCTATTAACTAACAAATAAACTATTAAGTAAGATTTGAGGCTTTGCATGGTGGAGATACTAAATAATAAAAGGTTTGCGGAAACACCATGTGCGAATAGTTTCTCAACTAAGAGAATGGTTCTGAAAAGATCCAGAGGTATAAACTCGACTTTCCGGTCAGTATGCTCTGACCGTCTTCAGGAGAGTGCCTAAACTCTAAGAAAGTGAATACTTAAGTAGCAAAAGGCGAAGTCAATGAAGTGAGAAGTTGCATCCTGTGGGGATGCCAAGTAAACAGGATCCTAGAACAAGCTTGGTGCCCACTGAAGTGGAACAGTAGGGTTGCAGTGTCAGTAGAAGGAGGACCTAGGGTATAGGAGACCCATCAGTCTAAGGTGGTAGCTGAGGACCTAGGGTATAGGAGACCCATCAGTCTGGAGAAGTGGGAGCCAGATGTCGTTGAGGTGAAACCCGATGTCTTGCGGAACTGTGTTGTGCTTGCGGATCTCGATGGCTTCCCGTATGCGTCTTGGATGCCAGAACTGGATTGGTGCGATGAGTTCGGCCGCATCCCAATCAACTTTGTGGTCGTTGATGTGGGAATGTTTGACAATGGCCGATTTGTCAAAATCCTCTCGCCGTCCATGTGCTCTGTGTTCCTTAAGCCTAGTGGGAAGGTTCCGACCGGTTTCGCCGATGTAGACTTTGCGGCATTCACATGGAATGCGGTAGACTCCCGCCTTGGAAGAGGAGTCCTGCTTGTCCTTGTGAGTATGGAGGCTGCCTTGGAGCTTGTTGCCAGATGAGTGGTACACCTTGACGCCGGCTTGTCGGAGGATGTGTTGCAGATGATGAGAAGCTGGACCTATGTAAGGAAGAGTGACTGAGGGAGATACAGTGGAAGGACCTTGGGTATAGGAGACCCGTTGGTCAGGTTTGCTGATCGTGATGCGGTTGGGTTTGTAGCCGTTCCGTTGTAGTGACGCCTGGATGTGCTTGAGTTCACACTTGATGTTGTCTTGGTCGCAGACCTCAAAGGCTCTCTGTACTTCGCCTTTTGGTACTTAAGTATTCACTTTCTTAGAGTTTAGGCACTCTCCTGAAGACGGTCAGAGCATACTGACCGGAACGTCGAGTTTATACCTCTGGTTCTTTTCAGAACCATTCTCTTAGTTGAGAAATTATTCGCACATGGTGTTTCCGCAAACCTTTTATTAAATAAACTATTCATCAGATGGGATTTTTGCGTCGGGGTGATGTATATCAAATTTAGGTTTGCCCTTCACCAACCAATATATGGTTTGCCGATCCTGTTAGCTCGGTGGTTGATTGGTAAGACATCTGCACTAGAAAGCAGGAGGTCGTGGGTTCGAGTCCCACCCGAGTGATTTTTTTCCAACTTTCACTCGGGGGCGGGAGGTAACACACTGAGTATACAGTGTTTATACGTCGGTGAAGTGCAAACCTAAATTTGATAACAAGTAAACAAAAAATGTTTGAAGTCATTTTTATTGATTCTTGAATGGCAGAATTACAAAGTACCACGGTAACAGGGACGGGAAAAATTGTCACATTTTTTAGCCTAAATTTATAGAATGACCTACATGTGAAAAGCCCATACGACTTTGGTTTCAATGACATGGCAATATATTTACTGGACATTTTTGTTACTTTGTCCAGACAATAACCTTTCGTTTGTGTTGTTTTGTAGTTTTCCAATCAAGTATTTTGGAAGCACCACCGGGCTGGTTGAGAGTGCGGCCGCACTAATTGGTTTACTACAGAGGCCCATGTTTGCCATACAACAGAACCAGTTGGACAATGATCCTTTTTGGGTGAGTACAAGTTAGGACTATTTTTTTCTTTTCAGGGTATTGAGTATGTGTCTATGGGCTCCCAGCACAAGTACCCCCACAACGGTAAGAAAGGGAGAGTCGGGGGAGACCACTTGGAGAGACGTTGGAACATATTGACGATGATCGACGCTCAGGGCTCACGCAAAGAAGCCATGACTTTCTGCACATGGCTTTATGAAATGTGAATTAATTAATAAGAACATAGAGCGCCCTCTAGCTTCAAAAGAGGTCAAGCCCCACCCCCCCCCCCCCAACATTCAGAAAACAAATAATTAAAAAAATTTAATGTTTTTTTTTTTCAAGGAAATTATATAATAAATTATAGCCTGACTATTTCTCAATCCACTCATTTTTAACCCATTCCATTTGGGTCCCTAGATCCAGAAATACAAGCAATTAAGTGAAAGGGTGTAAATTTTACACGGGCCACTCTCACCTGTGATGTAGCCAACTTCAATGTCTATTCAGTGCCTATTCAATGCTTCACCCAGATTCAGCATGTCCAGGTGAGAGTGGCCCAAGTAAAAGTGTACACCCTTTCACTTAATTGATTGTATTTCTGGATCTAGGGACCCAAATGGAATGGGGTAAAAAAAGGAGTAGATTGGGAAATAGTCCGGCTTTAAGGTAATTATGAAATTTCATTGAAGAAAAAAAAAAAAACATTACACAGTTTTTACCCCTCAGCCGAGAGACTAGAGGTATTGTCATCACTTACCACGTCCGTCCGTACGGACGTTCTGACCATACCACCCTTGTGGGGTGATTTCCTTTCAGGACACATCACCCCACTACTTTCACAATAGAAAAACATCACCCAGAAGAGAATCTATAGAAAAAGGGATAATAGGAAACACAATGCTATCACCCCACAATTCTGTCTGGCTAGCCGGAACGTCCCTATGCCATCACCCCACATGTCCTTCCCGTAGAGTTGTCCGTCCGGGCTTCCGTCTGTCCGGGCAGCTTAGTTCCGGATGATAACTTGAGTTAGAAATATTATTTGGGATTGTTACTTCAGTTGGGTACAAGCAACTTGGGATTGGTTTTGGGGTCAAAAGATCAGAGTTCAAGGTCCTGTGGTGAGTTAAAGGTTAATGGTTTCTGGATGATAACTTGAGTTAGAAATGAGATTTGGGTTTCTTACTTTGGTAGGGGTTGCCCTTGGGTACAGGCAAGTTGGGATTGGTTTTGGGGTCACTTGAACGAATCAAAGGTCAAGGTCACA
>NW_024037068.1:9866957-10222851 GCF_015706575.1 Patiria miniata
CTCAAAACTCTCTAATAGGCCTATAGAATATTTTGAGGTATAACTTTTATTCATGAGCTCTGCGGACGGATTTTTGGCCTATTTACAGGTGTGCACCCTATTCAACACAGACAACAGCGACTTGGGAATCTTGCAGCGGTCGTGTCACCTGTTTTGCAGCGTGCGTTCTTTTTCATACAAGATGTTACCAGACAATTGTGCAACTTCACGGCGGCTCTTTTTATTCTGTATGAAGTAAGCATACGCGCGTGCGACCGAACATTAAGAAGGAGCGCATACGCACCCCATACTCAGGCGGAAAAATAGGAAGATTCCCAAGACGTTGTTGTGATTCGTGGGTGATAAAGACTGTTCCCCCCCCCCCCCCAAAAAAAAAAAGGGGACCTGTAGATGTTTGGGGCCGGTAGCTAGGAGGTGACCTGTACGCGTCACGCATATCATTGGCATACGTGGAAGATTCACCGCTTGCTACCAGTCCTCATTTTTTTAGGTCCGAAGGATCAGGACAATGGGGTCAGGGAACCAGGGTATTGGTGATAGTTGTGATAACGCCCTCTTGCGGCGGTGATTGAGTATCCAATATAAAAAAAATTTAAAAAGTCTTCACCCAAGACTAGTCCATTGGAAGTGAAAAGTATGAAATGCATGCATCTCAATTCAATAAGCTCGTAAAACGTCACAATGACAAATAATTCAAACAAGCAAGGGAAACGTTGTTGACAGTTTTGTTTACAAATCCCCTTTAACGCAACTGGTAACTTCTCAACTAATAC
This sequence comes from Patiria miniata, assembly GCF_015706575.1. NCBI lineage: Eukaryota > Metazoa > Echinodermata > Asteroidea > Valvatida > Asterinidae > Patiria > Patiria miniata. The sequence goes on from NW_024037068.1 coordinate 9,867,731, forward strand.
CATGGCTATAGCAAGACGAAAGTCCGCCGTCGTAAATATAACGTACAGGAGTCAAGAATCTCTTCTTCATGTGACACCTTTATTGTTATCCAAACAAGGTCTGATATGTGATCTTCATAAATCAAGCAGTCAGACACCACGTCGTGGCAGAATTACGTATTTGTTTGGCATTCCGCGCCGAATTATCAACAAATATGTATGCAGGTTTCGCATAATTATGTCTCAGATGTTAGGTGGCATCAATTAAATACACGATTTATAAGGGTGTTGTGCACGAGATATTTTTTGGGGGGAGGGATTTACGACCAGGATTTTGGCGTAGGCCCACACTTTTCCTCAAAATAAAGGGTTGCAGAAAACAAGGAATAGAAGTCAGTGGCGTATCCGGGGGGGGGGCAGAGGGGGCACTCTGCCCCCCCCCGCCGATTTTTTTCAGAATGATAAAATGATAGAATAGTTGTGAAGAATGCGCTATACGCCAGCCGTTTTTTATACACAAATGATCCTTCTACAGTTATCAAAAGACAGCATGTGGAAACGTTATTTGCAAAAAGGCACAAACATATCAAACAAAGGGAAGATAGCTTGAGTTTCCGTTTAATGATGGTTTGTTTGTTTGTTTGGTTGATTGATTTTTTTATTCTTAATGGTAATGAAAACAAGGTGACGATCCGAACAGAGCATACGGTTTCCTGATGACGAACAGAGCATACTGTTCGAAACGTCGAGTTAAACCAACTGGTTTTTTTCTCAGATTCAGAACCACACAACTCACAAAGAGATATCATTCACATGGTGTTACCGCAAACCTCCCTTCATTAAGGTTTCCCATCAGTGCTCAGGCACGTCAGTTCGACAACCTGAAGAGATTTACAAACCAGGACGGGTCGGACACAAACCGTCGTCGAACACAATGAGCCGCACATAATCGGCCGTCGGAAATAATGTGTCGGACATAATCGGCCGTCGGAAATAATGGGTCGGTCATAATCGGCAGTCGGAAATAACGGGTCGGTCATAATGGGTCGGACATAATCGGCCGTCGGAAATATGGGTCGGACATAATCGGCCGTCGGAAATAATGCGTGGGACATTATCGGCCGTCAGACATAATGGATCGGACAAAATCGGCCGTCGGACGTAGTTAGTCTGACATAACGGACGCAATGGGTCGGACATAATGGGTCGGACTTAACGGACACAGTGGACCGGATATAATCGGCCGTAGGGTAACTAGTCGGACATAACGGGCCGTCGGACATAATGGGTCGACATAATCGGCCCAGTCTTGGTCAACTGTCGGGTGTAATTCTCGTGAACATAATTATATGTCCCTATCTGACGATTTCTACAAAAACATCACAGACAATTCAAGACTTTTTCAAACTCAAAACACGCTTACCGAGAGAAGACGGCAGATCCCCGACGATTTTGCACACACGCAGACAGACAGCTGACGGTGGAGAGATGATGCTAAATAATGATCTAAACTGCACAGGAAACGAAACACGTTTCAATTGCAGGAGTAGAGGCTAAAGACAGAGCAACGAAAAAAAAACAGTGCTGGTTCTGCATGCGTCATGCATTATGAGCGACAAAGAGAACATTAATCCGTCAAGACTCATGAACTGGGACGTAAAAATCCACAAACATGGTGGATTTTTCCAAGTCGCGTTGCTTAGCAGCGCAAGGATGAATGTTTGGAGGTCAATGGTTGATTATGTCGACATTGGGTGTATCTAAATGAGGATTCCTGAGGGTTGCATTTAACATACTCCCGGTGGTAATGATGGACAGGAATGTACTGTAATGATCTCTGGTATCCAAATATGTTTGCAGATCATGTCAGCCTTGATACACTTTTACTCGTTACAGTGTATCACCGACATACCCACGTTGTCAGTGGCGTAGCCAGGATTTTTTCAGTGGGGGGGGGGGGGGGGGGGGGGGCGTTAGGGGGGGGGGGGCTGGAACATTTCATGGGGGGGGGGTCATGTAGATCAATGATAATTTTTTAGAAACTCAAAATCTCAGTGGGGGGGGGGGGCGACTGGGGGGCGACAAGGTTTCATGGGGGGGGGGCTGTCCCCCCCCCCCCCCCCCCCCCCCCCCGTGGCTACGCCACTGCACGTTGTTAAATTCGGGGTCAACACTTTCTCGCTCACGTTCGTACAGTACAACACGTACGCAGAGAACTAGTCTTGATGCAAGACGTTCTGAACGCGGTAAAGCACGGGAGACGGTACGGCTTTTGTTTTGCGCAGCAGCATGCATGTCACATAATTATCGCGGTAGAGGGCGTTCTGCTCCCATCCGCGAACCTAACTTGCATGGTCGACAAATCGCACGCGAAGAACGGTCTTGTGGTTGCAGACCAGTAAATCGGTCCGAAATTGCCTACGCCGGCCAAATCACGATTTGCATGTCCTCAAAATCTTCAGTATTTGAGCATGCTGTGGGCCATGAACTCTAGGGTTTTGTAAAAAATATGGGTGGAAGCCGTGCACAGGACTGTGAGCTTGTAGTTCCGTTCAATTTGGATGAAATTGGGACCCTTAAAGCGCTTTATTTTGCAATGGAGTGTAGGCATCTTTTTTCAACATGGCGATGGGCTTGGAAGTTTATTTACTGGTCTGCAACCTTGTATGTAGAGTGTAATCGAAGATCCGAACGTAGTTACTGCTACAGAGAAAACACCACTCTATACTCTTTTTTTTTAAAGCGACAATAGGTTATACAGTTTCAAGTTATTGTCAGCCTGTGCCGGCCCACGTAGTTGGAATTGTGGGCAGATCAAATGGGTGGTCGGGGTGGCTTAGCAGGGGTTTATGGTTGGGGAACATAGGTATTGGGGAACATAGGCCTACTATACCTGGCTTAGAACCATCCCCGAAATGATAGTCCTGTTATTTTTTTTTCATAATTTGAAAAAAAAAACAATCTTGGACCTCAACAACCCAGCCACTGCCTTGGAAAATCCTGGATCTACTAATTGCAAGATATTAAGACAGTATCCTATCGTTTCATACAGAAACGCCAACTTTTTAAGCTCTCACTTCGTAGTCTGTCAGTCGGTTGGTATGTCTGATCCCAGAAAATTGACCCAAAACGGCAATATAAATTTTTTTTATAAGATATAACTACCAAGTGACCATAAATTGACCAAATGCAATACCGTCGTCAGTAAATGCACTCCTGATCCTGGTGCAAGTGTTCGGAACACGCCCCTGTTTATGATCATGAGCGTCTATTTTGCACATGAAGTGAGACAGGTCGGAACCGGCCAGAGCTTATTGTGCACTCACGCTTGTTTTGTCGTATCTTGTTTACGAGTACAATGGTATCATGGTTATCTCAGGTGCAATTATAGATGTATGGTATGTCTTCTTTCTAATATCTCCCACCATGACTCAAATCATGCAGTCTAAATCTAGTCAATGCCATCTCCCGGGGCACCAACAATCCCACAATCCTATATTAAGCGGGTGATCAATGCAGTCACGATAATTAGAATATTTTAAGCACTAAGAAGTAACTCATTACATAGAAAGACCTTGCAAAGGTATCCTTTGAATTTTTAATTTAAAAAACGCCATACATTGTGGAAACGTTTACCTTAAAGGGCCCATGAAATGTTATTGTTTTAATGTTATTCTTTCAAATACACCTTTGTGTCCCATTTAACTTTATGTTTTATTTTCATTTTGCCGTTTTCAACGGGATTTCGGTGCCTTTTTTGTTTTTTATGTTAATGCAAATTTCCATATTCATGAGCAAGTGTGATGTCATATCAGGCAGCAACCGTACCTCAAAGTTGCGGGAATTTTGATATTTCGCTGTCGTAAACCTTCTTTTCTTTAGAGATGTGATATATCTTTACTTTGCAATAAAGTAACTGCCAGGCTTGTTAGCCGTCCTACAAATTCTGATTTTATCAAGCAATTAGGCTCGCAACATTTTACGAAATTCAATACAAGACGTATTGCCCAGTATTGTGTATTATGTCCATTTATGCATTGTACACTCGAACTTTAATTAATAAGGTTACAATGTTAGCAATCGTGACAAATGTAGGAAAAGAAAATGAGGCTTAGTGTCGAACCAGTCAAACCGTATCCGGGAGGAGTGCGCCGGGAACATACGCATATTTTAATAGGGGACAGCACCCAAGCACGGGGGGGGGGGGGGGTCGGACATCCGCTGGACAAGTTCCCCCATCTCCCGTGCCACGCGTGCCCGCCCCGTGTCCCCCCCCCCGGGCCCCAACCCTCCTAGTTATGCAACTGTCTCCGCTCAAAATCCTCTGTGCTGTCAGGGTTGCAACGGAATTTGAAAACTGACGAATTTCGTCAGTAAAAGTGGAAAATCTGATAGGGCGCCATCTATTTATGACCTACTTTCAGTGACCACAGATGGCGCTCGACTCTTCGTGTGTGTCCGTTGCGCGAATTGTTCCCGTAATCTTGTTGTCCTTAACGACTGAGGACTTGGGACTTGAGGACCTGAGGTGTGTGTGCGATAACAATAACCATGAGGACCTGGACCAAGTCCTCAGAAGGCTTTTCCTGCACAAACTGTATGGGAACAAATAGATTCAAAAGAAGGGAACAATGGGAGGTCCTCATAACACGACTGTATGTGTCTACAGAGGTGGGTTCAAGTCTCTTCATAAAGGATAGTTAGGGAAAATGCAAGTAAATGTTCAGCTAATTCCATATTGCTATTAGGGAAGAACAGTTTTATTGGATTTTGGCTTGATAAATCAGTTAACTGGCCATTTTGTGTGGTTATTTTATCTGGCACACTTTGGGAAAACGTGCTTTTTACATCAAAACTTGTTAAGAGTTATAGTGGTTCGGTGAAAATAACGACACTTAAACAGTATTCCGTCAGCTGGTTTTCCATAGCTTAATTCTTACTCGTACCCACACGTTCCATTTAAGGTTCCCTATGGAGCTACATAATTTAAAAAGGTTTTCTGTAGCTCAATGCCTAGAGCCCGGCAAAGGATATCGGTTTAATACTAGATCTGTACGGATTATGTGCCGGTGACTGAAGAAGACGTGACATGCACTAAAGGTCACATGTCAAACTACGCCAGACCGACTGCAATAACCACCTACGGGTCATGAAACCTGTTGTCTAGTACGAAACACGTCAACGTCGACAGAGAAAGGAACCGTAATTATGACAGACCCTTCTTCATTGCTGCCTTGTGAGTCGACCACAAAGCACCAATCAAATCGTTCCGGCTGCACAAGATGTTGTGTCTGTCAGCTGCATGAAACAGCCGTTGTCTAGGGAACCATCTTGGGGGCAATTATGACATTTGAGCCGGGTATACATCACATAGGCAACTCGATGTTGGTTACATCAGAAACCCACAACTAATGACGCGCTTCATATTTTATGATTCAAGGCCCGCGCACTGAGGCTTAACATGAACAGAAAACGTGGTTTGAGGCACAGAATGTGAATCATCAATCACGAGGGCTTCGACTAAAGCTCCCAGGACAGAGTGGTCACGATTACATGGCGATGTAAACACAGTGGTAATGCGATTGCAATCCTCCTCATAATACATGCAAGGAAAAAAAATAAGAATGCAATTAATATCATTATATGGCGCTTTTTTCTTGTATAGATTTTCTCGGGTATAAGTGCTCAGTGTTATGGCCAGCCATTGCTTTTAGCTCAGTGTGTTTAATTCCCTAATTCGACAAAGAAAAAAAACCTTATGTTTTGACCTACCTTACTGATCACTTCCCCTGCCAGAAGTAAAAACAGATTTTTAAAGGCCAAACCCTACATGTCTCTCTTATGGCATTTTCCTGTATATTATGTTACACTGTATTAAAGAGGTTGTGGAATGCTCGAAGACATTTCCTAAAATTGTGACGTAATAAACAGGACTCGTTTATACTACGCTGCATCGGGAGTCCTGTTTATTACGTCACGATTTACTATGTTTTGTTTGCTGCCCCCAACGACGACTTTTACACAAATTGCACGTTCGGGTCGAAACAGGACCTGAAAAACAGCTCTCAGAAGTACCTTTTGTACTCATTTCATGACAGACACAATAGTCGTTTTTATTTCATCACACATTAGGCTACATACCCGAAAAATGACGGAAAAGTCTTCGAGCATGGTACAACCTCCTAAAAAAACAAAATAGCGCCACAGTTTGTTTGTGAACGCTGGTAGACGTAATACATTGTAGCACAAAGCGCATATGAGACCCAGCGAATTAAGTGTCCTTAAATCCGTGATCTCAATGTTGGGTAACACAGTGCCATCTGGACACGGTCGTTTCTCAAATCTCGGATTCGTTCCGTTTCGGTTTCGGGACGCCAATGTCCTGATTTCAGGTTCCTGACTTTTATTATTCCGACTCAATAAAGGGTAGTTTTGGTTATAACTTTTTTGAGGGACGGCGCCGGCCGGGGTTGGTCGTGCCTGTCTGAAACCGAGATCAAGACAAGTTGAGAAAGGACCCAAATTAACACATGTGATCGAGTTACTGGGGCGGCAAAATTTAAATGGCCGATGTGTGCATTGTATTACCTACAAAGGATACAAGCTACATCAGCAACTTGTAAAACAGTGATTAAGCTGAGGATATGCTGTATGTCATTCTTATGCGCCTGCATGATATGCTTTCAATAATTGACTCCTGAGGGCGCTCTTTACCCGTCGATCAACGCACTGGCTGATTTATTATTTTACTGCGTTGCCGATTGCAATCTTTTGAAAATCATGCAACCTGTGAGGATGGGAGACATTCCACAGGCTAGGAGAGCTTCTAGAATGCAGAACATATGAGACACAGCGTTGTTGTCATCCATGCATGGACTTGACCGCACGAAAGCGAAGCATCTCCGTCCAATTGGAAAGAAACGGTGCTTTTGCATAAGAATTGCAGTGGATCTTGATTGTCTGGTGATGAATGACGGAGGCACTACGGCTTTTGACCAAACAACTGCACAGATCAGCAAGTTATTTGGCGAAAGCATGCCATTCATCAACGAACCTCATCGGGAACCGAATTTAAACTATTGGCAAAACCATTTATGGCGTCTTAAATAAAAAGACCATTGCCTGTTAAAGTCATACCCGCAATCAGGGCAGGTAAAATATTACCGCCCCAAAACGAGACATGGATTGTCCCTGGGAAAGTTGGTTAATCCATTGTAGTAGCAAATCTTACATTTTAATGGCACATTTTTTTTCACGGGTGGGGAGGGGGACTAAAATATTTTTTTTACGGATCGGGGCCAACCGTGAAATTTCGAAAAGCGTGGGTGTGGCGGCTAAATATCATTCGACAATTACAGGGTACTGAATAGCTGCGTTGCAATTTAGGTCCTCCTTTCCAGATACCATTTTTTGGTCATAATTATTAAATCCTTTTTTTTTCAACATGTTTGTTCGTTTGTAGGGGTGTTGGGTTTTTGTTTTATCCAGGGAAACCCCCAACATCCTCCACTCTGTCGCTACGGGCCAATTTTGGTGGATATTTTTTTCCCCAGAATCATCCGAGATGTGAATTTTAAGTTAAATAAAATAGTGCCAAAAATAAATAAAATACGATAAAAACTTGTATTAATATATTGCCAAAAGTTACAATGCATATACACATGAAATTCAATGAAGCAGATGATGTAGGGGGCTTAAAGCTAATGAAGAATAATTGGACAGAAACAAGAGTGATGTAAGATCACTTTACAATTAAAGTGATAACATCACGTAACATGGCATACTTGATGCACCGACACGTAAATTTTGTGCGGTTTAATAATCATAATTGTCACTCACTTTACAGGACGTCGTTATTAATCCCACACATGAAACAGTCGCTACCACTGTATGATTAGCCGTCGGGGTTATGACTCAAATAACAACACGTGAACCAACACGAAAAGATAGCTCATGGCGGCCGCTTTATCATTCTGAAATAGACCGTGTATGCACCCATATGTGAAGAGATACATTTTGTATCATGGTAAATTGCGAGGGTGAAGCAGCTCTGCAAATACCACGGACAGGATTCCAGAGTTGCTGAATTTGCACTGGTCACAAATTCCGCGCTCGAGTTCGCTGGTGGCTCGCGATATGCAACCGAAAACCGCACGGTCGTGATCAGGAGACACTTGCAGCATTGTAATACGGTGCCGAATTTGTCGCTGATGACGCAGATTGTCAGTCAGCCGACGAGGAGGTGATACACCTCAGTATCAACAGTTCCTTCAGGAGATAAATACAAAACGCGCACGATGCATATTCCGCGAAAAAAGGCGGGAGTTACTTTTCATAAATGTAGGTTGCTTGTGGCTTGCCAGCCTACGCATGGTACAATGAGGGCGTCATCATCATCATCACTATCGTCACTGGCTTTCTGACAGCTGCGAGTACATGTACTCTGTCACCTGCCACACGGACACATGCACCCTTCGGAATCAGGCACAGCGCAACAAAACAAAATCCTCAGATCTCTATTTCTGTGTGAAGTTATATCGACAGATGCGGTTGACTTGGAAGGATAGCGTCTACTAGCTGATGGTCACAACAAAAACACAACTCATCTATTTCCGTGCAGTGTTGGACTGTACGGTCAACTGAAGGCAACTCGCCCACCATTTGCTGCCTTGCCTGATCAGGCCTGATCGGAAGATGTAAAGGGAGCTCAATTTCCTGTGGATAATCCTTTACATTGTGAGTTACCTTGGAGAGATAGTGCAGTTGAGCATGGCGACGGGGCCCCGGCGATCCCCCTTAATCTTCCAGCAGGATATGAAGTTCACTGTCTTGGGCAAGCCAGGCGTGGGCAAGTCCGGTAGGTACACATTTTGATGCATATCACCCAGCGGGTTTAAGAATTTTGTCAGCTGGTAAAAGTTAACATGATCCTGCCTAAACGAAGGTCAAGAATAATGATGGTGGGTTAGGTTAAAATTAAAACATGTAGGCCTATATACGTGGTTGAATGGACTTTGTTGAATATACTTACCAATGAAGTTCCAAACATCACGTTATTGCTTTTGTGCATGTGTACAAGTTCTTTTGTTATTTCTTTACTGGACAGTTATACCAAAAATGCACATACTGCACCTAACATTTAAACTATGTCTGGTGAACCAGAGGTGGAGAGAAACCAAAGTAAAGAGTCGCTTTGAAACATCAACAAATGATAAGATGTCCAGCTGAAAAGTCGGATATAACCATCAGAGAAACTTAAACTATACTTCACTAGGGCCTGCGTCTGCTTGATAGTGAGAGTATCTTTTACAGAATGACAAAATGCTCGTTCTCGAAAAAAATTACAATGAGCAGGTATACAGGCATAATATGCCACACTTGAAACAAATTAAAACACGCGCTTTGCTCATATCATCTTGCACTTGCTACTCTAACCGGAGAAATGAGGTGTACGGAGTATTAAAATAAAACCTCTTCCTGGATGACACGATTAAAAAGTCCACTGAACCGTCACGGTACGTGTCCTCGGTGTGTATATAACCAGATGGCATTTCTCCTTGCGGTGTGTATCGTATCACTCCCTGGCGCAAATTGCCTTTGCCTTCCGCCTCTTAATCCTCTTCCGGCGCTGTAAATCATTTGAAATCATCTTGCACATCAGTGTTGCGCATTTAAGTCGATTTCAAGGCCACTTTAGATCAGCTGACGGTTGCCATTGATATTATTACAGACAGACTCCGCCCATGAAATATTAAAATCCAAGGATGCGGAAATTGTATTCAGCTTATTATATGTATATATTTTTTATAGTATATGGCAGGTTTCTAGAGAGTGAAGTGGGGAGGGGGTGAATTTAAAAAAAAAAGTGATGGAATTTACAGGTGTTTTTTTCCGTATGTTGTTACGAGTCAACCTGGCCTACGAGGAAATGTGGACGTCTTATAAACAGGTGCTTGAAACACAAGAAAGGAAACAACCAATTAAAATGTAATACACTAGCTGAATTCTTCATCTCCATCATTTTAATTCGCAACTCCATGCAATTATTATTGTTACTCATGTTGCAATGAACTGTTTCTCCTGTTTTTAAATGATATCCATGAGAATAAGTACTCTGCATATTATTTTTGATTGAAAAATACTGAGAAATGTAGAAATATCTACTTATCGATTTCTTATATCATTGAGACATCTATACACGCTGGCTCCAACAGAACATCCGAATCTGAGCATCGATCGAAAGTAACTGAAATGTCCGATGTAGCCCGCCGGCAAGGAGGGAGTGAAGTGGACACTGAAGATTTATGTCCATATTTCTGTTTAATTTAAATAAATTCGGCTGGGACAGCTCGGACCACTTCCCGTGGGGGTTTAAACACGAGAACACGGTGCGAATAGGCAAATCGATTCACACTACATACACGATGCTACCGGGATGGCTGGAGTGTATATACGCCTTTCAGAGAATTACTCACTGTGATACCATTTTTTTCCCTTCACTCTTGGACTTCACGGTAATAATGCTGACGAGGATTTCTACGTCAGAGCGGGGGGTGAGATACCGTCGACCAGGTCCGTCATCACCAACCAGACTCGGGGTCCCCGGGCCTCGATTGGATCCTTTCCCCGGTGGTTTGGGCAGCCTGGTCTGGCGGGACCATGCATCATCCGCTTTGCCCTGATTTCTAAATGACCTCAAAGCCCTGGGGATTTGTTCCTCTTCCATCCTAATTACAGCTTGCTCTTTACACCGTGGCAATGCACTACTTCTGTTGAGCTTCTCTGACTAAGATTATGAGTAAAACGCAATGTGCAGGCCCCCCCCCCCAGCCTATATCTTGGCAGTAATGTAACTATTGCGGGGGTGATAAGGACAACCAAGGCCTAAGGATTTCTGGAGCAGGGGCGGTTCTTCAATGTGCTAAAGGGAGCCATTTTTTGTAAGCTTCAGACTAAAACAAATAAAATTCCCTGACATGTTCAGGACTTTTCGAAGGCAATATAGTGGAGAGGTGGGAGGGGGTCAAGGGGACTGGAAATCATCCAACACTAGGTGGCGCTGTAGGTAAAATACTCGTTGTTTGCAGGAAGGTTGCAAATTGTGGCCCATGAATATTAGAATTAGCAATAATTGCTTACTCATTATATTGGGTGTTATATTTGGAGTGGGTAAAGTCTTTTGTATTTAGTCAGATTTGCCCACTTCAAATACTGCCCTCCTATTTTGTCACCATACTTCAAAAAGGCTAATTGGCTCCTAAGGCCAAACAAATAAGTCTCCGGTTTCTGGTATGGAGCTTGCCCAAAAAGTGGTGCGGCGACGCGGCTTTTTTTTTTTTACCTGATTTTTGGCCTCAAAATGTAGGCTGATGACTGCAAACGGTGCCCGACTAGACTTAGTGCAAATATATGGGAGTCCAGAGAGGCCACATAAAGCTTATTCTCGATCATAACCCCATCTAAAAACACGTTAAAATTGTGCAGCAGCAGGATTCCAGTCAAACCAGTGAGTTTGGCGGTTTTGAGACATCATCTTTCATTGAAAAAAAAAACGTTTTCATTTTGCCGACGCGCATGGCTACGGCGACGCGCGCGCATACCAGAAACCGGAGACTTTTTTTTTGGCCTAAACATAGATAAGCTACAGGAGAATTGTGTAATAGTTCGGGGTCAGTTAGATGGCGGAAATGATGTCACTGCTCGATATTTCTGTTTACACTCATGCTTTGTGTCCTTGCATATTTGTATCAAAATTCATTCACAGATCTATGAATTGTAACGTTGACCCTACATGCACTACTGTATATAGTAACATTAACTGACTCAGAATTATAATTAATAGGAATCCGAAAAATTCAATTATTTTGATTAGGCTATTCAGTATGCGAAGTGAGTGGGATGCAGGGTTCTGTTACAAAATTTGCAAAAATAGTATGTGACGAAGGTCTGATGACGGTAATTCCATCTATTTGAATGACTTAAAGTACGGTTACCGTATAATGCTCACAGTGTTCAAGATGCTTACTGTAATGGTGTAGACAGTATGGTTGATGCACGAAGGATAAAATATTTTTTTCAAGATGGTGTTTTTGTACAACGCCAGAAGCTCAAAATTGCGTCCAACAGCCAAACACTTTTTTTTTAACCGCGAACGGTTTTTAAAGACATTTTGGGATCGGGTGTCGCATCCGTTGTTGATTGTTATGAAGCGCGCTAGCGAGATATAGGCCTATTTGTATTAAATTATTAATAACTGGTACGCCGACCAGTCCTGCCCGTAAGGACCGGAGATGCCTGAGGCCAGTGCTGGCTCAGACTATATACTTACCAACTATGCTTAATTCAATCTGAGAATTTCTTCAAGGTATTTTTCTTTCTCTGCGCGAGACCGTTCACCTTCGCCTGATTTTGCGTTCCAGTATATAAGCCATAATGATCGGTCTGTTTCCCGTCCGCCACCGGGAACGCCATGGGAGCCGGATACATAATTATAGGCTCTAAATAAAATATGTAGTTTCTACAAAAGGAGAAATTGTCTCGTGAAGACATTATGCTAATTGTGTATCCTTGTACACATCCGTTGACAATCGGCACAAATACAACAGGGACCAATTTAAAATGATTAGAGTATACGAGAGCGGTATACGTAGCTCAATGATGTACTGATATCACAAAATGTGATCACCGAGACCACATTATCTTCATTACACCATTTTGAATTCACATGTTGCAGATTAACCTATTTTCGAAGCCGCAAACATCTCTCGTGCTCGTAATATTTCCGATGATTCCTAAATATAAATGCATGTAACAAAATTAGAGTCACTTGCAAAGTATGGCAATATATTATTGATTGTTTATTTATTTGCCAACTGTGTCTTAAGCGTCGTGGATTCATTGGGGAAGGGGGTAGGTGCAAATAGTACCGTGATCCCTGGTAATGTAATGGATTTTGTTTGAAGAGTTTAACTCTCTTCTAACAAGCAAAGTAATATGCATCGGGTAGGTCATCATAAAGCTTTACGAAGCAAAAAGCTGAAACGGTTTCTGTATAAAAAGAGTCTTTCCTTTTTCTTCCGGTTCTAGTATATTCCACCTGAGAATTTAATCTGCCAACCGGTAATTCGAAGGTTGCATTTTTTCCTCCGAGCTCATCAAGAGTCAAAATTGGCAGTAAAAAAATGTGTGCATGGCTTTCTTTAAGCACATTAAAATCGTAATCACGTTAACCAGCAAAGAAGTGCCCAATTTAAAAGTAAAATCTAATAGAATCAAGCACGAAGAGCGACTCATACTAATCACGCACCTGCAAGAATTTCATCAGTAGGCCTTCATTTTGTCCCTCCTTTATTTCTTTTTGAGAGAGTAGAGATTCCGGCTAGCATTCCTGGGAGATCTATTCACCGGATAATTGGCGTAATCGGGACTCGTGAGACGAGCTGGTCAACGAAACTACCGCATATCGAGGCCATGGGTGATTTTGATCACGACTTGCCGCTCGGTGATCTCAGTGTTTGGGATCGTTGTAATGCCGGTCACGCGATTTTTGATTAGGCTCAAGCAACGGGGTTCAAGAACGTGGAAATTAGCGCGCACGTCTGCGAACGTCGCTTGTATAGGGGCTGGGATTCTCCTCCTTATACAGCTTCAGTGTTACTGGAAAATCGTCCCCTTTTTACGTGTAAGATAGTATCTCAGCAGACCAAGAACACCTGGAGAGATAATTGACCACAAACCTAATTTCCCGTTAGAACAGATACGGCCGCCACATTGAAACGTCACCTCTGGCAGTAAATGAACCGACGGTGCGCGGCGTACGTACAAAATAGACAATCTTAACTGATTATGTGTCCCTCAGAGCTATAGTAAAATCCACACAACTTTGATTACTAAAGATTTACCATGCCGGAAACTCCTGCCTTCACCATTAACAATCCTGAATCATGGTACCCAGCATTCCCCAATAGGATCATTAACACAGGGTTCGACTTTAGCGGTAGCCCGCTAGCCAAAATGCTAGTCAAAACAGCAGCGGGCTAGTCAAACTATTCCTTTAGTAGCCCGGCTGGCCGAATCCAAAATTATTGGGCTGCAGGAAAAAAATGAAATGACAGGGGGAAAAATCATAAAATTCATCATTAAATTCATCAATTTCATCGTTAAAGAAATCATTAAATAAATTGTAACACTTAAAAAAAAACATATTAAAATATTGCACCTTCATCAATGGTAAAATAGTTTTAAAGTGACCGATATCGGATGAGAAGTTTTTTTACGTTGGGAATCTATACCCACGATCTTGGCTCGATACCGTTCTATAGTCTCGATGCAGTTTCTTAACCCGTGCAGTGCAGTCATAGCACGTGACCTAATACCGGTAAGTCATAACAAATGAATTTATTTCATACCCAGCTCATATTACACAAACAAACCTCTTTCAGAAATCCTTAAAACGACCCTTTTATGATAATAATTTTGATTTCATTTTACAGCAGGCTTAAGCCGTGCCCACCATTTCCTCTGGCCAACAAAGTTTGGGGTGTACACGGGTGGAAGTTGTTTCAGAAATAAAATATCAACTCGTGATCAAATTCTCGTATCAGAAGAGTGTAAAGACCTTCCTACGGTCCACCGATGACTGTAAAATCAGTTGTCAATGTTGTACAATAATTAGATCAACGCGTGACGTCAAGGAACACGACGGAGCGTGTCTTTCTGTTGACTGATGGTAGTAGGCCTATAGATAGCGCGTACGTGTGAAACCGTACCAACGCGTGCGGGTTCCATTAGGCGGAATATATTGGGCACCGGATGAAATTTGTCAAGGAAGGCGTTAGGGCCCATTTATGACTACTGCGGAGCCCGGTGCCAAAGTGCCCATGTTGATTGATTATTTCAGCATCGAGGAAAGTGTAAAAGAAAATGTGAGCAAGGGAATAAACATGTTATCATCGACAGCTCTCACAGCAAGACCACACGTTCTGAGAGCCACTCACAAACGTTTCTCAGGAATTTGAATGATGTCAAGATATCTCAAGATGATGAGATGTTATTCGAGGGAGTGTTATACGCATCAGCTGTTAGTTTGAGACAGTATTTAGTTTTAATGACGGTTGAAGTTCCGTATCTGAACTCGCCAATCCTTTTTGACGACCGTGTTACGGCTTTTGACTTGGTCTAATGACCACTTTGCTTGGACTTATAATTATTATTATGGACCGAGTAATCATAAACGCTTGGTAAACCTGCTCATAACCAGGATATCGTCAGCCTGCATGGCGCCCCAATGCCTATTTGGGACAGCAAACCGGAAATGTCAAATCGAAGAAGTTCAGAACGATCCCTTTGGTTAATTAATTGCCCGAAGCTTATTTTATCCCGACGACTGTTTTCTTTAACAGTGCAAATGGCACTTTCCTATAACAGTCCGGAAAAAATCTCTGGTCGTCGAAAAGACACGCCCTGGACCTCCGATGCGTTAGGAACGTCCCTAATGATAGCTGACTAATTTTAAATCTACCTCAGGCATGACTGAAAATGAAACTAGTTATGTATCAATGGCCAAGTTGGCACCGCCTGTTTGCACATTATTAAAGTGTAATTTTGCCTGCGCAAACGAGACTCGGTGATGTAGTCATTTCAACCAAATCTGCCCGAGTCGGAATATTTGCATAGAAAATATGACACTGGAAACGTGTGGTCACGGTGATCTCGTGAAGGGTTTGGCACGGATGTTTTAGCTTTAAAATTCATCGGCGTAGACTCCTTTCGTGCCGGCAACGCGGAATGTCCCGTGAATATTATCAGGTATCATTCTTCATTTCCTGCCGGGCTGTGTAAGAGGCCTTTCCAGCCTTCCATGACGAATTGAAACGTGTAAGGGATAACCTTACACCTGCTTAAAGCAAACACTGCAAACGCGGGGGGGGGGGGCGATCATTTATAGTCCGTATGGTGCTAAATGAATGAGACTGATTATTAAATTAAGAAATCCCCAGGTAATTCCAGCTAAAAATTAACATGGTGCATTATTTCTAATTATTTGCAAAGGAGGAAAGAGTAAATATAGCTAGACTTGAGTTGTATGTTGGAATTGGGGTTTTTTTATCGTGCGTCACAGCTTAGTGTCTTGAAAGGTTTAGATAAAGGGTCCCTAAAAGGTCCTTATTGGCAATCACATTTCGGGCTTCTTAATTTAGAAATCAATACTCTTGTAAAAACTTACATTTAAAAGGTCGTGTTCCGTATATTGCAGCTCTCGAAACGATTGTTGGTCTTTTTTTGTTTAAATGAAAAGGTGGGGTTTTTTGTTTCAAAAGAAGAGATATAATTCTGAAGGAGCTTGGCATCTTTTAGAATGAAAATCAACTAGCCGTGCATGCTACATAGATGAAATCACGTGTGCAGGATTATAGGTTGACGTCATGGTAATGTGACTTATTCCTGTCGATTCATCTCTTGATCTCATAAGCTACTGACTTTCCCGCTTTCTGCAGTCGTGATCCCTGTTGCTAGGCGAATATTAAGAGCACTACCCTCCCGCCAAAAAGAGTGCAGAATTGGTGGTATTTATTACGCACCACGCTAACACCCTAGCCACGTGCATCCTATAACAGGCTTAGCGAGAAATTTAATTAAGTCCTGTTTGTGCGTAATTTGTGCGTTCTCAAGACTGCGGGGCTGTGAGGCAATATTGTATGCTAAAGGTTGCCCTCTGCATTTCAGGGGACTCAAGCGCATCGGATATTTGTACCCTTTTGGTATTGTCGGAAGAAGCGAATGGCGGAGCTTGCAACCGGGCGACATGTAGCAGTTTGCAAGGAAGCTAGATCGGCTCATCAAGAGGAAGACATTTATTGAAATCGGACTGGATAAATGACTTCAGCGTTGTTGTCCTGTTTCAAAGAGCCATTTATTAGAAATTGACAAATGAGGTGCATGCAAGAGCCGTATGTACAAGTAGGTTGGGTATGATTTTGTAAAGACCGCCATGTCGTTGAAAGTGACGTTTGGTTTTGGGGGTTCTACTATTGCAATAAATGCAGACATTCTTGTTTGATGCTTTCATTGCTTCGGATTCTGTTGCCCGGTCATATCGTGGGGCAGACAGGGGAAATATTTGGGAGAAGTGTGCCCATGATGATACAAGCATGGCATATAGCACAAAGTCAGAGTATGTCTTAAGACAGATATCAAGAATAACTATGCCATTGCAGATTTCTCCTTTGAAAAAAAAATACAGGTAGAATATAACAAGCAATTTTGAAAAAAATCAAAATGGCTGTCATTGCTTGTTGTTCTACCTATATTTTTTTCAAAGGGCAAATCTGTGTTGGCCCTATAGCCAAATATCTTTCTCATGACATACTCTGACTGTGTGCCAAATGCCATGCTTGTATCATCAAAGGCACAATCCCATCACCTATCTGCCGTACTTTGCATGCTCCAATGCTTGGAAAGAATGATTTCGCTGAGGGAACTTGTGTACGATGCAAGGGTCTATCACACTTTGTAACAGGCATGAAACATTAATGGGAAACCCATGACAAGAATAACAAATGAGTAGACCTATTCTATTCCCCTGAGTGCCCGATTTTGAGTAATATTGCACGGGTATAGTTCAACTCCCGGGCCCCCTATGGCGCGATTCAGATGATTGACAGTAATGTCGACTTCACCAATCATTGCTCCTTCTGCATCGACTTTTCGCAACTATTATCAGCTGCAATATTTTTAACTTGAAGTTCCTGAGGGAGACAGATCGAGTTTCGTCGTCTTAGGCTGGCTCATACACTAAACCCTTCAGACGGTGCCACGGGGGTCGATGAACGACACCGTCGTGATGTTTTCATACAGTTCCAATCTAGTATTTTCAGAAACGCCTTCAAATTGTTTTTTGGTGTCCCCTTCAACTGCGTTGATTGCTTTCTCCCTACGACGAACGCGTCATGCTTTACATCCGTCATAACCATGCAATGGCTGAAATCGGACAGTAACTATATAAGCGTTTTATTAAAGACAGAGTCAACTTTGTCTTGATGCGTAATGTGAATATTTTGTTATCAGATCATGGACAGGTGAACAGAAGCGACTTCGGATTAATAATTGGTGGAAGCCTAACGACTGGTAAACAGTTCGATAAATGCTTTCGGAACATGACTGTCGTCATCTAAACCACGAACTGACACCCACTTCATAAGAATAGATCCTAACAATGCAGAGGGTGTCAGTTCATCGTGGTAAAAGTGACGATCTTGAAGGGTTTTGGTGTATTTTCAGTCTTATTTATGACGTTGGGACAGAAGGGAATGACTTGTTTGTTTTTCTAGGTTTGGTGCAGTTAGGGCGGGATTGCAATCAGTTGTTTGTCCCATAATGTTTGTCCTCCCAGCAATTAGCGCGAGGGGCAACTCAGCGTCTTAGGGATGAAGCGTCCTTCGTACAAAACATTCAAAACAACTTCGCTGCCCGGGACTTGTTTTCCGATGCAGCTGGCGGCAAATCTATTTCGCAGTCCAAATGTCACAGTCTGGTTATTAATGCAGGATTCAATATAATGCTAAACACTGCGCCACCGATCATAAAAACAGGTGTCAACGATAACATTGCATTTTGATTAATTATATTGGAGGGATCAGGTGTCATTACTATATACGATGCATGTATAGCTTTTCCACTACCAAAATGCGGAGTCGTTAACGCTATAAATTTACGACCTACTTTTTAATTCGAAAGTAAAGGGGTTTACGCAGAAAGGTGCAGAAGAGCCGAAAGTCCACATTAAAACGGATAGCATTGTGTCATCGTCAATGCACACTGCGACGTCAAGAAATATTTGTATCTTGTTCGTTTGTATGAATACCCAATAGCTATAGGCCTATCACTCAACTGGCTTCATAGGCAAACATTGTATGTTCTTGTCGCATTTGTGAAGTTTAAGTGATTTCAATTCTCTCGAGTACAGGCAATCTTATAAAGGTATAGGTCCATAAAGATACCAATCGAATGATTTCAACAGTGTCATTATACGTGTAAATGAACCCGTATCTGCATTTCTTTCGATTCTGAAGAACATTTTTACGCAGATCGCGATCTGTTTCACCATGGAGCTGTGTTTTATAACTCCATGGTTTAACAGAGGGTTGATATGATCAACTGAGTACATATATGCTTTTAACATAATGTGAAAGTCACCTGATGTTTTGCTGGCGGCAAAATGAATATTCTGTTGCTGTGAAGTAACGATTGCTGTCCGTAGGCAATGGCGCCGTGCACTGAGCGCCATTTGGTAATTCCACTCAATATGTCACGACTGCAATTCATGTTTTGGGGACTGGGGAAATTTGGTTTGTTCTGAGATCGCCCGGCCGGATTGCCCATTGCGCATGCACTCTGTGAACTGAACTCGGCAGGTTGTTGATCCCATACCAAAAGCAGTGGAGCTGTGCCATTTTGTGCAGCTGCCAACTTGCTAAGCGCACAATTTCCTGCTGAGAGGTTGTAAGCAAGGAGACCGTTTTATAGAAGACCTAGTAAGCACAGCAGAGAGCAAGCAAATGTCAGAGGCAGAATTTGCGACGCAACATGAACAAAAGACGTGCAAAAGCGAGCAGGCGTTAGTCTAGGCCTACACAGTGAAAGTCGAAAATAATTATTGGCTATTTTTTTATTTACTCTATAGCTATGAGCTCCGTGCGCTACCAAATGAGGGCGCCCTTTTACCCAACAACGACGTCCCGTAGGCGGAATATTTCGCTGGTTGACGCGCACCGTTCCTTGTGTGTGACGCACGTACACCAGGGGATTTTTTCTATTTACACGCAGTGGCCGCGCTTCGCAGCAAATGAATTGCAGTCACGCAAGATGGCGTCGGTCGGTCACCCCCAACTGTACTTCCTTTGCCGGTGAGGGGGTGCTTGTGAACGGAGTGGATGGCTGGGTGGAGTCATGTACTAATGTTTACTTTGACCTCAATTTGCATGTTCTCCCCAAGTGGGCGTTAAACTTTGGTTAGCAATTTTGCCACATTTTTCATCATCAACGGTATGTTTTGCGTAGTATCGATACGTTTTTAGGAGTGTTATGGAGATAACGTTGTAATAAGTCTGAACGAAACAAATGTGCCAAAAAAGCAAAACAAAACAATTTTTTTACCATCAACCGTGACTTCAGGGGACAGTGAAATCGGAGCAAATTTATACCAATTAAGGACTTGCATACAATAACCAAGCCTCTCAATTAACCATTGCATTCTGTGCTGCGCACACTCTATATGCCTTTTTTAAAAAAAAGTGACACACCGTCAGACAGTCAGACAGACATCAGACATCAGACAGACAGACAGACAGCGTAGGATCTTTTAATATTTTTTGTTTGTTTGGGGTTTTTTTTGATACACTAAGCATACATTTTCTGCTAACTGTTGAGCATCGCTAAGAAATTGGCCCCAGGTGCAACTGTCGATATAATATGCGACCTACGTTCACCGCTTATGACTAGCTTTGGCCTGTGCGGCCGACTGTAAAGCGTTGGTGACTGTACCTAATATACAATGCAATGGACTTATGTTCAACAAAAATTGCAGTTACTTTCACGGCAATATGGAGCCTCACATAGCATGAACAAGTTGATGAACAAATAGAACAAATGGAAGAGCTGATAAAGAAACTAGTTAGGCTTAATAGTGAAATACAGACACGAAAAAATTAAGAATGATACATTCTTAACACGACTGTTTAGCAACATATACATGTAGCATAGTCCTATTGACTGGTTTCTCTCATTCTTGAAACCGACTGGTCTAGTCGCTAAAAAAACACTGATCTCTGTAGCTGTCGACAAGAATTTCTAGTCTACAGTCCCGAAAAAAATTGATATTTTCCCTCATTTTCAGTTGCATTACCTGGGCCTAAACGCCTATTCACTTTGACTGTCCTAATTTTACGTATAGGCTTCAACCAGCCCAGACTGCGTCAATGGGGATAGTGGGCCTCATTATAACTCTCATACATGGAACAGTAGGCTAATTGCCTAATAAACCTAGACAAACGTCGGCATAACGAGGCCATTATCTTCTTCTTCTATTTTTTGCCTGAATGTTTTATTTTGAAGATTGATGAGTCTACTCTAGACAGTTGATAACAACACCATAGGAGAATATAATTACCAATAATGGCACCAGGCTGCGTTTTGTACTCGCGGATCTACAATCATCGCCGATGTGTTGATTGCCGACGTACGTGTCTGGACGATCGTTGTGATGGACGGTGGAGAGAAATGGCGGTAAAAGCGAAATGAACACCACGACAGGCTAAATCGGGCGCCTTAATCTAATATAGTACATTGCCATACATGGAAGTCATTACTGTCAATACATAATTGAGAACGGGGTACCAATCTGAGTAACATTAGATTCCGCTTTTAGTGTGCTCGCTTTTAGTGTGGGAGCTATTAATTCGTGTGGTATAATTTTATATGATGGACCTCGTTATATCATGCTGGAGACATTTGGCCCAGTCAGTGTTTTTCTTCATTCTTAAAGGAGGGTTATGTATAATAAAATACCTCATAGCATGAGAAAATTGCATTCACTTTCGATAAATGGCCTTTAAACTGGTGCATTGTAGTTAAGTAAATGCTGTACAATAATACAACAGGTGTAGAATAATAACAGCAATTAGAGAAAATAGACAGAGGACAATGTCTAAGCCTCAAATGAAACATTCAATTAATTTCAATTTTATTCAGATATCAACAACAATGTATAAGCACACAGGGTGATAACCATCGTCTTGTTACATAAACACATAGGCCTGACAATACAAAAATAATTATATAGAAATAAAGAACAGTTGATATCGTCTGGGATATCCCAAAAAGCCAATTACAGAGGCTTATAGCTCCATGGGCTTATTTTCATCGGGATCCCATATTGCACAGTATTTGCACCATAGCGGCGAGTGTTGAGTAAAGATGGCACTTTATATGAGCAGCAACGTATCGCACGATTGAAAAACTATGTATACACACACGCAATAAGTGCCTGTCTGTTTATACCACGTATATTCTATCCGCTAGGATATCGTTTGATGCGCACGCACGCAGCAGTCGCAACGCATCTCGATACGAAGAGTAAACAATGTCTGAAGGAGCTGCCCGGGTGTAACCATCATCTTGTTACATTAACGAGATTGGCTTATGTCATCTCATCCCGCGCATTCATCACTCCGCCCCGTCCAAAAAAAAGTGCCAGGATCGGGGCCGGGTTTGCCGAGTGGCCGGGGCATTCTTGACATGAGCGTGAAGAGGAGATACGCACGCGGTCTCATGCCGAAATGAGACGGTGTCATGAGAGTGCAGAGCCCGGACGTTGGAGTTATTAAAGTAAAAAAAATTGGCTCTGGTTCAAACTGTGACGAAAGTTGTTTCAAATATGGACTTTTATTCTCTGAAAAAAAAATCCTCCAAAAATTTGCATACAAAAAATTGTTGAAAGTGATAAAGGAGGGAAAATAATCTTTAAAAAAAATACACACCCTCAAAAAAGATACCTATATGGGATATAGCTTGCGGGCGTGCAGAAACCCACATCGTTTTAAAGGTGGGCACCAACACCTGGTGGAAATGGCGCTCACTCGTCCGTCTAATTTCTCTCTATCTAGTACCGTTGACAAGCAACCTCGTCCCCAGGGTGTCGAGCAGTACGCGCCCATCACTACCTGCTCTCTCTCACCCTGGTATTGGATCATTTGCATGAACATGTATGCAAATGAGGAATAGTCTGGTGCCTGCATGTGCGTTACATTAGCGCTTGTTTTGTATGCGGTGTCTGGGGTAAAACAGAGTCAATTCGTCGCAGCGCGAGCATGGCGTGAGTTACGAAAACACGATTTTATTGAATTAAACTGTTACGATCTTATATCGAAACAACATGCAGTATCACATTTCATATTAATATGAACTAATTGGGAAGGAAATGAGTAATTTCGAGAGGGCGTGGACGAATGATCGCGAAAACACGTACTGCACGTTTTGAATAACAACACCAAATACACGATAAAAATCCATTTGTAGCCAATTGCGGTATCGAATCAGGATACAGGAAGAAAGTTTCCTATCCAGGGCTTACTATTGGAAACGCGGTTGGAAATAAAGTAAGCACTGGGGACGAGGATGGTTGACAAGCTAGGCATACTTGCACATGAAGTAGGCAAAGATCGTTCTGTTAGATGTTGGATGTTTTCATTACAACAGGTTTTTTTTTTTCTTACTTCATCCGTTTACATGCATTAACATACCTTCCATCATCCGTTTACATGTGTTAACATACCTTCCATGCATGTTCCTTCATAAATTGAAAGGGTAAGCCGTCGTATCACATTCTATCGCATATTGATAGACATAGAAACCGAGTCAACAATCGGTCATGGATAGTTTTACTGCTTTTTTAATATCTCCAGCGAGTTCATCAATTCCAATGTTCATCAGTTCCAAGACAGGCAGTGGCCAAAATTGAAGGAGACGGATTTTTTTTTAAACCCTTGAGTTCGTGTAAGATGAGCTCGATTCGGGTATACGGGAGCATACGATGATTGTGAAAAGTGGCATATGATGCTGCGATCTTTTGGCGAACAAGCTCTAAGCAAGAATTTAATCTGGCCCGCTGCCGCATTCTGTAAAGCCTATTTAGTCACTGACGATAAATCGTATACTGAACGCATTTCTCAAATCATGGGCTTGGTAAACTGTCCACGGTGCTGCTATCGTCAGTAGATAGCAGTGGCATTCCATGGTGCAGGTGCATGGCAGTCACTTGAAGCTATATGATGGGCAGGTGTTGGTGAGGTGAGACGCGCCACGGCGGCCCTGGAGTGCTTCTTTATTTCATGGCATGATATGAGGTGTGTAGAAACATATTACTCGGGCCTCATCAGTTATTCATCAATCACTGTGTACACATTGACTAATCAGTCAATTTAGACATAGCCCTGTTACATGTACTAGTTCCTGTAAATAATTAACGAATTTATTTTGCACACGCTACTGATTATGCCTTTGTGTTTCAAAATGTACACCAGAAAATACAGATATGCATACACTTGTTTTAGCCTGCCAGTGCATAATCGGAATGGATAGAGGGCGTCTAGACTGTAAACAAGTGTATACGTCAGGCCTTGCAGTTTGTGTGACTAGATGCATCATTTCCATTACGAGTGCAAGTGATCCTTGTTGTATTCTTTAATGATATGATATGTCAACACACGAGTGAGAGCTAAGCACCGCCGAGCGTGCTTGGGTGTGGAGGGAGGAAAAAGTGCCCAGGCGGGGGTTTTACAGCGATGCCATTCTCGGTCGTAAAACGATACGAAGCGTCGCGGATATCCGAGTGCTAGGCAAACAGGGAAGCGACACCGAACGAGCGGTACTTTTTTTTTCTGGCGGGTCATTCGGGTGATTGCCTCGGCTGAGTAGGCGATCGGCCGCTGTAGGATCGCTATCATCAGCATCCAGCCCCTATCTGTACTTTCACTTTCTGCAATTCAGTACAATTCTTGGAATCATTGTTGGAGACACGAAGATCTTTCAGACGTGTTCCCAAGTTCATCGCGCCATCACGGCATTATTGTCAATGAAATGACTGCTCGTTAGTGTTGCATACTTTTAACAAAGATGCATTCGTTTGTCTGCATTGTTCTCCGCACTGTGTAGAGAGACGTTTGATCTTTGAAAATTCCTTTAATCACATATACAATGAAATAGAAACATACGTCAATAGTATTTCTGCTCTGAGGAATTAGGAATGGGAAGTGACGTCTTAAATCTGAATCAATGACGCATAAGTCGGCATAAAGGGCGCTATCTGCTTACATGGGCTTTTAGACTGGTATAACTTGGATTATTTCCACCCATTGACGTAGCAAATGAAATGTCGTTTTGACTAAGTGAAATGTATTTGTAGTTGGATAGTATAGGGTTGACGCTGAGTTGCCTGGCCCTAGACCTCAATTATCGGAGTTCGAATCCCCACCAAGGCCGTTACGCGGACTTGGTTCCAGTCCGTACTATATACCTTCAATCCCCGCCGACCCTGAATGTTTTCATGGGTTTTACTTACACGTCTTGAAGAGCCATTTAATTCAATGACAAGAACACATGGAACAAACCAAAAAGTGATAACACCTAGACTTTTGGTAAAGTAAAGCAATGTTTGGCCCTTTTGGTCGTCATTTTGCAAGATCGTCTTATTTCTACCATTATTAATGGTCGTAGTAAAGACCTCGAAAAGAAGGGAAACAAACATCACGATAATCGTGTGCTATCCACGTGCTCTGATTCTCAGAAGCCAACACACAAACACGTCAATGGGCGTGGTGAAAAACAAGGGATCTGATTACGCAGTGGACAGCCATTGACAGGATACCTCTATTCATTTTTCAACTTCTCGTGTTCCTGTTTTTCTCTACCATCGGTCCCCCCCCCCCCTCCCCCCCCCCCCCCCCCGGTTCTCCATCTGAGTGGTATTTGCAGAGTTTAAAGGTGTCCAATCGATAGTTGGCAAACGCCAGATAACAGGCCCTAACTGTAGTGCCGTTGGGTGATAGTGTTTCTTTAATCGAGCATAGGTGAAGCTAAGTAAATACTATAGGTTTTAAAGTCCACTCGTAACATGACAGTTATATAGGAATCGAGAATGGGGTGCGTATACTTTGCAAAGGATTGGGGGCTGGACACCAAACATAAGTTAATGTTCCCTTTACTCTTCTTTATTGAAAATGTACGAATTGAAAATGTTTTCGATTCTTCGTTTGCCCCTCCACGCAGTACGTTGCATGAAGAATAAGTTTTGTCTAGCGCCGACAAAATAACTTGATATCTATACTTCGAAAAAACAATTAGTAGTGATGATGGCCCAAATCCTTTTCAGTCTTAAGATCTGGTTTACTTTGGCCCCATTTCCATCCGGAATATTGGGTCATCATTGAATTTTTTTTTTGGGGGGGGGGGAGAGTTCGATTTCAGCGGACAAGCCCGTTATTGGCTCTCCGCGGACACGTAGGACGAAACGTGGCTGCTTCGTGCCCTTCGGTGCAATGTTCGTTCGGTGAAGGGTGAAACTTCAGCCCTTGTCCTTTCGGATTGATTATCAAGGCAGAGAGTTAAGAGTTGGAAGGTCGTTCAGTTACAAAAAACTATTCCATTTTGTAAAGAAAATGGAAACTGAAGAAGAAAACGAAGAAAGATTTGAGCACGTGGAAATTCAATTGGCTGAAGCATCCTAAGGGCTTGGATGCATGTGATGAATGCACTACGGCAATGTACTGGACATGTCATCAACTGCACTGCCGATCAAACATGTATAGTTGGATTCACATTAAGCTTGCACGGTTGATTTGGTATATTTGATAGTGAAGCAGAACTGGGAAGTCTTACCCCTTTTTAAAATGTCCTTTATTTAGAAGTCGTTATAAGGGAATATGCAAAGTAAGCATTTACTAAAAGAAAACTGTTTTCGAAAGTTAAGGTAGCAATAAATATTACATGTAAAATGACTTCAAATGAGCAGGTAATGCCAAAAACCTACACAGTGATGACTGAGATTTTGTGCACGTAGCAAATAGCAAGGACGAGATAAACGGGGTGTTAAAAGCTCCACCCCACACGGGCCTCAAAAAGGAAAATAACATAACAAACACCCCACCCCACCCCATTGAGCAAAACATTGATCCGCCCCTACGACTAGTATCACAATCAATGTGCAATTTGCATCAACTCTTAACCTGCCCCCCCCCCCCCAAGGATCACATAGCATTTGGTTGAAAGTCTATTTTTAACTCAATACCTTGGTATCTATAACATATTATTACAGATCCTAGCAGCCAGGCCCCGTAATGAAACGGAACCCCATCTCGAAACTAGAATGAAAATCACCCTTGCTGAACAAATTAAAATGAACAGCAAAATGGGAGGTGGTATAAGGCGTCATTCAAGGCCGTCCATTTGTGTCGTCACGATATTCACTCTCTGGTGAAAAGTTATGAGGCTGTTGTTTCAGCCCCATGCGGACATTTGATTTCAGCATAGAAGTGATATATGACCAGTGATGCACAGAATAATTCAAGGTAATATTGTCGCTAAAAGCAGGCCTTATGAAATGGGATACAGACGCCGTTGCGAAATGTTCGCGGCCTTTTCACACGACTGAGTTATTTCTGCATTGCCCGTGACCACTTTCCTTCTAGATGACTCGCGCCGGCTTCCTATCACTTTCAAAATGTGTCACGGTCCATACGAGATAAAATTGAATTTCTGATGCGGGAATTTTATCATCGCCTCTAGAAATTGTATCGATAAAAGCTTTTGCAGATGTTTCGTGCGCATTCAATCACATGTGTGAATATTTAGTCGGCGTATAATCAGTACAGTTCTTCGAATGTTTGCACCGTCATTATTTATAGGCCTTTTAAGGTAGCAAGACTGGCTTCAAATGGTGGAAAAGTGAGTCGGATTCCCTTGTTCTTGTGACAGTCATCACATTTCACGACTATCCGCTCCGTTCATAAGTACCCCCTCACCGGCAAGGAAAGGACAATTGGGGGTGACCGAACGACGCCATCTTGCCTGACTGCAAAATTTTGCCGCGGAGCGTCGAGCGAGGCCACCACGTGTACATAGTACACATCCCCTGGTGTACATGCGTCACACACTAGGAACGGTGCGCGCGCGTCAACCAGCGAAATGTATGTGTCCTGCCCATGGGACGTCGTTGCTATGTAAAAGGTCGCCCTCTTTGTTGGCGCACGGAGCCCATAGGCTTAAACCATTAAAGTGAAAATCATACCGGTTTTTGCAGTGGCGTAAATTCATGTCGGCTAGGGGGGGGGGAGATGAGGGATTACCATTAGGCAAAATCCTAAAATTACCCAGCCGTGGAAATTCGAAAAGCGAGGGGGGGGCGCTAAGGGGCGCCCTTTTTGATACAAATGTGCATGTAATGGAAACGCGCGCTTACGTCCCTTAACCTTACATAAAAACAGGGCATCGAAAGCTCTTGTACTGTTTGTTCTCCGTTTTTCAAAGCTATTCCATACATTTGGACTTTTTTTTATTTCTCACCTCAAAACCCAGAGGGGGGGGGTGATTCATGGCCCATGCCCGCAGTCAGAAAGTGTGGGGGATACCAACCCCATCACCCCCAAGATTTACGCCCATGTGATCACGTTATATATTTCTGTGACCAACAATGTTCCAAAGACAAAGACCATAAGTCATGGTTTTATAATAAGCAAAACATAACTTGATTTAGGTTTAAAAAACATTCTGTTTATCGCCTTTTTCCCCGTCTCATATCGGCCCGTGTACGGGCACCCATTAAACGTCCAACGATCAATGTAAAGTGTCTATCGAGTAGCAGAGATTGATTGATTGTATAACACTCGTGGAACTGCCATCAACAACAAAAAATGCGCGCGAAAACAAAGTGGAATTGGGGGAGTCTAGTTGCCGGGAAGTAGTCAATCAATGGACGAGACGCTTAAAGGCACGTGAAGGGTAGACTTCTTTCAAGGCATGATACCCTGCACCAAGTAAGACTTGTGCTGCACCTGCAAAGGAAGATTGATGTACAGTGAAACGCCGCTATAACGAACACCGCTATAACGAACATTTGTCTATAACGAACATCCCTTTAGGCTTCCAAAAGAGTACATTATTTTAGCCAAATACATGATCATATTATTCTAAATGGTAAATAATTTCTGTATCCTCCTACTCCTTTTATGGACCGTTACACTGCAGAAATCGCTTAATTTACAGCATAACTTTACATTAATTATTATTTTTAATTTACACATACGGTTATGGGTTATGAATTAAAGGACCCTTTCGATCTGAAGTGAGCTCTATCTGGCTGTAAAACGCGTCTACCACAGAAATGACAACACATGTGCAGTTGGAATGCTTATTAATAGGTAGAGTATAATACGTGTTGTTCAAATATTTGTTCTCGAAAATCGAGCCGTTAGAATGCTAGTCTCGACTCAAGTCAAAAATGTTTCTTTTCGAAAAGGTTGCTTGAAACCATTATGCTCTCATTATGTCTACACCCGATTTCGCGCAGTGAATTGTCTGTCGACTTCGTGGAATTCATTATATGCGCCACCGGTCTGACGTTAGTTGACGTTTCTTGATCATAATTATATAGCTTCATTCGCTGCTGCAAACGTGTATAGGTAAGGTTCAGACAGGGTTTTTCGACAGTTTCCACGAAAATAAAAGACATTATGGGGATTTCCTGTTATAATTAGCATGACCTTCACTGTTTTTGAAGTTCAAACAAATACTGCTGTTAAACAATGTTGTTGTTAAACAAGGGGGTCAGTTTAGAGTATTCGGCACTTTCCTCGCCTCCCACCGCTGTGAAGCCCGAAAGCGAACGCGAATTTGTGACGTCATGGGGAGTATTCGCGCTGCGAATTCGTAAAAGCTCTACACATTTCAACTCGGGCGAATTTCGCAGCGAATGTTACATGACGTCAAATTCGCTTCGCATCTGCATGAAGTATGAACCGGGCTTAACCCGGGTTCGCATTCCGCCTGGGCCAATATATGGATTGGGTGTTCAGTCCCTGATTCCGTGGGTTTTCCCTGGAATATCATTCTGGGGTTTTCTTCCCAAACTGTAATTTCCTTCCACATCTTCTGCCAAAGGACCCCACTGGAAATAAGAGCTACCGCTCATGTTCTGGCGCTTGCGCTGTTGGATGTTGTCGAGATAAATTACAATAAAGCACTCAACATGGTGTATACCCGGATCGACGCATCTGCACCTTTAACAATGCATTTTTGTGTGTACTCTGTAGTATTCGAGGGCTACCTAATAGTAGCCGTGTGCCTTTGCACAAGAATCTTGACTTGGAACTGAAAGACCCTGTGGGAATTCGTACTCGGGCTCAGCTATGCTCAGATATGCCGAACTCCACAAGGGTACTTGACAATGTTTTCTTTCTCCCCAAGATGAAGAAGAGTTCGCTCTCTGGTATTTCTGTCCGTGTTTCGTTGATATGAACAGAGCAGGACTGAGATACGCGGTAAAACAAAACGCATCGATCGCCGGCTGTTCGTGTTAAGTGCAAAGTTCCTTCGGGGGATATGTTCTTCGGCCAGCGACTCTTCGGACAAAAACATCTTCAGATTGTTTACACAATTTTCTTGCCATGTTAACTGCGTATTTGATTATTTTTTTCCCACTGAACAAAATTTGTGACTTTTTTTGGTCAGAATTGCATGGAAATTCAACGCTCGGGTATAAGAGAAAACAAAATCGTATTATGGAAATGCGTAACTTTAACCCTCCTGAATCAGAAATCATGTGGAGTATAATTCGATAAGTGCTAGAGATGATGTACTCGTATTGATTGTGCCTGGGTGATGACATTTACGACGGCTAGGTCTTAGAGGCGAACACGCAGATAGAAATCTAGGGTTACTGTTACCAATGCAGTATAGGAAAGTTTCTTAAGAACTTCGGGGCCTTTCCACTAGAGGCAAGGCTATAGACAGTAATATGATATCGTTCTCCACCTTGTCGTAAAAAGCAATACGTGGTCATTATTTACTCCCAAGCACCATGCAGATATAGCCCTAAAGTAAGAGAAAAGAACAAAATGGAGGCAGTTCTAGTATCAGAATACCTTAGGACAAATGTAAATTTTAATCAAAGACCAAGTGTGTAGGCCTACGTGCATCCGAACGCGGGGCACGGATTACTAGTTTAAACTGTAACGTCACGAATCTCGTTCCGGTAGATTCGATTTTCAGCGTGATTCCTGCAACAAACGGCCAACCAAATAAAATCTAATTAGACTTGGGGTAGCAGATAAACATCTATGAGGCATCCCATCACAGCAGGGGAATAATGATATTAGTGTTTTGCTGTGACTTGTGATGAAGGAGGGAAACGACGTAATTGCGTTCTGAATCACAGCTCGATCACAAGATGGCTAAAAAGAAATAGAGTTCAAGAAGGTTTGTTTTCTTCCTGATGAAGACGGCCGAGGCAACGATCATTATGTCAACAATGACTAGCATAGTTTCTTAAGAGACGTCCAATCTTCTGCAAATATCAACACGAGGCACGTATTCTTGCAACTTGTCAGGCAACGTACTTTGACATGGTGGCGCGTGTTGGAAGCAGCAACGAAGGCAAACTGACAAGAAGATACGGTTCTGAAAAACACTAACGATAATAGAACGGTGCACTAAGTAAAGATGGCGGCGGTTATCTAATCTGCGCATGCGCCAGTTGTAACACAGTAACACAACGGGGAGGGGTAATTCGGCCTTATCAGTGTGGCAAGAAACACTTCTGTTATTAAAGAAAATGTTTAGGCTTATAAACTTGGAAGACTGTTCGATTGTATGAATTGTTTTTTATCATATTTTTGATAAGAAATATCTTAGGTAAGGCTCATGATTTAACAACTACAACACAAGCTGTATCGCATGCAGAACGCGATATACGCCATTTTGTTTCTTTTTAGAATCCTGCTCTCTCTTGGCTGCCCAAAATCAATTTCGAAGGTTGTTATAAACTTAAACAGGACTTAAGAATACAATAAGGCGAAAAAAATTAAGTTTAATAGAAAAAGTATTTATATTTTTTTTTATTCTTTAAAGTTTCATAACCGTGCAAACTCTTCACCTGTTTTCAAATGGATATGTCGCGTTTTGAAACACTTCGCAGCCATGACATAGTGCAGCACAATTTTCTGCTACGGTAACATAAGCACAACTTTTCTGCTAACCATTAAGCAGTGCTATGAAATTGGGCCCTGTATACGCCGTGTGGCATTTGGAGACTATTATGATCCACAAGTAAAAATCAGATCGATCTTGAAAGGCGACACGATATCAGCTCTGCGTAATGTGGAGTGCGTTCGAGTGCGCAGCTGCTTAAAAGATGGCGATTGAAAGCCTGATCAAAAGATATCGACGTGTTTCTTCGGGAATCCAGCTCGAATCAGGGCTGCAGGGTTGTAGATATATCTGGAGACTCATTAATCGCAAGCAACCTGGAAAAAAAAGGTCCTGGATGACGACTGTTGTGTCCAGACGAATGCTTATATTCGTGTCGTGTGTTCGTCTGTCTCGATATCTGCAGCTTGTTCCCCCTCGGGGTGTAATCGTCCTGACAGAGCGAACCGATTCCCCCGAAGGATAGGCAGGAGGTTAATTGAGCGACACGGAGGGCCCGGCGTCGCCCCACATATCCGTTCCTAGATTCACGCTCCGTGTTCTCCTAATAGCGCCCGGTGCAACTCGACTCACGGGAGCGAGATTGGATTGGGGTGTTTACGGCTTGATATTTACAAGATGCCGGTCATCGTCCTGACAACATATATGAGTTTGTTCTGTTCTATATCTGCAAAATGACTTCAAATTCTTTGAAAATGGAAAAGAAAAGTTACTGAAAGGAAAGTGACTTATTTTGAGTTAGCAAGTTTAACGATGAATTGCATTGCATGCATGAGGCTGGGAGACATCGATGATGTGCACTGCTGTGGTATCCATTTTTTCTCGACAGAAACCTTCCTTCCATCTGATGCTGTTATGAAAATGTCTTCTGGAAAAATGTTCTGTTTGTCATAGTATCTGTCACTGTTAACTTGACTTTCAACTGACGCAATTATGTCAGACAAAAAGTAATGAGCCGTCCATGTGTTTGCGGCCTCTAGAGGGCGCTCGTGCCCTGTGCCCTCTGCCCCATCCAAGGATTCTAATAATTTGAGTTCTAAGCGTATAGAAGTCTGGTTCCGCAACATAAATATTATTGACGAACCTATAGGTGCAGTAGGCGTTAATATCACGTCACCAAAAACTGAGCTGTATTTCCCTCGTTTCTGAAAGACGGTTTTATTAACCAAACAAATGCCTGCTTGTTACCCGTCCTGGACATTTTGAATTCGCGAAGCTCACATTTCCGAAATTTGATGCCAGACGTTGCCCAGCTTTTCAAAACCCATTTAGGCGTTGTGCCTGAAGTACTGCACTCGGTCGGACGAGGGCAGACGTTGCTGCATCACGTTCTATTTTCTTTAATTTGACAGTTACACCCTAGCTGTGATAGGCCTATATTAAGAGATTTCAGCAGATCGTTCGGTCTGTGAACTGCAAGCGTTTGGATAGGTATCACTTTTACGGAACCCGGGTCAACACCTGCGCGTGCGCACGACGCTTTTGCACGGAGTGTATACGTGCAAGGACATTTTTACGGATCGATCGGAAATGTGAAGTGATAGTATGCTGCGCGTTGCATCCTGGGACAGCTAGAGCAACCAACGGGGTTGTTGTGCAGTGCAAAATATCATGTCCTAGAATCCAGAGTAATAATTATATAACTTCACTGTATGGCGGCTATTTTAAAAGTGCCTATGACAGTGCGATTTACCCTCAAAGCTTTGTTTTCTTGTGAACGATAATAGCCGCCACCAACGCGTTAATTCGGAAGACGGTTGTTACGAGCAAATTATGCATCGACATAATACACTAAACATAATAATCAACATAATTACCAAAACTTCACTGCATTTTTTTTGATAAATCAATTACTGTCGCCATGGCGGAACGTGTAGATTGAATAGTGGAAAACTTCAAGTAGCCCATTTATGACCACTAGAGAAATGGTCAACGCATGTTTATAATGCATGTGCTGAGGACTATCTATTGAAAAAAAATTGCATATCTGTTTAAAGGATATAACCCAGAATTTCATCCATTTTGATACTGAAAGCTCCGTCTGATCATGGCTGTTTATTCGGATAATTTATTCAACGGAACGCCAGATGGAGCTTGAAAAACCAGCGGCAGGAACAAAATGCAGCTAGGATAATTCAGTCCGAATATAGATTCCGCCCTCTGGCGTTTTCATCAACCAATTAAACCATGTCGCTAATTTGCACAAGCCCGTGTGAGATCTCACAAGGTCGACCATTTTTCTGGCTTGAATTCCCGGTTTATCCCGGGGCGTTTTTATCCCCTCTCTATATGCGCAGACCGTTAAATTGAGCAGTCATTCAGCGTGAAATTCTCGAATTATAGAGAGTCCTCAACCGTCCCGTTTTTGGTGCAATTCCTTGGAGACTATAGGGGCAGCCAAATTGCGGGCCGCAATCGAGACCTGCTTTATATTAGGCGTGAAAACGAATCAACGGAATGGGGTGGAAGGGCGGAAGTCAAAGCGACAACAATATTTCTGCGTTAAAAAGGTCGATAGATCACGGTCATAAAGCTATTTTAGCTCTTGGCAACACTTGGCAAAACAAGCCTGACACACTTTCAGATTTGTTGTGTTTTAACAAATTATGAAATTGTAATTTTTGATTTCTGAATGTATGAAACAGATTGAAGCGACAACAGATTCCTACCGACATTTCCAACTCTCCGCCTCTCCGCCCCTCCTCCTCCCCCCCCCCAAAAAAAGCGAAAATAAGGAAACAATTAAGGTAAAAGAACAGGAAAAAAGGAGAAAAAACGGTGATTGCTATGTTCCCCCACCCCCCAAAAATAAACAAATTCTTTGCCCCTCACCCCCCCCCCCCCTTTGTAGAGTCTAGCGCCACCACTGCTCGACTTTTACCTCTGTGTCCCATGTCGGTGTCTGTAAATATCATCTCTAATTGCCTTATTCTTATTGATTTATGATAATGAAACTTTCCGTTCATGGGTAAACAGTGCTAATGTGGGCAAGAACACTTTGGTTTTATAGCACTATAGTATACATGCCAAACTTTTTCGATGTGATAACTTGAAGTCGTATATTGCCGCGTGTTTCCTCAAGACAGCCATGCAGACAATGAGCAAACTTCGTTGCAGGGTTATGATTTCTTTTTGAACTTCTACACTTAAAAGTGCCAAAACGTCTAAATAATGACAAGAACAGCGCCCTCAAGTGTCGGGAAATAGCATGGGCACTGGAGACAGTGAACCAATGCGCACTTCCTCTTCTTTTCCTTTTTTTTTTTATAAATTTCAACCAAAATGTCAAATAAGGTGGCACGTTTTCGGTTAAATCACTTAATTTAACTTAATGTCGATATGTGGTACAGAGAGCTGTACGAGAATTATTGGTGAAGCTTTGCCCATGTCGACTAGGCCTTTGTCATGTCCCACTAAAACAATAGGAGTCGCCTGAGCTTATTTTCAGTGATAGAGTAATAGGGCTTTTTGAGCAAAAGTATTTGGCCTTGAACAGATATTGTCCAATGGCAATGTGTATACATTGATCCGATTTTGAAATTAAGGTGACGGTTCTTGTAGCCATTCTGGGACGCCATGCTTGAGGGCCCATCACGTGCGTTCTACATATAGTTCTATAGCTCTGACCACGTCACTATTAAAAGAGGATGGCATTGCAAGAAATACCAAAAGCAAGCTGTGGAGCGTCCCAGTAACGGTGAAATAAACCGGTAATCACAAAAAGTGGGCAACTCAGATTGGTTTGTAGGAACAGTCAGCACCAGTTACCCACGTAATTGATATCGGAATATAACGACACCACAGTGAGCGATAGATGTAACAAAGAAGGCAAAGCCATGATGCTTCTTTCAGTGACAATAAAAGACTTAAAATAAGTGACTATACAACAAAGTCAAGTCCCCAGATCGCAGGATCCGGTCACGTTTGTAAATTTGTATAGGACTTTTTTTTAGCATGGCATGTTTTTTTCCCCGCTAAATTAAAAAAAGAAGAAGAAGAAAAAACATGAATAAAAGCAGCAAAATAAGCAGCTGTTGTATTCTGGCGATTGGTCGCATGTGATGAATCCCCTGCAGATATTGGGCTCGTGACTGACTCAGCTCAATGCGTATTTAATATTTGATGACGGTGGGCGGATGCTCCAAAGTATTCCAGTCCCCCGGAGGGGGGAGCTGAACACGATGGCTCCAGCCGGGAGCAATAGGCGCGTGATGGAGGAAGAAAAGCCTATTCCATACGGAGTCGGCATTTATGTTATTTTTTGCCTCGGCGCACGCATGACCGAGATTTGGCTCGGAGCGCTATTTATGAATCATATTATGGCAAAGATCTGGCGGTATTGCTGATTTTTTGTTTTGTTTTTCTTTCTATCTGATTTTGATTGGGGCATGTTGAACGAACCATCAAATAGAGATATAGATGGGGACGGGTTGTAGTAATGTATTTCGTCAGCCAGAAGCAATTTGGGAGTATGACGTTAAATCAGACAGGAAAACGACACTCTTGTCTGTCATCTTGATAAGACTTTTAAGGTAACTGCACAGCAAAGGTCTATGATAATGCGAACAGATTCGGCGATTAATATTATGCAAAACGAGACTGCGTCTTGACTTCGAGATTCTGACCATTCAGCGGTCGCCTTCTATCGGGTTTTCCGTAACCCGTCGTTGTATTACAAAAACATGGCATACAGTTTAACCAATCAACTCCTTAGTCCACACTTCTGATCGAAATGACGTCACAAAGTCGACTCCGATTGGCTGGCGCGTGGGGTCTCATACAATTTGCATTGCTCACTTAATATCAGACGTTGGTTAATACGGAGAGGGCTCCGTTAGACAGCAACAAACGGGTGATACTAAGACTAGGTGACGTCATGTGTAAATGTGTGGCGACTCCGTGCGTGGTACAAAAAGCTCAAAAAAATATTTGTCGTTCTGAAATTTCATATTCAAAAGCAAAAAATACTTTGTGCCGGGGACACACACATCTGATAAATATTCACAGGTTGTAAGAAGGTCACATTCACGAATGTTTGTGTTTTTCTGTTTCGTTGCAGCTCTCGTTGTTCGATACTTGACGCATCGCTTCATCGGTGACTACGATGCTAATTTAGGTAACTTTTTCCTTGCAATATTTTTTTTAATTTAATTATTAACCTTTTTGCGGTAATCTCTAGAGACCTCTAATTGGAAAATATCTCATGACGAAGGTACATTTCTGGTGGCGTTCATAATAATGAAAAAAAACTCATCAATGATATCAGCTTACCATGGGTAAACTCAACACTGCAAACCAGTAATGACACACAATGATCGTGCCCTGAAAGCCAGGCGTACCGTTTGCCAAAAGCCGACTACTTCAGGATTTTGTTGTTGTTTTCCAAATGCAAACTCTAATTTTGAAGATTTTTGATTCTATCAAATATTTGAATAGCCCGGTTCCTTTAATTTAATAGTCTATTGTCTTTTTGCTTTACGTTTTTGTCCTGTCGCATAATATGGAAAGAGGCTCAAAATATTCAGCTTCACTTTTCACCCTGCATGTTGGCAGTATAATCATAATTGTGCGTACACATTTCTAATCTTTGTGTTAATGTACGGTATGTTTAATTAGTATTGATAAATACTAAAAAAAAGGACAATTTATACTTTTGAACATTAATGATGCATGGTTGCTCAAATTATATTTAAGGCGTCTACATTTTAATTGGAAAACTTTTTAACCCACAAGCCTTTTCTTGAATTGCATGTTTGTCACTTCATTCCAAGTGTTTCAATATATTTTTGTTAATAACATTGTGATCGTCATTAGCACCATAAAATACAGTCTACGACGAGCAAGGAAATGACCAAAACATATTTTGCATGAAGTCCCCCTCCTACCCCATCCCCCTCCCCAACAAAAAAAAAGACAATAAATCACATTTTTGGTTAATTTTAGAATCCATATACACCCAGTCAGCGAAGATTGACGATCAGCACATCAATATCAACTTGGTAGACACCGCCGGGGAATTTGTAAGTACACGACCAAAGTTGGCATTTCCATTGGTTTTGGTTTGTTTTGTTTTTAGTATTCTATGACTATTCCATGCTTTGGAGTTGATTTCTTAAGAAACATAAACATAACAGGTAGCTGTAATGTAAAGTGAAATTATCAGTGGCCTCTTAAAACAGAATCGCTCTATCAACGCACAGGCGTGACAAGTACCTGAACAAGGCAAAACGTTTTCGATATTCGAAAAGCAAAGAATTATTTCCATGGACATACTTGTGCACGGAAACTTGTCTCAAGAGGTCGAGGAAAAATGTGAGTGGGAATTTAGTTAATAAGGTAGCCCGCTGATTGGTTACAAATGCCACAATTTTTCTCCATATCTTGCTCGCCGTTTTCCTGCAGGATTTTGAAAGTCCAGCGAGGCAGGAGCAGATCCGTACCTCCGACGGACTGGTGCTAGTCTACTCCCTGGTGGACAGGGACAGCTTCGATTACCTTTCCTACATCCAGCAATTCATCTCCAGAGTGCCCGGGCGTGACTCCGAAAAAATTCCCGCCATCATCATCGCCAACAAGTCGGACCTCTGCCACCTGCGCACCGTGTCGCCGACAGAGGGCGCTGACTTCGCCAAAGAGCTGGGCTGTCCTTACTACGAACTGTCCGCCAGCGAGAGTTACATCGACATTGGCGATGCTCTACACGACCTGTGCCGGGAGATTTACCGGGCAGAGAAGAGGGCAAAAGTCAAGAAGATATCGGCCCGGCTACAACTGCGCCAGACCATTAAGAACTTCACCGACCGCCATATTTACAGATCGAGAACGAACACGTTGTAACGTCGGTGCGCATGCGTACTGGAGCCAAGATGAATTCCATAGTTTTTTCCCCGTCGGTCCGTCGAATTATTCGAGTTCCTCTTCGTCACATTTCTTGCAAGAACTTGTTCTCGGCAGTCGAATATTTTTCCCAAGGATTTTTTTCTATTTCATGAAATGCATGAGAAATGGATACATGTATCTTCCTGTAATGAAATTCTATGACGCTCTGTCCATCAATAATTCCGTTGGCACATATATTGACGATCTATATTATGCACGTTATTTCAATGTTATCAAATATCGAAATTCTATCATCTACTAGTGTAGCAATATAACAATATCCTTTCTTTATGCGTAAAAACAGTAGTGTGACAATGTTAGTGTCATGAGGATATTGTCTTTTATTGCAATGTATACAAGTCATGTAGTCTTTTGTCAATTCCGTATTCATGATTACTTTGAGTGTTCTTATGATGGAAGTTGTTTATTATTTATGTAAAATGTCGCGTATTCCTTTTAGAAATATATTTTCGCACGTATGACCATCATGCAACTTCTACACAGAATGAGTCAAAAGGAAACCCAACTGTCAGGGCCATTTTAAATGACGTTCTGCTTGTAGAAATTTCGAAAATTTAGGATAATGGAAGCCCAATTAATAACTTTTCTTTTAGTACAAGAATCATTCAAATCACTCATGTACTTTTCAATTCACGGAATTTTAAACACAAAGACCGTTAATTAGAATCTTG
Organism: Patiria miniata; assembly: GCF_015706575.1. NCBI lineage: Eukaryota > Metazoa > Echinodermata > Asteroidea > Valvatida > Asterinidae > Patiria > Patiria miniata. Next base: position 9,907,033 of record NW_024037068.1, read on the forward strand.
ATAACGACCTCGATTTCAGACTCGCATATTGTGCGAGAAAACAAATTGCGACCTTTAAATATATTGCGCTTTACACTGATTACCAATTAACTATATCCACGTTATTACGTCAATAAATAACAAAGGACATTCAAGTCTTTTGAGCTCGTTCTCTTGATTAGGAAAGTCAGCACTCCTCCAGATGAATAGTGCGTACGTGTAGCCCATCATTCAAATTCGAGCAGCTTATTTCATCAGGAGCAGTATTTGACAGTGATTATGGGCGCGGCCAAGGGGAATGGTATTGCGCAGAATTTCAGCGTACAAAACAATGGGAACTGGCACAGGAACGTGCGCTCCCGAGAGTGAAAAGATCTTATGTCGTAGGAGCAAATTTTCATATGACACTCAGTTTGCAATACGTGCAATGCTCAGATCGAAAAATAGGACTTCAAAAGGAAGAGGGTCATCTTTCCGTTCCAACCACGCGTTTTACCTTTCAAGTTCTGAGCCAATATAAGTGGATCCTTCTGACCAGTTTTGTAATTGGTATTATATTAGAAGCATCAAAATGCCTGCTACTTTGACAGGACGAGTGGCTTTTTACGCTATATTGGTCATCAACCACCTTGCTCCTTTGAACACCGCATGTTCAAACTGTCCTTTTCAATGGAAAGAGTTCAGCGGTCACTGCTACTGGATGGTCACCGAAAAGATGAGCTTTCAGGCGGCCGAGAACCACTGCCAAGATCGCTCATCGAAACTTGGAATGCAGTCGCACTTGATGTCCGTGACCAGTCCGGAAGAGAGCGCGTTCCTGAGGAACTACACCGCAGACGTCTTAGGAGAGGGGCACCAGGCATTGTGGATCGGACTGAATGACCGGGCCCAGCCGGGCATCTTCGTGTGGACCGATGGGAGTAGCACCCCCTACTGTGACTTCAACCCCGGAGAGCCCAATGGTAGTAATAGCGAGGACTGTGTTGTGCTGTGGAACGTCGATCACTGGAATGACATCGATTGTGCACGAAATTTCGAGTTCGTCTGCAAGATGCCCGGCCGATTCCACAACTGACTTGTAATGCGCGCTCAAGCATCATCGTTTGCCCTGGATTAGTAGGAAAAAAACCTGGGCCAAAGCAAATACGGATGTTAACTCATGAAAGTCTAAATACATTTTAAGAATTTATCGATTGAAAGTGGGCCAGTGGTCAAGCTTTAAAAACGCCATTTGTTTAACGCATGAATGTACATGTACTGTAGAAAGAACAGTTGACTATGAAAAGAGTTTACTATTAACACAGCTTTTTTTGATCATCACAAGAATGCAGTATGTCAGTGTGCTTTACAGGAAACTGAAAACACGCCGTGCCGCAATATCATATGTTTTGGTTCCATCAACGTTTCGGACGGATTTCTCTTGTCATCTTCAGAGATACCAAATAGAGGCAGAAACAGAGCACCTTGCCTTCACCGCTATTACTCGGCTTTTGAAACGCAGCAGATAGACTTCAATATGCACCTGCTATATGTCTTAGTGGCCAAACCATCAAATTCGAAACACCCTCGTATGAACATTTTTTTTTCTTAAAGGAAAAAAACTTGTATTTAGACAAGGAGAAAATGGAGGCAGCAGCGAACCTGAAAATGAGATCAGCGATCGATAGCTTGATGCAGGTGCATGAATGTCTGGCGGGGCGGATACATTAACGTCTCTCCATGCACCTGAACACCACAGGATGAACGCTTGGCGATCGGCGGCGTTACAGGTGTCAAGTTACCAGGAAAATATCATGACAGTATACGGACGAATGCCTGGGATTGCTGAAAAACAAAAATCTCCCTTGGTACTGATAAACCTTTTCACTATCTGTGGTTTGGAGGACACGTTAAATGACTGTTTTACACAACCTCTTCATTATTTTACATTCCAAATATTCGTGCCTTTTCAGGTTATAGTTCTTTTGAATGTTCCTTTACTGTCGAGGTTTATTATCCTAGTAGGCCTAATATTTTATGAAAAATCATCATAGTCTAGTCAAATGATGATCAAGACGTATTTCAGATTTATAAACTGGCGTTGTGCACAGCTTAAATTAGATCACTCAAAGTATGTTATTTCCACTTGACTGACGAGAAAATGGCTTTGGGGCACGCAATTAACTGCATGACCTTAGCTGACAATAGTGAGTAAATCACATATATATAGCGCCCTCCACAGTCTCACACGGACCCGATAGAAAGTTAAAACACCTGAAGTCCTGTTTTGAGACAGGTCCAATAACAAAACTTGTGCGTTGGATGGAAGTCAGCGACATGACATCACCTCATTTCGTTTAACTCAAAAAAGTTTGAATATGACTTTCTGAAATTTACGCTGTTCGTCCAATTTTCTAATCGCTGCTTTAATACCGTAGGCCTAAGCGAATAATCTCCGCTTACCACAGTGCCAACATTAAAGGCATATATGACCATTTGCATTTACCCCAAAGTAACCTACCAAATTATTATCAAAAAGCTTAGCTTACACGGATTAAGGATCGTACTGCTAAACATGAAATTATCACGTCGTATCTGGTTTGCTGCCATTTAGATTTCCAACGATGAATCTTTTCGAAGAAAGAGTTATAATGACGATATAAATCGTGTTTTGTGATAAAACACAAAAAAATTGGACAACGGCGGACGAGTTGGACAACACTCGAGTTGACTTTTCCAGTTTAATGCACAACGGTCGAGTTGGACAACGGACGAGTTGATAAACGGTCGAGTTGACTTTTCCTGTTAAACGCACAACGGTCGAGTTGGTTCAACGGTTGAGTTGGTAATGGTCGAGTTGGTCCGAGTCGAGTTGGTAACGGTCGAGTTGGTCCGAGTCGAGTTGGCAAACGGTCGAGTTGACTTTTCCTGTTAAACGCACAACGGTCGAGTTGGTTCAAAGGTTGAGTTGGTAACGGTCGAGTTGGTCCGAGTTGAGTTGGTAACGGTCGAGTTGGTCTGAGTTCAGTTGGCAAACGGTCGAGTTGACTTGACACCATCAAAAAGTTGTGCGTTAATTTTTCACCGTTATCTCGAAAAGTGATACCAAAATGAGCTGAAACTTCAACAGGTTATGTTTTCAACATTGTTTCCTGGATTTTGAGTGGCGGTTATTATTGGAAATAAACCAAATGCACGAACAGCTAGCAAAATGATCAGCGAGCGTGTTTCAAGTTCTAGCAATTTCTAATAGGGTACAGCATGTACAGTTAACAATTGTTGACTGCTGTGATGTGGGATATCACTTATGACGTTTTGAACACCCATATCCCACATCTCAGCAGTCAACAACTGTTTTTGTTATACCTCTGTCTCTGATTTTGTTGGATTTTGATGTAAAAATCACGAAAACAAACGGCAGTAAACACAACAATCATGACATTCGAACGTCAACTCACATGCATGTCGAGTGCTCGAAACAGCTGATCGTCTGCTGGTTCGCTGCTCCCACTCATGTGTGAGAACACGGTGAAAATAGCGTGGGTACCAACGATGCAAGCGTTGTACGTATACGTACACGTGATATCCCAAAGGGCGTGTGCCAAGGACGTTTTATAAACTCAACACGTGATCGTTCTAGGCCAATGAAAATAAAGAATTCAAGACAGAGGTTTAACAAAATGCATTATATATGAGCGGGGAATCATGCTTGGGGAGTCATTAGACCATTCTTGGAACACAGGTCGAGTTGTTTACTGAGCACGATGTTTACCAAGCAACGAAGCACCTTGGTAACACTTTCAGAGGACAAGGACATTCCCGGCGGCCCATCTTTGTTTTGCAAGCAGCTGTGGGGCCGGGTGCTACCCATGTGCGTTCCCTAGACAACCCCTCCTTTCTCGGAAGCACAATAAACTGAAAACATCCCGTAGGCAGTTAAAACACTCGTGTGAGGAAGCTGAAGCGTGCACTCAACGACGACTATAGAGCTGCGTAAAACGGCTTCCCCAGCTTAAGAGAGGGACAAAATAAAACCCTTCCGTCATTCAAGTCGGAGATGAATGGTGGGCACGGGAAAGCCCCTGAGGGCGTCGTGCTCAGACAGATAGGCGCCTGTGTCTATATTTCTCGTCCAAACGAAGAAGAAAAATCAAGGTGGGGTGTCATGGGAAACATTACAGGACGTCCTGTCCGATAAGATGCTCCTGATGAAAAAAAGTCCTCCAAGCGGAAATTATGAGCACCTTGTGAGAAACTCTAGCCGTGCTCTCCATCACATCCAATATATGCCAGCATTTTGTGAAGTGAGCTCAGATTTCTTTATGGTACTTGACGGGAACGATTTGGCGCAGCGTCACGCCACGATATTGCATGCGGGCTGACTGATATGGTATCCCTACAGTAAATCTATTCCAATTACATGCATGAGACAATTATGAAGACCGCTCTAAAATGCAGTTATTAGGTTGCTCGATATAGATACATAATAAATAAAAAATGACTTTTACACAATCTATACTTTGCCAGCCGTGTTAACAAATAAAAATAAATTTATATAAAGCCAGTACGTGAAATAAACCCAAAAAACAAAGTAGCCTAACGGTTGTTGAAGAATTAAGAGTTTACATTGTTTTATACGCAACTCGATAAATTAATCTTGACAAAATCACACTTTTTTATATATATTTCCAACCCTCGCCATTTTATTTCCTGCGTGCTCCCCACAGAGGGCAACATTTAGTACACTTTTCTGCCGTCATCAGTAAAGCGTCAATATTTTACAAGGTAGTAAAAACGTTCAATTTTGTACCAAACAAGACAGTATATTAACAAAATGTAATTTTACAATTTCACTACAGAAACAATGGCAAGTCTATCAAGAAAGGAAGAACGAAATGAAAATGTATTTATTGGTAGACGCATAAGCACATGATACTACAATTGGGTCAGGTTCCCTTGCAAGTTTTAGTCATAAGGATTTGTCGAAAACTTTGTTAATTTGGATAAAACAAAGAGACATTCAGGCAATTCCAGCTTTTTGTAAAGTCCGCGACAGAGCTTTTAAGAGCTCAGTGAATACAGCTGAAAATGTGTGGGTTTTGTTCACATCTTATACAGTTGAACACCTTTGTAACAAGGTCCTTGGGACTTTACAAATTACCTTGTTATAACAGGTACCTTATGCCAGAGTTCGACTGTTAATACATCCATCTGTGGTAATGGTCAAGGAGATTACAGACTATACGTTTTTGGGATCATTTCTCTAAAATTTCTGAATCATCAATAAGACATCAAGGCTGATTGCCTTTGATAACGCTGGGAATTGCCCACTGAAAATGAAGTTGAAACTGAAGCTGAAAGTCACATTAGAAACAATGCTGAAAATTGTATGTTAGTACAAAATTCTATAAAGGGTCACAAGTATCGAGAAATAAGACTTACCAAAACAAATGGTTTTGCCCTGATTCTACACAAACTTCAGTAAGTCACTTGGGAAAACTAGACATTCTTAGAGGTGACATTGCATCGGGCGTAATTAAAATTCATGATTTAGGTAACAACTTGATTTGTATTTCTGGATAACACAAAAATCAACAACCACATCAGATACATGTAAAATGACCCATACACGTACCTGTTTCAATTAGCTGTGACAAATGAATATTCGAATCTGATAGAGGTGAAAACAAGTTTAAAATATTGCAAAGATTCGTCAAAATAACCATGAATTGTACCGCAATTTCAGAGGGTAGTTTCTGGTGTAAAGAAATTACTGTTTTGAAATCATTAGTCACGAACAGCGAACCGTCTGCCAACTTTTTTGTGTAGCTCAAAGGCATTGGACCTTATACAGGATGTCTAAAAACAAATGTAGCAGTCAAACAACATGTTTTTTTCTGAGAAAACTCAAACCTTTTTTTTGTTGGTAAAACAACATTACCATGAGATGATAGAGTGTTTCTTTACCTTGACAGGATTTTTGTTCTGTGTGATTTGGAATTTTTGTTAAAAAGTTGCGGCAAAGCTTGTAAAGACTGTCAAAATCTGTTTGGGCCACTTTCTTCACCTTCTTAGTATGTGGATGCCTTTGATTAGATACCAAGTGGCCCAACTTGGAATTCAAGTCCTTTCATTTGATTAGCTGTATCTCTGGACTGGGGTGTCCAAATGAGATGGGATCAAGACCATTGTGTAGAGTATTTACTACACCTTCAGACTCTGATAGGTTTTGCAAAAAGAGAGTGCTGGTATTTTTAATATTTATGGATTGACTGCCTAATGTTTTTTAGACACCCTGTATTTATTTCGCTGGGAAACTTCCCATACGATTATCACTTGGGCACAATCCAACAGTTGTTATTGATTACAAAATACCACATTATACAACGGATGCATCAAATGAAAGATGATTGCTTTTTCCATTGAGACACAGATCAAACAAAAACAATTATGAAAAACAAACACAAGTTTAAAAAAAAATGAACACAGTTAGAAATTTACAAATAATCTTGTTGCAGATTGCCAGGGTGTCAACATTTTCTTTAAAAAAAAAATTAATTCATAATATCAGAGAAAGACTAAGAAATCAACAGTATAGATTTATTAAATTCAAGTCATTATTTTTGTGCAGTCTATTAAGCCACAAAAATGGCAGTTATGTATTGTTTTTTTACGTAATTTTGCACGCGTTGAGGTCACTACATTTTAAAGCCCGCAACAAAACTGCTTAGTTTATATTTTTGTTTAAATTCTCGCGTTTTGAGACAGGTTTTTAAAAGATCAGAAAATCCTCTTGGTGTATCTCTATGGCACAATATAACAATCAAATTAATGTTTGAATGATGTTTTAAAATTTAGAGGCTAATTTATTACTGGATTTTTTTTCTGTTATCTAGTCGTTTTCTATAATCATGATTATATTTGGAAAACAAAGATTAATTGAGAACTCTTAAACTTGGCATTGTTGGACCCGTCAAGGGTCAATTCATTTATTTCAAACCCAACCAATCCCTAATGTATTATTTTCTGTTATAATGATTCACGTGATATTTGGAGAACTGGGATTCGGTGTGAAAAAAGTGAAGTTTGAAGACCATAATGATAAAAAAATCCCCCAGCATAATTTCCATTTGACATCAATTTGCTTTATCAACAGCGATTGTGTTATCACACATTTGTGAAGCACCTCTTCATGCACAAATTTATCATCATGATGTGAGGTATTATTTAAAAAAAAAAAAAAAAAAATGGAGATACTTATTTTTAAAATATGCATGCTTGTGACTATGTCAATGACGAGGCAAAATGTTTCATGACGATGTAAAATGTTTCTTTGGTTGCTTGCAATCAGTTGTGGATAATCATTTGAGGAAAAGAACGGAAATTTCATTGTGTATACATGTATATACTCAGATATTCATTATATTGAATATTTAAAAAAAAAAAAAAAAATCTGCGGAATAAAGGAAGAATTCACAAAGGATGGAACAAAACCTTGTGCCTATTCTGTGTACCATACAAACCTGGAATGGCATCTTCACTTGACCCTACAAGTTTTTGATAAAAAATTCAAGTGGGTTTGGAGGAATAACTTTGGTATTTGTCTTGATTCTAATGGAAAGAAGAAGTACAAAGTCTGTTTTATTTGTATTCCAGGAACAGTGGTAGATTTTAGAGGACTCAGTAGGTTCCTGAATGGATAAATTATGAACAAAAATAAATGTGGATATTTCAAAGGATTTTTTGGGGGAAGGCGCGCAGTCATGTCTAACATCAAATGACAGGAATTATTTACATAATAAAAATAACAAAAATAAAACAATAGAACTTGTTGTGTATCATAAAAAGTGCACATCTGACTGGAAATTACACCAACAAAATAATGACCTTTTTTTCTGTCAGATGAAATAGGATACTGCTACTGTTTCATGATTTTTTCAAAGTTTAAAATAAAAAATCAGACATGAAACAGTTCCACAGACCTCAGAGCAGCAACAAAGATTTCAAAACCACTGATTATTTGCATGATCGTTGCATTTTTCTTCTGGGATTCTTCTAAAAGAAGAAGCGGGAGAAAACTAATCACACTAAGAATGTACTATCTTAATAGCTAAAGGAAATTTTCCTTAATATTCAGACTCAATTTAGACCAAAACAAATTTATTGAGATGGGCGGATAGCATTCCTTGCTACTTCTTTGTGTATGCAAGCCTTTAACTACCAGTGTGGCATCATGGTTGGATTCGGAAAAGCTTGAATAGACCAATCCGAATGCATTGCTCGTCAGATAACATGTTACAGTTCCAATGTCATGCTTAGTTCACCTTAACCTGTGCATGAAGAATGTTCTTCAATGGGAGACTTTTGGGACGTTGGTGGCAGCAAACGCACTGGTCCTTTTCAATTGTCTAGTCATTTTGAACATGCGCACATAAGGGCAAGTTCGCCCAAGAACTATTGTTGACCATTGGTTAACCATAGTTCGACTAAAGCTAGCCCAAACTCTGTCTAGTCGACGGTGGTTGACGACGCTAGTCGACTATTTGGAACCAGCCTACTGGGCATGGTTGCTTCGCTGGTAACCAATAGCCGCGCGCATTAATAACGTACAGCAGGGAGCCAGGACCCAGAAGTTTTGCGATGACATTTTGACCAGCGTTTGACTAGAGACGTTTGCACGTTGCTATTAGTGCGCAGGCATAAGGTAAGTCACAAATCAACCACTAGTCGACTAATGGTCCTTGCCCGAACTTGGCCTTAGCTTAAACATGACGTTAACAACAGAACAGGAACGGTGAGTTTGCTGCCACCACGCGTCTCAAAAGTCTCCCATTTGGGTATTGTAGACACAGGGAATATGTCAAAGAAATGCCAGCTGAAAAAAAAATAGAAGTTAAAAAGGGGGAAAACTGCAATTTTCACGGCCTAATTGGAAAATAACTACTTGTCTTCTATGGCATTTTTTCAAGTAAGGCGGCAAAGGTTAAAGATAACCAGACTTGTATTACATTTACATTTGCTATAAGTATACTTTTTGCGCAAACTTACAAATATATTTTTTTGATTAGAAAAAAAAGATGGTGTCCAATCCACAATTAAATGGTCTCTTTGCCGAAATGGGGAAATAAGACCATTTCATTTTGAATGTCGGACTATGGGGGTAACCGACTCTGAAACTGATACAGAAAGAATTGGAACATTTCATTTTAAAATAATAAAAAAATTAAAAACAGAAGCGATACATCAACATAATTATACAAATCAAACCTGTGTACGCGCGAAGGTGATTACTTTTACTGGCCTTAGCAACATGTAAAACTTCAAACATGTCAAAAGAAATCTTGTACATTAGTTGCTTAATTTTTGCATATATTGGAACAAAAGCTGGGCGGAACTTAGTTTCGCTCCAAGACTGTACTTTGATGTTGTTCTCCTAATGCAGACAGCCCTATGCAGGGCGCTATCAACAGGATGAATCACCGTGCAGTTTTGGGAATCCGTGTCGACCTGAGAAATTCAAAGCATACCTCACGCATGCTGTATTCATGCTAATGGACACGGGTGAGTTAGGCTCAAAATTCTTGGGCCGGTATGCCAAAGTTACCCAAGACTGGACCTGATTCATCTGTTTGTTATAGCGCCCTCTACCACAACGGCAGCTTGATCAAGCTTACCAGGGTTCGTAACTTGGAATTAGGAAAACAAAACGACAAATCCAATCTTGAGCTAAGACTAAGCTGAACTTACTTAACAAACCTTTCGTATCTTTATAATGTAAGTAGAAGCTCGTCGTGAAGCTTCTCGTTCAAGCCAACCGTGCAAAAGGACTTATGTAGGTTCTCACAAGGTACCAGGGTCAAAGCAAGGGCAAACAGTGGGTCAGAAATGCTCCATCTTCCCTCGGATAGATCGGCTAACTGGGCGAGTAGAATCCTCCCAGAAGGTTTGGCTAATGAAATGGCCGAGGTGGCCGGCGTTGATCATCTGAAGAGGCGAGTGAAGTCCCTCATGGCATAGGTGACTGTGATGAGCTCCTCAGCACTAACAAAATTAAAAGATAGAAATATAATTACTTTTTAAAGGAGCTTTGCAGATGAGGGGAGTGTGGCCTAGTGGTTAGGGTTCATGACTCATGATCAGAGGGTTCGAATCCAGATGCTAATCATATGTTGTGTCCTTGGGCAAGCCACTTCGCCCCCACTTGCCTCTCTCCACCCAGGAGTATAAATGGGTACCGGCATTAGCTGGGGAGTAACCTGCGATGGACTAGCATCCCATCCAGGGGGAAAAGAAATATTCTCAGTCGTTTTATGCTACTGAAACCGGAGATAAACACCGGCCTGATGGGCCACATTGGCTCATTACAGACTTTACTTTTTTTTTTACTTTTGCAGATGACACCATGTAACTACAGGCGAAGCTACAGGCCTCACATATCGTCACTCGCAAGCCCTGTTCAAAACTTGCTTTCATTTCTCTTCGCAAGTTCCAAAAATTACGATTTTACGTAACTTTCAATTCAATATGGCCGACTCCTGATTAAGGCCCATGGGTTGAAAACAGTCACTTGATTAATTTGGACTGCAAGGACAACTTGGCACAGAATGTAGATTTGCATAGGAGGGTTCAATTATATGCTGAAGAGCACAGACAGGGCACCTTTAATGTAGGCGTTGCAAAAACAAATAATTTGGTGCGATGTAAGATCTCTGATGTTTTGAGTACTGCACGTGTTCGTACAAGAACTTGCAAGTACAGAAGAACCAGGACCCACCTTGTGACAGTCTTGTGGAAGTCCGTCAGCTGTTTCTGCGTTGCATTGATTCTACCGTCTTGTGTCTCTACCGGGAGGGACTTGAGAGCGGCCTCAAGCCAAGTCGATGTTGTCTGCAAAACAGATACAATGAGAGAGATCAGCCATTGCTCATTGTTGTTCATTGTTCATTGTTCATTTATTTACCACAATGTCACATTTTTTAATTACAGTAATTAATAAAAAAGGTACTTTATAGACAGATGGTGAAACTGTAGAGGAATCTACTAAGAAGCTAAGCTTGTAATCGCAGGCTCCTTTTATAGAAATTTAAAGTTGCTTTTAATACATAAAACACAGGACAAACAATAGACAAGGACAATACACAAACTTTACATGCCAGTTAACAAACAGGATAAGATTTGTAGCATGAGCAATCTGGAAGTTAATGGGTTACTCGGGATTACAATAATTATACAACAGGGTCGATTGATATTTCCGTTTGAAAGTAGACACATTTTTAGATGTTTTCAGGTTCTCGGTAAATGAGTTCCACAGCCTGGGTCCCTCATATCTAATAGTTTTTTGGCTAAAGATGTGCGAGTCAATGGGAGATGAAAATTAGAGACTTGATCAGAATCACATTATCATTTTTTTCAAAAACGGCATAAACTTTAGAGGTTCATAATTATTAGGATGAATCGCATTCACGATTGGCCCCCCCAAAAAAGAGTTCTGCTTTCTAATTTTATGGCGTGACCCTATTTATCGGCAAGTTAAAAAAAAATTCATGTTATATTTTCTGTCTTCACGAAAACGCTTCTCAAAAACCTTTATACGTCAAAAACCCTTGCAACATTTCTGCTGTCCCCATTTATTTGCCTGCATTTATTCGCTATTTTCGAAAAGAAACCACCGTTGTTTTGCAATCAGCAAGTTCCCTTCGCTTTTCACTGATAGTATACCGCGCAATATACGGACAGTGTTGGCCAGTTTCCCGTCATGACTGTTGTTGTGCATAGTGGTATGCACGACCTGAATTCTCCATTATTTTTAAGAATCATCGACCATAAAGACTATTTACACTAATTAAGGCAAGATCTTTAATCCTGTTTGTGGCCATTTTTGATAGCTTCTGTGGCGCAAATGAAAATAGTTCAGGCTAAAAATTTGCACTTAAAGTGAATACCCAATTCCATCGGCACGAAAAATTTGGCAAACTAAAATCATTTTCCGACCTACCTACCTTATTTTTGCAAAGGCATGTAATCGGAAGCAGAACTTTTCAAACTTTATATATATTTCGCAATGAAAGTTTTCTGATTTTTTTTTTAAATTTTGATATTCTACATCCACTTCCTTCAAAGGTCATTCACCCCTTTTTCCTGTTGCAGCCATTTGACTGATCATATCTTATAAGATCACACGATTATCAACTGTTCTTCCTCAAAAGTACAATTTGTCAAAACATTGATAAGACTAAAGCAAATCCATTTGTCAAAACATTGTTTCGACTTTGGCCAATTTGCGTCACACAGCATTTACACAGAGAAAAGTGAAAGTCGTGCGACTCGAAAAACGTTTTAACTCTTATCGCTAATATTCAAGTGGTTTGCTAGGCGAAAGCCAAGAGCAGTCAGATCGTATCAATAGATAAGGATCTTATCCTAAAACACATTTCCGTTGAAAGAAATTTCAAACCGAGTCAAGTTACCATTCATGATGGTTTATCACACACTCCTGCAAGATTTCAAATAAATTTTTGAAAGGTTGTATATTTGCAAAAGACGACAATCAATTTGATATAAAAAAAATTAACTGCAAAAACAATCCCGAAAGAAGAAACTATACATGTAGTTTTCAACTTTGGTTATTGTCTTTACGGTTTATTTAAGTTTTACACTATTAAAATCTCTGACATGAACACCAACATTGCTTTAAAAAAAATCCACTGTTTTTTCACATGTACCTGTTGCTACAGGCACTTGTAATGAAGCAAATTGTTTGTCGTCATAGCTTCATCTACACGTAATAATTATTTCTTCTTGATATGATTGTGGGGTGCTGTAGTCCAATGGTTACGGTGTTCGACTCGTGTGCCGTGGTACATGGGTTCGAATCCTGACCGTGGGAACATGGTGCTTGTGCTCTTGAGCAAGGCACTTTACCATTATTGCTTCGTCCTTCGGATGGGACGTAAAGCCGTAGGTCCCGTGTGTTGTGTAATGCACATTAAAGAACCCAGTAACACTTGTCGCTAAGAGGAGGGGTTTGCCCTGGTGTTTCTGGCAGTGGCAGCAATTATGCGCCGCAGCACCTAGCAAAAAGGTGCTTCATAATGGGTCTCATATGTTCATATACTTCATTTACCTGGCTTTGGTTGCATTCTCCCCCAGCGCAATGTATCCTCTGGCAAAAAGCGCTATATAAATACAGTTATTATTATATGATGATATAGTTCCTGGGGCACATTTGCAAATGGCGAGCAGCCCGTTTGTATTGTTCATTTACAAAGACTGTTTTGAAACAAAAACGAGGAAATTCCAAACCACACAAGACTTTGTACAGTGTTCTTCAATTATTTTTTAATGACATTCATGAGAAGTAAAAAACAAGGATATCAACGGATCCGATGGAAAGTTGCATGCCTGTATAAGGTGTCCTGAGATCTATCAAACACGGACGTCTTGAACATACCTCTCTGTTGACTCGGATCAACTCAAAGAGGACCTCTGAGATGTCTGGCATCATGTAGGAAGGAAGATAGAAGACACAGGCATTGATGATCCGAGTGGTGATGGCCGGACCGTGTTTCTCCAGAAGACTCAAGATCAAGTTTTTTCTTGTGTCATAGTCTTGACTCTCCTTTGAAGGAAAAAAGGGGGGGGGAAGGGTAAGTTTAGCAATTAAAGGGAATGTACAACATATGCTTTTGCTGCAATTTTCTGAAATAAATGGATTTGGAGGATTAGTATGTTATATAAAATATTGTTAAACTGACTTGTTTCATGTTTTGGGCTTGTAGATGCTGGAAAAACCAAGAAAACCTATCATGTTCTTGTAGTCTGGTTCCCTGACCCCACATAAGATGAAACGAAGCAATTAATACACTTTAGCGAATTGTAAGGTAAGAGAATCAGTCTAGCAGGCTTGTACCCCTTCACAGGTGTGTGATCATTTGCAAAAGTCAGAATAACTAAATATGAAAAATTAAGAACAGTTTTTGAAAAAAGCCAGTTTTCTCCAACGCTGGTCGGACGACCAGCGTTGGAAAAATACAGGTTTTTCTTGAAAATGTCAGCACACCAGGAGCCACGATTTTAAAGGATGCTTTAGACCGTCATTCCCTAACAATTGAGTAAGGTATTTCATGATAATTTGATCATTTCGTTTTTTGATGTTTGCAAATGTTGTAATTTCCCTTTCAGACAAAGGGAAGCTGAGTTGGCCAAACACTAACTATGACTCCCTCAGCATTCTTTGCTGGGAGCTTTCTGGGATCCTCAACATCTGTTACCATGGTTACTGCACAGGTAACCAGCAGCACCGGTCTTCAGCCCAGTCTAGTCCGGTACATGGTCCTGTCTGACCAGAAGTTTTGAAGTCAGTCAGGCGCATCAATTTATTGCCCTTCAGAGAACGTCCAGAGCAGAACAATAGCAGACTTACCGGATTAAAGATAAAATCCTTCCATAATGCCTTGGTAATTTACGGTCCCATTGTGCGCGAAACCGCATGGCAGGGGTTTTGATCTGTGCCGACGAAAGTGTTCTATTGTTTCGCGCTGAGAGATGAAAACCACAAGCGGGTTTCTTCTGGGACATGTGTCAATACTTGCAAACAAAAGACCCCAGGATAGAGGAGTTCCTGATTATCAACAGGACAAGCTCCTGGGCCAGTAGCTGGGAGGGGACGAGCTAACCGGGGGGCCCTTTTCATACCGAGGCTGAATGGTCACGGGCCCTAAAGTAAACCAATTATTATAAACTCACCCATTTTGATACGGCGCCCAGCGTGAGCTCATGAAAGAATTTGCAGACGGAGGCGTTAGCTTCCCTGTGATCCAGCGACATGGCAGCCAATGCACACTCCATGATGGGTTCCACAGATGAACACTGTAGAAACGCTACGGGACACTTCTGGAGTAACCTGAAAAACGCAGATGTAGGGATCCAAAACTTTAAACGCCGCTGGAAATCTCAGGATTTCTTGACAAATTTCGTGTGGCACTAGCAAGTTAGAGTCACAGTAGAAGTTCTCAGTGGACATTTCTAAAGAGCACTGGGTTTTTCGGCCATCTATAAGGATGTGGGGTCAGTGTTCTCCAACTTTGAAAATCAAAGGTCGGTGTACCGTCAAAAAGCAGAGGAGGGGGGCGCTATAATTATGTTAGGGGCACTATTTGCAGTCATACATTTCTTTATGCTAGGGGGCGCTATTTGCAGATGAACATGCAATTTATGTGCCAATAAAAGCTTTTAGGCCATTTCTAACACAGTAACAGTTAAGTACAATACTGGCTCAGCATCATCTTTTTTTAGCACATCGGTGACCAGGGACTCTGAGGCAGTTTGGCCTTGAGACTTTTGACCTGATTGATTGCTACAATGGGCAGGCTTGTCAGTTTGACAAGTGTTGCATGTTATTACTTTTGGCAGAGTTTCTGGCCAAATATACCCTGGAGGGTAAGGGTAGTCCCACTTGTTTGTCTTTTTTTATAATTTTTTTCCTTTTTTTTAAGCAAGGCAGGCAACTTTTTAAGGTTGGCGGCAGCTTTTGAAGCTTGGCAAGTACCTCAGAAAGCTTGGCGGGGCACCAGGTTATAATGTGTAAATATTTTCCACATTCAATGAGCTCATATTTCAGCACATAACTTTCTTTTCTGAGTATAAGACTATTTGTTGGCTTGCAAATTAGCAAAAAAAAGGCAATGTTTTTAAACGAAAAGGCTTCCCCTAGCCCGCTTTGCAAAGGTGGCTTTGCCACCCGTCGCCTGCCCCTCGCCTGCCCGTCGCCTGCCCATCGCCTGCCCATCGCCTCCCCATCGCCTGCCCGTCGCCTGCCCGTCGCCTGCCTGTAGCCTGCCCTTCATGGCACGCATCCACTATTATTGGTGCTCAAGGCATCATAATTACGTCTGCTTATTGGGCCAATGAAACATTCCAAAACTTCAGCTCCTTGGAGAGTATACAGCTCAATGCTGCCATTTTAGTGTAAAGCAGCTAAAATCAATCACAATAACCATCTCTGCCCTCACAGGTACCCATTTACTCCTGGGTGGAGAGAAGCAATGAGTGACAACGTGCCTTGTACAAGGGCACACATGCACCACGACCCCAGGCTGGACTGGAACCCACAACCTGCAGAATTACCCGCAGATTACGAGTCCAATGCTCTAGACCATGATGCCACAGCACTCCATTGTTAGCAGGTCAGTGGGGATGATAAATACCTTGAGCAGAGTCTGAAGAAGTCATCCACTACATCTGGGTGATTCCTCAGGCCCTGGGGTTGCTGTAGAATCTGGAAGGTTGGTACTATGAAAGCCTGGATGGACAACAAAACAAACAAGACAATCTAGATCAGTTAAAGGGAAAATACAACATTTACAAACATCAAAAAATAAAACTACCAAATCGTTTTGAAATACCTTGCTGGACTGTTAGTGAATGACAGTGTAAAGCATCCTGTAAAATCACGGCACCTGGTATACTGTCATTTTCAAGAAAAGTGCTATTTTTGTATCAAGTTCCAATGCTGGTCGGCCGACCAGCGTTGGAAAACACTGGCTTTTTTCAAATACTGGCCCCAATTGACCATCGCACTTGTTTGCAATCGATTTAATACACACCTATGAACGGGTACAAGCCAGCTAGACTGGTTCCCTGACCTTACAATTCCCCCAATGTATGTAAACTGCTCTGTTTCTTCCTATATGGAGTCAGGGAACCAGACTACAGGAAAATGATTGTTTTTCTTGGTTTTTATAGCATTTTCGAACCCAAAACCTCAAAAAAGTCAGTGTAACTATAATTTGCTATATATTTCCAACCCCCCAATTCCATCCATTTCTGAAAATTACAGCAAAAGCAAATGATGTATATTCCCTTTAACAAACAAATTTATGTTCTGTGAGTCCACACAGGCATGCAAGAACCAAGGGATTTATCTTTTAGCTGCTCCAAGAGGGCCAGCCTACAGTTCTCTTTGTACCTATCTCACTAACTGACTACCCGACTGACTGACTCCCCGACTGACTGTCACTTGTGACTCACACTCATCTGGGTCATTCTATAAATCTAAACATTGATAAATACAATGTTATACAATGTAATACAATGTAATACAGTGTAACACAATGTATTCCAGGCCAATTCCAGCACAGAGGCCACACAGTCTATAAATCTGGGGTCTAAAGCGTGACATCTTTCCTGTCCCTGTTATCTTGGTACTTTGTAATTTACCATTCAAGTATCACTGACTTCAAGCAATTTTTTTTTCATTTGTTGGGTAGTTTGCTATTCATAATCACTCTTGGAGGACGACTGCATTTAGGAGTGCATCAGAACTGTAAAATCATAGACGTCAGATGTAACAGGGACAGGAAAAAAAAGTGGACCCCAAATTGTTTAGATCGACCCATATGGGAGCAGCTTAAAGGGAAAATACAACATTTGCAAACATCGAAATAAATAAGTTGTTACGAAATACCTTACTAGGATGTTGGTAAATGACATGTTTAAGCAACCTGTAAAATAATGGCACCTGATGTGAAGCCATTTTCAAGAAAACGGTATATTTGTATACATTTCCAAAGCTGGTCGGCCGACCACCGTTGGGAAAACCTAACTATTTTTCAATCACTGCTCCAAATTTACCCTTTTTTTTTTTAGTCTAAATTTTGTTTTGCTAGCTATTGGTTCCATGTTCATGAACGGGTGTAGGCCAGCTAGACTGGTTCCCTTACCGTACAATTTCCCGGTATTTTTGATCCATTTCATCTTCAGTGGAGTCAGGGAACCAGACTACTTGAATATTTTTGTTTTTCTTGGTTTTTCCAGCATTTTGAAACACAAAACTTCAAACATGTCAGTGTAACAATATTTGATCTATTATACTAACCCCCCAAATAGTTCATTTCTGAAAATTACAGCAAAAGCCAATGATGTACATTCCCTTTAACATGACTTGCCCATTCATGTCTGTGTAGTAGCACTACACCACATGTACATTACTGCAGCACCACTTGTTTCATGGTACATGTGTAGGCATTAAAGTTGAGTCTCCATGCTAACGGTGAAAGTGGAGTTGTCATTCCCATCACGTTACCATTTTCGATAATTTTACAAACTTTTGACCTATTTTGAATCAACTGAACTGAGTTTTGTGTACACTGGAACTGCAGCCGATTTCACAAAACTTTACGCAATGACATGAGTCCGTCGATCAAATTAGGTTTTGCCCTGCACCGACGTTTAAACACTGTATACTCAGTGTGTTACCTCCTGAGTGAAAGTTGGAAAACATCACTCGGGTGGGACTCGAACTTACGACCTCCTGCTTTCTAGTGCAGATGTCTTACCACTCGACTACCGAGCTAACAGGATCGGTTGGCTGGTTCGAATCTGATGTACATAGCAGCGGGTACCGTATAAAGTATTATAAGATTGAATTTTGCGTCGGGGTGATATAAATCAAATTAGGTTTTGCCCTGCCCCGACATTTAAACACTGTATACTCAGTGTGTTATACTCAGTGTGTTACCTGAGTATACAGTGTTAAAACGTCGGTGAAGGGCAAAACCTAATTTGATTTATATCACCCCGACGCAAAATTCAATCTTATAATAGACATCAGTCCACTTGTCCACTTGCAAACAAAATCATACACAAACAGCCGTCGTTAATGCTGTTATTATCCTCATCCAAGATGTCAATATTATTTAAAATGTTGCGCAGCTATGCCAAGTTTCGTGAAATTGACCATAAGTATATTGCACAGCTGCGCAATAAATTTGTTACACACTGTTTCGTGAAATCAACCTTGCTATGTTTTGATACAATAAAATACATATTCAGTATAGTTTTTGTGTACCTGAAAACAGAGAAAAGAAAACAGGAATAAAGGAAAAATGATTCTAGAGACAACTATTCTTTAAAATTTTCCCTGCTCTCCTTTGACCAGAAATTTCTCAAGCAAATAGTAACTTTAACCCTAACCTTCCCAAATCTTCCAAAATCCTCTTTGCAAAATGGATGATTTTACAGGATTGAGGCTATATGGCAAAAGTGTGTTGGCTGATTTCAGAGGGCGCACTGTGTCGAGGTCTTGTGCCAGACCTTATGTAGTTTATGCTCAGCCGTGTATAAATTTATGCTTATATTATACTTGAAATTCTCCGCACTGCTCCAGGATGTCACTGGCTCTGCCTGAACATATTGACAGTACTGAGGCTATATATTGACAGGACTGAGGACTGAGGCTATATGGCAAAAGAGTGTGGCTGATTTCGGAGGACGCACTGTGTCAAGGTCTTTGGCCAGACCATGTGTAGTTTATGCTCAGCCGTGTACAAATTTATGACTATATTATACATGTACTTGAAATCCTCCGCACTGCTCCAGGATGTCACTGGCTCTGCCTCAACATATTGACAGTGATTGCTGGAGGATTTTGCAGGATTGAGGCAGTGGTCACCCCTCCAAAGACCACATTCAAGAAATAAAAGAGGATTTGGCAGGATTGAGGCTAAGTATTATTTTTACACGGAGGCAGTTGGAGGATTTTGCAGGACTGAGTTTACACTCCTAGCAAAAATGCCTACGGTGTTAGGGTTATCTGGCAAAATATAATTTTTTCTTCAATGTGAGATGTACATGACTTACTTGCAGCATGTCTATGATGCCAGGTATACAGCCAGGATCGTCCCCATATTCATGGACTAATATACTACCAAGGTACAGGAAACACGAATGCTGATGGGCCTGGTATATTGTTACCATCTAGGAGAAAACACATACACGTAGATCAAAAAGGTTTGAAATACTCAATGTGTACTTTGTCGATTTATCAACAACAAAAAACTGAAAGAATTGAAGAGAATTTGATTGTCAAGACAGACAAAAATATAACTTGTTCCCAAAACTTCATTCTCAAACGTTTTGGAGACCATACATATGTATCTCCCTCAACGACAAAAATGACATGGAGCGCTGAAATATTGTTTGACATTTGACCCCACGTGAAAACAATTAACATCTGAAGTAATGAGATCCTACGCAGACACTGGTCGCACATTGTACATAAAGACGAAGCATGTAGTCTGTGCTAAGACCAACACAAAGGAAATTGATCCTCCCCAAAGCCCAGTACTATTCAGTATTGATGAAACAAAGCATGTGCATTTCCAATAACGCGATTTTCCATTCAAAACTAAATTACTCGATTTTTTCACCCGAGTCCTTATAATTGAGTACGAGTACGAGTTGTTGAGTTCAACTACTTTGCCTCTCGAATATAAGTACCATGAATTCGAGTCCGAGTATTTTGATATATTAGAGTACCAGTGCGAGTATGAGTATTCTCAAAAAGTATTCAAGTATAAGCCTTTTCGGAGTTCCAACTGCGCATTCGTAACCTGTGACAACGCGCATTATTTGTCTCAAATGGCCTTTGACAACATCGCGCCACTGACTTTACAAAAAGGCTGTTTGTGCATTGTGGGTACTGTCAAAGGGCATTGGAGACAAACAATGTGCGTTGTCACAGGTTACGAATGCGCGCAGTTGGAACTCTGAAAAGGCTTATTACTGGAGCACAAGTACTACAACACTGATCAATACAATGTCATACAATGTAATACAATGTAATACAATGTCATACAATGTAATACAATGTAATACAGTGTAACACAATGTATTCCAGGCCAATTCCAGTACAGAGTCCACACAGTCTGAGAAGAGCTTCTGTAAGTTTCCCACCTGCGTAACTAGTGGAGTTAGAAGCAGCGCCGAGCCTTTACCCACGCAGCGGATAGCAAAGCGTATGCAGCGACAGCAGCGCTCGATGATGCGGATATCACCCTGATATGTATTGCACGTGTTGGATAGTACTGGCCAGATTTCCTGCAGGATGGCTTGGCAGGGATGGGTCTGCCCGTTGGTGATGGCGGGGTTTGTATTTCTGCAAAATAAGTATAAAAAAAAAACATCTGTAAGGCCAAAAAAAAAAAGTCTCCGTTTTGTGGTATGGAGCTTGCCCAAAAAGTGGTGTGGCGACGCGGCTTTTTTTTTTTACCTGATTTTTTGCTTCAAATGTCGGCCGATGACTGCAAATGGTGCCCGACTAAACTTAGTGCAAATATATGGGAGTCCAGTGAGGCCACATAAAGCTTATTCTCGACCATAACCCAATCTAAAAACACGTTAAAATTGTGCAGCAGCAGGATTCCAGTCAAACCAGTGAGTTTGGCGGTTTTGAGACATCATCTTTCATTGAAAAAAAAACTTTTTCATTTTGCCGACGCGCATGGCTACGGCAACGCGCGCGCATACCAGAAACCAGAGACTTTTTTTTTTTGGCCTAATGTAAACTCAGTAAAAAGTAAAGTGTAGAAAAGTCGATACATTTAATTTAAAGCTTTAAGTATTTCATGTATCATCATGGCCCATGGCAAAAGCTAGGCTGTTCCTGGTTTTTGGTGTTATAGCCTTCAACTAGTGTGCAAATTTTACGAATTCATTTTATTGTCAAAACTTTTAACAGATTTGCCAACTTTTAGACTTCCTTATATGATTTTTAAATTAAATCATTGCATAACTTAGCAAGAAATGGATGAAGCAACAAATAACCCCCAACCCGAACCCCCTAAAGTCGCAAGCATGTCGATGAGTTGGAGCGGGTCCATGTTAGCTGATAAATACACGACTTTGTCATAAGGCATCACAATTTGAGGTTTTCTGCACAGAGGAAGCATACAGCACAACGCTGACATTTCGGCAAAAAGCAGCTGCAATCAATCCCAATTTCTGCCCTAACAAATGCCCACTTACCCCTGTCAGGAGTGGATCTAGCTTTCAGGAAATGGGGGGGGGGTGATTTGAAGGGGGTTGAGTTCAGGCATTCCAAAGGCATGTGTTGCTAGGGGTTCCAGAGGCACGTTCCAGATAAAAATATTGCATTATTTTGGTTTTAATGGAGGGTCTGGTCCAACCAGGCTCAAGACTTAGGGGAATTTTAAGAATACAGCAGACATACTTAAATATTGCAGCTATTCTATCGAGCCAAACAGTCGGATCACTAGACAAACTTGACTTCCGTTCAGTATCTCCCTTTAACACCTGTTGACGAATGAAAAACAGATTTATTTTGAAGAGAATCTCACAGCTTTCTTTTTCCAGATTCTTTATGACATTTCTGAGTTATGTCACTGGGTCCGAGACTGAACAGGGTGTCACACACATTTAAGATATAAAGAAAAGCCAAAATCTCAGATTTTGTTTGTAAAACTTACACTTTGCCCAGGGCTAAAATGTCTAAGTCAACATATATTGGACAGTGCATCTTCCTGACTTTTTTTGACAATTTAAATTCTTTCAAACAGCAGTAGCAAACAAATTACATTTTGTTGTACATTATGTAGGTGGGGTGTCCGTCAGTAGGTATGTCAGAGCAGTCAGACATTCCAACAGAATTATAGTTTTTATTGTTAATATGGCTCTCCCCGTGCTCTTCAACAAATTTTATTTTCTTCTCCTCACAAATTTTCCGAATTGTAAAATTAACTAATTTGGAGTTGTTTTTGTACCTTTAACACGCGCACACAAAAACCACCCCACCTTCATTTTTCTTGGACCACAATTCACTTGAAATTTGTGAAGAATCTGATCTGTGACAAAAAAAATTGACGGATTTTTTGTTGGATGTTTCCTTCTAAAGTACAAAAATTTTGCAGTGTTGTAGTCGAGCCCATCACAAGTCCCTGCAAGTCCCTGCAAGTCCATCACATGTCCATCACATGTCCATCACATGTCCATCACAAGTCCATCACATGTCCATCACATGTCCATCACAAGTCCTTCAGTCTCAAGTCAAGTCGCTAGCTATTCAAATGAACTGTGACAAAAGCATTCCTTTGCCATTGATCAGCCCGTTTCTTGTGACTGGACTTGTGATGGACTTGTGACTGGACTTGTGACTGGACTTGTGACTGGACTTGTGACTGGACTTGTGATGGGCTTGTGTTGGACTTGTGACTGAACTTGTGACTAGACTTGTGACTGGACTTGTGACTAGACTTGTGACTGGACTTGTGACTGGGCTTGTGACTGGACTTGTGACTGGACTTGTGACTGAACTTGTGACTGGACTTGTGACTGGACTTGTGACTGGACTTGTGATGGACTTGTGACTGGACTTGTGACTGGACTTGTGATGGACTTGTGACTGGACTTGTGACTGGACTTGTGACTGAACTTGTGACTGGACTTGTGACTGGACTTGTGACTGGACTTGTGATGGACTTGTGACTGGACTTGTGACTGGACTTGTGATGGACTTGTGACTGGACTTGTGACTGGACTTGTGACTGGACTTGTGAAAGGACTTGTGACTGGATTTGTGACTGGACTTGTGACTGGACTTGTGACTGGACTTGTGACTGGACATGTGACTGGACTTGGGACTGGACTTGTGACTGGACTTGTGACTGGACTTGTGGCTGGACTTGTGGCTGGACTTGTGACTGGACTTGTGACTGGACTTGTGACTGGACTTGTGACTGGACTTGTGACTGGACTTGTGACTGGACTTGTGACTGGACTTGTGACTGGACTTGTGACTGGACTTGTGACTGGACTTGTGACTGGACTTGTGACTGGACTTGTGACTGGACTTGTGACACCAACACTGAAATTTTGTATAGCAAGAAAAATGCCAGATTTTGGGGTGAACCCCGAAAAAAAAGCATGGGGACAAACAACTGTAATTTCATGACAAAGGACATTATTGTTTTTCTATCTTGCCTGGCTAAGCGGAGTGACCTGAGCCAACATCAACTGCTTGAGGCCTTCCTGTATCTTCTCTAGTGGCATCCTGGTCAGAACTAACGCTGTACCTACAAGACAACATAAACATGGAACATCAATCAGAAAGGAACAACATTGAGTATGTGAGGTCTAATTGACATCCCCTTTGACAGTGTTGGATTTTGATGAATTTAATAAAGTCCATCACAATAAGCACATATGTTTGGATTTCACGTAGTTTTTATTTTTTTTCTGCTCAGTTAGCACAGAATTGTATGACTACGAACCAATGGGCTCTGTGCGCCAACGAAAGAGGGCACCCTGTTACCTAGTTAAGACGTCCCATGGGCGGGACATTTAGCTGGTTGACGCGCACCGTTCCTTGTGTGTGACGCAGTTACACCAGGGGATTTGTACTATGAGCACGAAGTGGTACGGCTGTGCGTCGCGGCAAATTTGCAGTCAGGCAAGATGGCGTCGGTCGGTCACCCCCAACTGTACTTTGTTTGCTGGTGAGGGGGTACTTGTGAACGGAATGGATACACACACGTGCTGTCCACTTGTCGAAAGCGCAACGAGGTTGCATGTACTACCCAAGTGTTACCTTGGTAGCACCTCTGTTATGGGTTCTTATTCTGATTACAGGTTAAGTCTGTATTGGAATGAGACATTGAGGCAGTGATTGGACCGGAACCATAAGTGGTAGACTTACAACCCATGACCTCAGACCACCCTTTGACCTGTGACCTCCGACCCTTACCTTCTATCAGCCCTATGGCAGCCTCTTGCGACAGGTTGAAGGCATCCACAGCCTGGGCAATCTGCAGGAGGCCCTCCAGGTGCGAGGCCAGGTGGTCCTGGCAGGTCTTGCAGATGCTCTGGATGGCGGTCGCTGCTACCGAAGACAGCTGGCTGTTCCTCAGACCGTTGGTTAGGAAGTTGAGAATGGGCTCTGCGTGAAAAGAGTTACAGAGCGTCAAGATACCAGAGCCTGTCTAAGGTGTTTTGCGTTTATTCCTAGCTTAAACTGTTGCCTCTGGATTTCTCTTCCTGGGGAACCGAGACCAGTACAGTGGAACGCCACTATAACGAACACCGCGGGATCCACACAAATTGTTCGTACTAACGATAGTTCGGTATAGCCATTTTAAAGTGGCAATGCTCCGGTACTCACTTTTAAATAAATAGCGCTCTTCAGAACCTCACCCAGCATGCCCTGGTACATGTACATGTAAGTACTCAAAGATGACTTTGAACTCATGCCGACAGTTGAATTATGTAATTTCACCATTTTTGAGCTTACTTCCCACAGCGAAAGGTGGCTTTCCCCCACTATTCCTTGGGGAAATGTTAGCCACTTGTCACTTTCTGTTTATATTTTTCAACAACAATATTCAGAACGTATTGTACACAAACATCGGGAGCCGAAGAAGATGTTCGGTATAGCCGAATGTTCGGTATAGCAGTGTTCGGTACAGCGACGTTCCATTGTACATGTCGTTAAGCGACACCCTAAAGCACATTTTGTTTCTTGCTTATCCAACCTAAAAATAAATTTAGATTTTTTTACTCCATCCACACTAGCCCAAGGATGCTTTTTACGGACAAAGGTCATCTCATCAACACTGATTTAGGCCCAAAAAAAATATATTCGGTCTCTGGTCAGACCAAAGTTCTGGAATTGACGTGGCCACGCAGCGTTTTTTTGGGGGGGGCTTTTTTTTTTTTCTACAAGCTTGGATTGTACAGACAAGGTGGGGTACTATTTTGCTTTTTTGGTGTCCTTATGTACATTGGTGTCCTCCATAATATGCCTTGGTGCTTTCGATCATTTGCCTTGGTGCAATTTCCCATTCCTTGGTGCTCTTTGGTAAAAAAAAATTGAGGAGGTGCAGAAATAGAGGGCACTGTTGGAGCTACCGCGGAACATTTTGGAAAAAAAAAAGATCAACGCGCATGATTAAAATCGACACGCGCGCTGACCAGAGACCGACTTATTTTTTTTTTTGGCCTTACCGATGGTCTGTGGGTGAGTATCGATCCACTCCGATAATTCTCCCAGCATCTGGATGCTGGTGTGCTTGACCGCAACGTGGGTCTCATCTGGTAGGGCAAGGATTGCTTGGATGACTTGCGGAACCACGCCGTTCTCATCACTGAAACAACATCCACCAGAAATATACAGTCAACATTTCAACAAATGAAGGGTTATTTTTTGATAAAAACTAGATGAAGTGCAATTGCAAAGACATGTAACCGTTGTATAAACATTAAACCAAACTTTTCGCTAGAAAGGTTGCCTTTTTTAGCTAATATCGCAATAACTGAGTACGTTCAAGGCACTATAAGTTTGAATTTTTGACCAAGACTTACAGTAAATTTGGCCTAATGACCAAAAGGTGGTAATCCACAAATTTGGTTATTTTAATTGAGATTAACATTATTCTAAAATTGAAAGTAATTTTTCCCGCAAAGATTTGATTCAAACACGATATTTCAAAAAAACTAAAAAATTTCTTGCACTTTTCAGTAGAAGAACTGAACATTTGGTGTATTGGCCATAATTTGCGTTGAGAAAAAAATGGAATGAAACTTACGGCAAAACATTCTTAGCAACTGACGACATGACAAACAGTGAGGCCTCCGTGACGTACCACGTGACAGTCGAGCCCTGACTAGCTAAGTTTCGGAACATCTGTACAAATAAAATCAAAAATATGAAAGTGACAAATCAACAAATCTGGACTCTGCGCAAAAGTACCCCCTCAATGTTCACAAAGGGAGAGTTGGGGGAGACCAATGGGAGAGACACTGGAACGCACTGCCGACGGCGCCCGACGCTCACGCAGAGACGCTTTCCGATTTATGCAGATTCAGAATAAAATCAGTTGCACGTACTTCCCGCTATACACACACGAACCAATGCATGCACACAGTCGTGAATTTCTATACGCTCGAGGACAATGCTTTGTGGTTCCCTTTGTCCCTGTAATGTAACACTCTCCCGACGGCGCCTGACGCTCACGCAGAGACGCTTTCCGATTTATGCAGATTCAGAATAAAACCAGTTGCACGTACTTCCCGCTATACACACACGAACCAATGCATGCACACAGTCGTGAATTTCTATACGCCCGAGGACAATGCTTTGTGGTTCTCTTTGTCCCTGTAATGTAACACTCTCCCGACGGCGCCTGACGCTCACGCAGAGACGCTTTCCGATTTATGCAGATACAGAATAAAATCAGTCGCACGTACTTCCCGCTATACACACACGAACCAATGCATGCACACAGTTGTGAATTTCTATACGCCCGAGGACAATGCTTTGTGGTTCCCTTTGTCCCTGTAATGTAACACTCTCCCGCGTAAGGCAGCGTACCTGTGAGAAGCAGGTGGTTGACCCGACCAGGAAGATGACATCTTTGATGAGTTCTGAGACCCTGATCCTGAAGTCACCAAAATCATCGTTCTCGTCTGGGACACCTTCCTGTAACGAAATAAAGGGTCGATAAGGGTCGACACAAAGGGACAGTCAGGCAGATTGGTGCAAAATACGACAGAATTGCTCATTTGATGATTAAAGCATGAAAGTTGGCATGCAGTAAGAACATGCCCTAGAGAAACTTTAGGGCCATCGCAGATTTGCACTTTGAAAAAATATAGGTAGAAATTTTCAAAATGGCTACCGAGGCGAATACGAAGAAGTTTAAATGTCAGCTTAGACAAATCAAAGTAAAAAATTGACAAGCATGCGGAAGTATAACAAAATATCAATCTGAAGAGAGTTTCAAACCAAGCAATATTCATGACATATTTTGCCTTAGTTGTAAATGTGGTTAGTATTGCAAGCAAATGTGCAGCATGAATGCCTGTAATAAGGTCACTAGTTCACACCAGCATTGGCTTTACGCGCCGTGTAAGAACTGGTGTCATATGAAATTTGGACTGCGATGAAATCTGATCTCTTTTAGCTTACAGACAATAACCCTCACACCTGACTTGTCAATGTTCAAATTCTGTCCTCTGAGGTGCGTGCAATTCAACCAATTAAGACAACACCGGCAATATCTCTGGACGAAACTCACATGATCTGAATCCATCTGGCAGTGCGTGCTCAAGGCATTGACGAGCCGCTCGATGTAGGGCCGGTAGATCTCGTTCAGTTTGTCCTGTCGCCTCTTGTAGAGGATCTCGGAGAGGCGGTAGAAGAAGTTGAAGGTGATTTCCGCCACCTCGTACTGGCAGTGACCTACGCAGGTCAGCACAGCATCCAGAATGCTCAAATCTCCCAGACCCTGAGAAGGCACAACCAAGAAATATTGTCCGACATTTAACAATTTGTAACTAAGTCCCCCATATGATTCTCAAGAACAATTTTGTACTTGTTTTTTTCATACGGTGGAAGAGCATACATGTAAGATGCCCTTTATTTTTTAGCCATTACTCAGTTTACCATCATTTTTCTGTGGGTTTTCTTCACTTGAGTGCGAACAAAGAAAACAAGCAAACTCACTTTCTCAAAGGCAACAATTCAGCAATCTTTCAGATGATTTTTTTTTTGTCGCTATCTGATAACGTACGTACCTGATTTGGTGTTTCCACCATGACTTCCATGAACGCTTCAGCCAGTTCTGTGAATATCCTGCTGTAGTTGATCGCCCTGCAAATTTTCAGAATAGGTTTCATTAGATTCCACATGTTAATAGCAAGTCAGAGTGATTTAAGTATTTGGGAGGGGGGGGGGGTTTCAAACCTCAAGTATATCCTTAGTATTGGCTTCTGGCTCTTATGATTTTTCAATGAATTCAATATTGGGGTTTTTACCTTCACCTGTGTAATTCCATTAGGCCAAAAAAAAAAGTCTCCGGTTTCTGGTATGCGCGCGTGTCGCCGTAGCCATGCGCGTCGGCAAAATGAAAAATTTTTTTTTCAATGAGAGATGATGTCTCAAAACCGCCAAACTCACTGGTTTGACTGGAATCCTGCTGCTGCACAATTTTAACGTGTTTTTAGATTGGGTTATGGTCGAGAATAAGCTTTATGTGGCCTCTCTGGACTCCCATATATTTGCACTAAGTTTAGTCGGGCACCATTTGCAGTAATCAGCCGACATTTGAAGCAAAAAAATCAGTATGGGCAAGCTCCATACCAGAAACCGGAGACTTTTTTTTTTGGCCTAAGCTTTGTATACTCAGTCCTGTGGGGTGGGGGGCCTTGCCAGAAAAACAAGGACGAGCTTACTCCTGTGGGACACCAACCAACGACCTTCAGCATACAAGTGCACATGTCTTACCAATCAACAATCCAGCTCGTCAGGAATGGTTCAAACCTGATGTAGCAGTGAGTACCACAACCAAACTCTTGATGGTATTATTTCGTTGGGAGATTTTAATTCAACATCTGGTTCTTGCCTTTCCCTGGCGTATTATCATACAAGGCTTAAAGTACTGCATACTTAGTGCTGTTCGAGGAAAAGGGAGGCTTAGGATTAATAACCCTGCTAAGATTTACTACATACATGTACAAGTACAAAAAATGTACCATTGGTTTCAAGCCTACGGGTATTTGTGGATTTGGGAGAGCCACGAAGGCTGCCATCATAAATGCTGAGGGAATCAAGAATGACTGACCAAATGGAGTGCTTACTTATCCACATCTTCACCAGCGACAACCAGTGCATAGGATTCAGGTAGCTGCATGATACCCCTGTAGAGCGTCTCCGCTAGGGATAGATGCTCCTCTATATCCTCCATGGCATACAGCGCTGAGCAGATACAGTCGCTGGCTGCTTCGTGCAGCATAGAAGGGGTGTCGGGCTTCTTCTGGAAAAATGAAAAACAAAATCAGAAAAAAAATAAGTTTGACAAAAATACTAGCATTTATTCGATACATCTTGCTGTACCACCGAGAGGTTACTACAGAGAGGCCATTTTTGAAGAGTAGGATCTGTGGGAAGGATGGACATCCCGGATCCCAATTGCTGGAATTTAAAGGTACATAGGATCGTTTCCACTTTGTTCAATATTTTTTTCGTTTAAAACAACAAAATTGCACGAAATCTTAAAGAAGGTTGCATAAATAACTAATCTTTTTGAACTTTTAGTTCAGTGGGTATTATAATACATTTTTGAGGGGAAAAAAAGAAAAGATATGCAACAATTTTTAAAGTGTTTCTTATCTGGATTCTGTTGCTAAGAATGCAACTCAAAAAAGTGGCGTCACTTTTGTCAATGCCACCCTTCACCATTCGTGATTAGGGATTTTGTCAAGTTTGTAACAAAAAAACCAGTAAATTTCTACCACTTCTGTGCCCAGTTCTGTTCGCTGGACATTTGGTCTGCGAGCATGCGTTCCTGACTGGCTTTGCGAATGCGCGAACGTATCCCATGGAATTCCTTATTCGCCAGAAGGCAGTACAGAATTCATCACAAACTGAGGGTCCTACTTGTGGCACGCAGGGATGGGAAAGCGAAATAGCTATAAACCCTAACTCCCTTTGGACATCAAGTTTAATTTAAAGGGAAGATACAACATCTGCAAACATCAAAAAACGAAATGATCAAATTATCACAAAAAATCTTACTGGATTGTTAGGGAATGACGGTCAGAAGCATCCTGTAAAATCGTGGCTCCTGGTGTGCTGACATTTTCAAGAGAAACTTTATTTTTCCAGCGCTGGTCGGCCGACCAGCGTTGGAGAAAACTGGCTTATTTTTAAAAACTGCTCCTACTTATTCATATTGAGTTATTCCGCATTTTCTTTGCAATGGATATACACCTGTGAAGAGGTACAAGCCTGCCAGACTGATTCTCTGACCATACAATTCCCCAAAGTCTATAAACTGCTCTGTTTCATCATAAGTGGGGCCAGGGAACCAGTCTTCAAGAACAGGATTGGTTTTCTTGGTTTTTCCAGCATGTACAAGCCCAAAACGTGAAACAAGTCAGTTTAACAGTATTTGCTATAACATTCTAAATCCTCCAAATCCATTTATTCTGAACACTGCAGCAAAAGCGAATGTTGTACATTCCCTTTAAGAACAATTTGTAGAGCTCTACCGTCCTCAATCTTGCGCTACCTTTCAAAACCTCAAGGTAAATTTTTGAAGGACTTGGGAAGATTGGGGATAACAAATGGGTGTAAAGGCTTGAGCAACTCACCAGGACATCAAGGAGCAAGTTGACAAGCGAGCTGCCAGCCACGTCATTGCTGGGTAAGATGCCGGGATAGAACCAGCTAGAGAGACACTTGAAGATCCGGCCTAGAAGACGGTGATCTCCCATGGACGTCTCACAGCAGGCTCCCTGAGAAATCAAAGGTGGACAAGAATCTTCCTGAATCCTTCAAATTCTAACACTGTGCAATTTACACCACCAATAGGGATCTCCCACTGTGTTCTCCAACCTGTAAAAATAACCTGGTGCCCCGCCAAGCTTTCTGAGGCACCCGCCAAGCTTCAAAAGTTGCTGCCAAGCTTAAAAAGTTTGCCCGCCATGCTTAAAAAAGGAAAAAGTAATTAAAAAGACAAACAAGTGCCACTACCCTTTCCCTCCAGGGTATATCTTGGCCAGAAACTCTACCAAAAGCAGTAACATGCAATACTTGTCAAACTGACAAGCCTGCCCATTGTAGCAATCAATCAGGTCAAAAATCTCAAGGCCAAATTGCCTCAGAGTCCCTGGTCACTGATGTGTTAAAAAAGATGATGGTGAGCCAGTATTGCACTAAATTGTTAGAGTTACTGTGTTAGAAAAGCTGTTTTCTGTACATAAATTACATGTTCATCTGCCCTTTAGCATAAAGAAATGTATGACTGCAAAAAGCGCCCCAAACATAATTTTAGCGCCCCCACCCCCTCCGCTTTTTGATGGTGCACCGACCTTTAATTTTCGAAGTTGAAGTTGGCACTGACGCACATGACCCAGCCTACATCTGGGTACGTTCTAAACCTTTAGTTCTGATTACCCAAGTGGACCTCAACACAATACCATTTATCATTTGTGGTAAACACTTACCATGATTCGGACGACCGTCGGAGCGACCTGGGCCAACTCGTGAGTGAATTCTTCTCTCCTGTTCATGCCGAGACGTAGGGACCGGCTATGGACCTCTTCTGGTAAGACCGTCAGTAACTCAAGGAGGATCGGAATCTGGGAGGTACCAGCAGCAAACCTACAAACAAGGATCAAGTATTAATTAAACCATTTCCTCAAAAAGTAAACTAAAAATAAAATAACACAAGAACCTCCTGGAAGAAGTTAAGAATTAAATAATGATAATAGTAATCGGCACTTAAGAATGCTCTTATTAGTAAACTAAATCACAGCGCTTACAGTATTATTACCCCTGATCATTGGACCAATTAAACATTCCAAATACCATCTCAGCTCCCTGGGGAGTATACAGCTCGATGCTGCCTGTTAGGCGCAAGGAAGCTAAATCAATCACAATAACCATCTCTGCCCTCACAGGTACCCATTTACTCCTGGCTGGGGAGAAGCAATGAGTGACAAAGTGCCTTGCTCAAGGGCACATGCACCATGACCCCGCCAGGACTCGAACCCACAACCTGCAGAATTACCCACAGACCAAGAATTCAATGCCCTTAACCATGAGGCCATGGCACTCCACTAAAGTTTGAGATTGCAACAATTTGAACTGAAATATTCAGAAACTGCTAAAATCTTCTGTCAGGTTTTCACAAATCAGGCATGGCATTTGACCCTCGGTCAAAAAATAAGCAAAAGTGTCCTGCAGTATGGAATGCTGAAAATGGAGCAAACAATAGGAAATTAAAGAAGAAAAAAATAGGAAATCCTATTAAAATCGGAAAACGATATTGCCTGAGAAATACACTTGTTCAGATCCAACTTCAGTTTCAATCTTCTTCACGTCAATCTTCTACACAGCCTCCCCTAGAATGATGGCGGCCGACAGGGTTACCCTAAAAAATATGGTTTGAAGTAGATGAAAATATATAAGATCTACCAACGCACCTCTGAATCAGATAATTTGGAGAGTTCTTCCACATAACCATCTGCAGTGCCAGGTCGGACAGGGCCAGGCATAGCTGGGTCAGGATGATCTGGTAGTTGGGATCGTTGAGGCTCTCAATGTGGATGATGAGGGAGTCCCTCAGGGCTTGGTGGGAGTCCGGTGGTAGCTCGTGGAAAGAGTATTGGATCTGGGGAATGATCAGAACAAAAACGCAGGTGAAATATGTGATGCAATCAAGCTGCAAAAAAAAGATGCAAGATCAAGATGCAATAAATGAGTCGTTTGTCTGAAATTATGATTTTAAGATGGACATTCCAAAATTCACTTTTTCGTAAAATCAGAAGGTCACATATGTCCTCTTTCATGACAACTATTTTTTTTAATGAGAAAAGCTCACGATGAAGTAGTTAAAATGTGACATTTTTGATAAGGAGTTCATATTCAATAACCTGAAATAAAGCCTGTTTATCGTTGCTTAATAAACACTTCAATTTTGAATCGTTGATTTCTCTGTTTTCTTCTTTCTGATCTGCCTGTGTTCTTAGTTCCATTACTTCTGAACGGAAGGTCGTATTCACATGGGGTTTTCATCAAATATAAACTGAAAGATAGCTCTATTCAATAATGTAAAAAAAAAAAAAAAAATCGATAAGGGCCGACAAACGACTCATTTAGCTTGATCGCATCACATATAGTATCAGTACTTCATGTGTCCAGTGTGAGATTTTTTTTTATGGAAGGTTGTTTGTATGAGTCGCACATGGTTTTGGGAAGAACTGATTGACTTGACACTTTTGGAAAGTAGGCTTTTTTATCTTCATTTTAAAAAAAGTTCTTCATTTCTGGACACAAAATGTATACCAAGTTCATTCAGCAATGCATTCAGCCATTTTCACTGATGTATAAACAAGGTTCCCACAGAAATCTTTGAATGAAATTTCGTGAATTTGGGCTTTCCATCACCAGTTCCTATGTGTTTCGGCATCCGGTGTATTTACAATACAGTCATCATATCGAAAACAATGGTCCGTGTAGTGTGCATTACCATCAACAAGATGGCCTGCACCTCCCCTCACAGCCATCCGATCCGCCCACTTTTTTTTAGGTCAGTCTTGCATGTCACCCAAAAATCTTAAGGCATTCTGTCACTGCCTTCCTACCGTAGCAGTTCATGGTACTACAAAGTGCTGAACACTACTAAAAGCACATGAAGTATATAGGAATTAACACATAGTAAATAATAATAATAACGTGCTTATGTAGCGCTTTCCATCGTATCAACGATCTCAAAGCACTTTACAACTATTACCCCGTTCATCAGGCCATGGGACCACGCGGCAGCCGATATCAGCGCTCAATCGGTCCTCGACCCTTACAGGTACCCATTTATACTCCTGGGTGGAGAGAGGCAATTGTAGTTAAGTGTCTTGCCTATTAAACACCATGTTCCTGGCAGGGTTCAAACCCACGCACCTTCATACATGAGTCAAACACCGTAACCACTGGACCATGGCATTCTACAGTACGCATCATCACTTATTGGTTGTGCAGGATTCCATGACTTTTTACTTGGAACATCAATTTTCCATGACTCCTCATAAAATAACAAAATTTATTCTACGCCAAGATACAGCACAGTGACCCTGTTTGATGAGGAGCACACACAGACTAGGGCTGTGCATTGGAACATGGTACCCAACCGCTGATGTCAGGAACCAGTTCCAGATTATGGAAAAGAGTACATCCGTAACCAACTTTACAAATTACTTAGGACTTTTCAGCAGGGTTCGACCTTAACTTTTTTGTTCACTAGCCAGCCGGGCTACTGAAACAGACTCTTAACTAGCCCGCAGGCATTTTCACTAGCCCGCACGTTTTTTCTTTTACAGAGTGTCTCATAAACAACAATGTGCATACATGTAAAACCTGTATCCTGAGGCAATCTTGTCAGTGTAATTTAATAAACAGATCAAATAATTCCACCCTCTAAAGGTAAACAGTTAATATAATTAGACACAAAATTGAGATACAGGTTTGCTTTCTGAATTTATTGAAAGGTTTTGAATGCCACTTGTGGGGAATTTTCAACACGAAAACTGGGATACATTGAAAACTAAAACATATTTCACGTTTATGTGCATTTTAACGTGTAACAGATGACGCTCGCAAAAGTTGCAGTTTACATCGTAAATGTATAAAGCTCTTTCGACAACTTCCAGGATTTGAATTTTGGGTGTTGAGTTTCTTTTACGGGTACCCTGATACCCGTGTTTTACTTCAATAGGGCACCTAGTTCAAGTACTACCCATAAATGAACATTACTGGCATTAACCCCCTCTACCCTTCAGCACACTGCTTGTGAAAGCCCATGGATGTACACACACCTTGGATCGCATTGTCTGTGCAGCAAAGTAACACACCTCCACGTCTTGCTTCATCCTCAACAGCTGGTCTGAGATCTGCCAGGAATGCACCTGTGACCAAGAATACAAAACAAAAGCAAAGACAGTCAATTACTGGTTCCAGCAACGATGTTGAATTTTTGACAACTTGATGCATGGGGGGGGGGGGGAGTACAAAACGAAAAACAGAAACAGTAGGCCCTACATTGTTTGTTCAACTTGATTCATGACGGAAAAGAGACAATTTCACGCTGCTGCTTAAGCTTGTGTTTTAGTCAAAAAGTTGTTGACTTTCGTAATTTAGTAATATACCTATTTTATAAGTCAAATCCTCAGATGGGAGCTTAGTAGCAAGGTCATCCAAGAGAAGAAAAAAAGAAGAAAAAAAGGAGGCCGGCAGGAAAAAGGAAGCAGTCAGGGACGATAAACTGGTTTATTTTTTTACTTGGCCTTATTTGCTTTAATACATTACTTTGAAATGTCACTCCCCATTTACATGTAACAGTGTTAAAATTGAATGATGATAGATGATATTTTTTATTCTAAAATTAACAGCAAAGTTTCAGGGCCACAAGAAAAAACTCCCATAATCTTATAGTGAAGTGTTGCTGAAACTACATGTATCTTGGGTTTTACACATGGAAGAACTCTAACTTCCATTTTCAAAATATTTGGCAGCTCAATAATTGCGTGCAACTTGCCCGTGATTACACAAAACTTACCGATCCCATGTGAATTGAAAAAGAAGTTATCAAAATATTAAAAAGAAAAAAAAAACACTTCCTGAAATACTCCTTAGTCACAGACGCAGACAAATTTTGGAGTAATTTTTAATTGGGGCTGGGAATACTCAGAACTCTCAAGTGAGTTTGGCAAGATTACAGGAGAAGATAAGCCAGTCCCTAGTTGTTTACAAATCAAGTATTTCCTTGAATTATGAGCCTCTATTTACTGACAGGAAATTGGGGCAAGACTTGACCTTCGTTGCTTCAAAGTCTGGCTCAATCTTCTACTGCTTCTGCATGTGTACCAAATGTACACATTTTTTTTTAAAGAAAGCATGGAACTCCTAGCCTATGGAATCTACATGTAGATATGCCCGAGCAAGCGTCTATGATATAACAATAATCGACATTTAAGAACGCTCTTATTAGTAAACTAAATCACAGCGCTTACAGTATTATTATTACCCCTGATCATTGGGCCAATTAAACATTCTAAATACCATCTCAGCTCCCTGGGGAGTATACAGCTGGATGCTGCCTGTTAGGCGCAAGCAAGCTTATTCAATCACAATAACCATCTCTGCCCTCACAGGTAGGCCTACCCATTTACTTCTGGGTGGAGAGAAGCAATGAGTGACAAAGTGCCTTGCTCAAGGGCACACGCACCATGACCCCGGCTGGACTCGAACCCACAACCTGCAGCTTTACCCACAGACCACGAATCCAGTGCCCTTAACCACGAGGCCACAGCACTCCACATATTCAAGCAGATTATGACAACAAAAAGCAATGGCAGCCATTGACCAATCAACAGCTTTCTGCTCTAAATGACGTCACAACTTCTAAAAGCAGAGCTCCGATTGGCTGGCACACGAGGTCGCATGAAATTTGCATGTACATGTAGGGAGTGTGGCTCTGCACATGTGAACCTCTAATCTTTGGACCATGGAAGTCCATGAAAAATTGTGGGGTTTTTTTAACCCACGGCTTTCTCTAGATACACGTACATGTACCAGTTTAGTCCAAAAATTTCAGACTCTCAATACTGTGTTTGAGAGTCCCAAAACTTAAGGTATTGAAAACATGCAAAACAAGAAAATAGACTGGCACCTAAAACAACCAGTCTAGCAACTGCATCAATCAACTTTGCCAAAAGAAACATCTGCCATATCTGGTACTAGTCTCTATTTCTACACATTTTTCCATAATCAGCCACCAGACTAATGACAATGCATGAAGAGGTCAGTATTTTGAAACAGTAGGATCATAATTGGACATGTACACAATGTACATTGTACCAGTTTAGTCTTTAGCCTCGTCACTTGACTTCCCTCTCAGGTGCAAAATATTGAAGAAAAGTCTCCTGTACAAATTAAGTTGAGTCTTCAAACTTGGTTGGTGAAATACTGAGAACCTTTTCTTTGCCCAATGAAAATTTGGGAGAATTTTGCTGGCTAAAGAGTGAGTAAAGTTGGCCTGATTTCGTTTTGCATGTTTTTCAGCCCTCAAGGTCCCAGTTTGGTACCAGTTACACTTTACTTCAAACTGAAAGGCTGAAGCTTGAATGATTAAATAAATATTTTGATCTTGAGAAGGATGGTAGCATCAGTGAGTATACAGCAGCAGCAAGATCGATTTGCATAACATGACATCACAGCTTTTGGGTTATCAAGTTCTCACATTCAACATGGCTGCCATCAGCAGCATGAGGGCGCACTATACACCGAGCATTACTAGAGTCAAGCAACAGCCACCGAGCCTGCTGCGCGCCATGTGACTGACAGCTGTTGATCTGCAGGTCAAGCTACCAGCATGCATTGCAGTTACCTCGCCATGTTGGAATTTAGTTACACTCAAACATGTATAACGAGTCTCAATATTTTGTGTTGTCGGGCGCGCGGTGCGGGTGGCGTCAGACGGGCCAATCACGAGGCCACATGATAAACGCTGCGGATAATTTGGAATCGCACTTACGATCCGGACATGAGGAGTGCCCGTCTGACGCCGCCCGCGATATGCACTATAACGACAGTGTCTGTGGTCGGTTCCCAGACCAAAAGTCTCTGACGTCACGCCAACAACGTTCTCCAGTGTTTGTCTCCAGTGTTACATGTTAAATTCCTGACATGAGAATGTCAGCTGGAGTTACTCTAAAGCTAGTCCTGGATGAGAAGTTAATCTCGCTCAAAATCATTAGCAAATTCGCTAATTCAGTTTCAGGCATCCAGGGGACGTTTGCTGTTCTTGCTGTACTACAGAGCTTGTGAAAGCATACGGCCGGATGCATTCGGGCAACAGTACCAAAATGTGCTCTAAAAAAAACATTCTTCATGAAATTTATTCACATTTCCAGAGCTTCCTGGATTTGTCTGCAGACTTCAATGAAATCATAAGGTAAGGTGAGCATTGATGTGTTTTGCGGCCGATAGGTGGCAGTCGAGTATGGAACTCATTCCGAAAGAGGGCAGGGTTTTGATTATGAATGGAAAGTTTGTTAATCATGACATAGCCTCATAGGGGCCTAGACTGCTAAGTTAAGTAGACTGCCTAAACTACATGATTAGGGCCTACATGTACATAGCCCCATAAATTTGGCCAATTTACTGGACTACCTCCGTAAATGAAGGCCACACTTCCACCATGTACAAAAACATGTCGAACTTTGTCAAATGTTGATTTTCACATTTAGGCTTAGTTTGTAGTTTATTTTTGCTTTAGAAGCATACTCACCCTCTTTATTGGCTAATCAGAAAGTGCTGCCTTTTTCAGATGTCTTAATTTACGCGAAATTTCATGTTGAGATTTTGATACACAAACGTGTGCAAACGAATATGGAAATTTCACGAAAAATAGACATCTGAAAAAGGCAGCACTTTCTGATTAGCCCATAGAGGGTGAGTATGCTTCTAAAGCAACAATAAACTACAAACCAAGCCTAAATGTGAAAATCAAAATTTGACAAAGGTCAACATGTTTTTGTACGGTGTCGGTCGTTTCGTACCCAATTTGTTTCGTACCCAGGTCGTTTGGTTACCCAGGTCGTTTCGTACCCAAGATTCATTGCACACGTGACAAAGGGTTCCAAATCCTTTTCTATTGAAATAAAAGGGACAAAATATGTATCTATTAATGTATATATTCTCCAGTTACCCGGGTTTTCAAAGGGATAAGGCTTTTCCTTTGAAATGAAAAAAAAAAATTTGTAGATCCCAATACAATAGATTTTAAATTGGTTTATTGTGTTATTCCAGTGTAATATGTTCTTTCAATATGAGTTTTAAAAATTCAAAAAGGGAAAACAATCTTTAAAGGTAGAGTCCATCATTTGCAGCCATCCGAAAAGTAACTGGCGTAATTATTGTTGAAAAACTAACTTGGTTGAAAGATAGTAAGGAGACTAAACTCCCTGTGAATTGTTCTTTCTGGGAAGCTGTCATTTTGAAGTAATCAACGAAAGAAGGCATTTCCAACGGTGATTCTTAAGAAGCACCGTAGGAAAATTTAAATTAGTAGTTCGTTTTGTTATTCAGCGCAGCGCGCACAAGTATTCGAACGACGCACACGCGCGCGCGGTTGTTATAATTCGTCGGATCAGTGTGCGACGTCGCGTATAGTTGCAATTCAAAACAATTCAAAAACATGATTCAGCAACTTTTGATTTGAAATTGAGATCTTAGAATGCTGTTTTTCTCAGAATGTACAGCTGAAGCTTAGCTGAAACTTCATCAGGTTAGTTGCTCAGTATCCTTCATTAGATTTTGAACTTTTTTGTTGCTTCAAACGAACAAAATGCACAAATTACAAATGATGGACTCTACCTTTAAGGGCGAATCGGAAGATGATTACGTTCATAAAAACGGGAACCAAATGTGTTTTCCAAAGGATTTTTCGCCGCTAGAGGGCCCACATTCGGTAGCTAGGTAGCTACTGTGCGTGAATGCCACCGCATTGGTCGAGACTTCATCAGTTTTAATACACATTCTGAGGCAGAATGATTGGCAGTGAAACAGACAGCCAGTTATGTAGGACGTAATCTAAATCCCTGGGAACTTGATAATGATGCTGCGCGTTGATGACGTCACAGGAGCGGGTTTGCATGACTGGCTTAATCTCCTTTGTGCATCATAATTGCTGGGTACGAAACGACTTGGGTACGAAACGACTTGGGTACGAAACGACCTGCTTCGTTTTTGTACATGGTGGAAGTACTACAAGTGTGGCCTTTATTTTACGGAGGTAAATAAATGGCCACATTTTGGGGCTAGGGCCTACCCTAAAACAAAAAAAGCCGGCGCAACCAATATCACATATTTATATATGAGGCAATATGAGAAAATCGCCGTGAAAATAAAGTTTACTAAAAATAAAATATCGACCAAAAAGCCACTGCCTAGATTAATTCCTACTGTCCGGAAACTGGCACATGTTAATTGTACACTCATTCAATGCACGCTCATCATGTCATACGGAACTGATATAAAAACTCACGGATCGTTGGAATTCCTGCAGCCACCGGGACGCCCTTTCCTTCTCTGAGGCATCAGGATTGTGGTAGAGGGCCGAAATGGCCTGAATAACCGTCTCGATGGTTGGTGGTGCATCCATTTCGAACTCAAGAAAAGGGCAAAATCTACTCCCTTTCGCGGTTCCTACTCGGAGTTTAGTCCATGCAAATAATTTTACTGAAGTTTCGCCGCATGGCGGCGCTATACAATCTTATTATTATTTGGAGTCTATGACTGTCGACTGAGTCTAGTAGTCTGTGAGTCTATACGGTATAGTACATTTTTCTCGTCTTCCACCACAGTGATCCGGGTTCGATTCCCGCCTGGGCCAGTATGTGGATTGGGTTTTCCACCCTGCCTGATTCCGTGGATTTTCCCCAGAATATTAGTCTGGGGGGTTTCCTCCGAAATCTAAAAGTGTACACTTCTTGTCATTGTCTTCTCTCTACAGGTTTCTTCATAATAGGCCAGAAAAAACATTTTGACAAAAACATAATTATTAACAACCATATAATCTATTATTTGGGGGATTTCTTTGAACTTGTTCAAGACCCCCACGTTAGGCAACCCTTCGCCTAAGGTTTATAGCGCAATTTACGGACACCTCATTTTCCCCCCTTTTTTGTTTGTTTTGTTAGGCAACCCTTTGCCTAAGGTTAAGCGCAATTTACGGACACCTTCTTTCCCCCCCCCCCCTTTTTTTGTTTTCTGGGCTAAATATTATGATTTTATCATTGTTCACATGATTTTCCATATAGTTTTACTGTGCCAATAGGGGCCTAAGTAACTTTGTGAATTGCATGCTCATCAATATCGAGGTTTGGCAAGACTACTTAATGATATCAAGGGAAAAGTTAAATGAGCACAATTTTAGGGCGGGTAGCTATTTTTAATTCCTCATAATTATCCATTCTCTTATATGATTTAGAAACTATTATTGAAGCAAGGATAATTAGAATCCAAAAATATACTTTTAAACATAAAAAATACATTAATACCAAAATATGGGAATAAATATATTACACGGAGGCTATTTACGACTTATGCAAATAAGGAAGCCTTCCCAAAATAATTTCAGGTGTCAACACTTCTAAATATCTTCTTTAGGGCTATAAGAATCTATCTGCCAAGTTTGGTGCTTTGGACCAGTCGGTCACGATTCCGACCATATGCCACCTGACTAAAAAGCGACGTATCTTCCAAACAAACAAAAAAAATAGTTCGAAGTCAATTTTTTAATGATATACTTTAACTTGCGTGACAAATTACAGGTCAGGTGTAACAGGGGCACCAAAAAAAGGTCACTCTTTTGGACCTCTGATTCATCATGACCCCTATATTTGTTTTTGGTAATCATAAAATTTGCTTTATTTTTTATTCCGCTGGGTAATTTATTAAGCGGTGCGTTCCGAAAACTTCAGTCTTTTTCAAAACTACTGCAATGTGTACATTTTTGAGCCCGTCTCAACTTTTTTTTTTTCAAATTGAAAATGTACGCGTTTTCATGATTTTCACACTGCCATATCGAATTGGAGTGAAGTCCAATAAAATGCATAAAGCACACTCCAGGGTGCGCATGAAGACTTTTTCGTGATAATGAGGAAACGAAGGCACTATTGGCGGTGGCGTAACTAAGAGTCTGGGCCCATGGGCGTCGTCGCCAGGATTTTTTCTAGGGGGGGGGGAAACATATTTTTCCCAAAAAAATCTTGTATTTCTCAACAAATTCTCGATTTATCAGTTTTAGAGGGGGGCAGGGACATTTTTGCTTTTCCGGGGGGGGGAGCGCCCCTTGCCCCCCCCCCCCCCCCCTCGCGACGCCCATGTGAATTGGCCGTGTTGGGCATGGGGGTTAATACCTCCCCACCCCCTTCCTCCTGATTTCTGGGCCCAGATGTATCCCTCCCCCTTAGGCACCGCTTAGAAGGTTGGGCAGACAAAATGAGCTTATTATTGTTAAATACCCATTGAATGCATCCCCTATAAGATAAGACCCCTTGAGTAACCCCCCCCCCCCCCCCCCCCCCCCCCCCCCCCCCCCACACACACACACACACACATCCCCTTTTCAAGACCCAGTTGACTCAGACACAAGGATGCAGAAATTTAAGAACAAAACGTAGGCGGGGATCGGGAGCACTTTGGCTGATATGGTGTCATTTATGTAATGATTTTACAGGCTACCCCAGCGCACACAATATTAAGTTTGTCTTAAAATAGGGCTTTGCTTATCGATGTTGAAATTCCTATTCTCCTCATGTACCTATGGTCGATGACGCATATGTGTGCGCTAAATTTCATCAGCTCTGCAGTTCGGTTGGCTGGCAATTTTAACGCTTCCGTTCAAGATCCCGGTACATAGTACATGGTGATCAGTTACAGTCAGATACAGGGTGCACTGAACTAATTCAAGTGAGAATTTCTACGCGAGTCATTAGCATAAAAAGTGCCCCCACAATTTCTTTTGAAAACGGGTACCGTTTGGCTTTAAAAACGGTGGAATTGTGTAAATATACCCAAAGATCAACTCCCTGGTTTTTGGGCTTCCATCTGAGGGCAGGCTTGATAAAATTACGGATAAAAAAATGGGTCCTATTCGCCTGTGAAAGTGGAAGGATGCCGCTTGTGAAATGGCTACATGCAGGCTTGGGAACTATCACTTTTCGCCGAAAAGTGATTCACACCCAAACAAAATCACCTCGGAGTTGATTTTGTTTGGGTGTGAATATTTAAAAATGTAATTAGCTAATGTACCTAAAATTGGGGGGAAAAATGAAAAGATGAAAGACAAGACAGTAATTTTTTTTTTTTGAAACCCCAGTGATGTTGGCTTGCATGTTATTTGGCCCTGAACTTTGTTGATTTTACACTGTTTTCAATGGGGCTTGAATTAGTACAGCGGACCCTACGTGAGAATTTGACCCCTAAAGCGTCATAGCGCCCTCTGTTAATGAAATACGAAGGAGTGGAAAAGTACGTGGTAACTTGCTCGCATCACTTTCAGTTTCAGAAAATATTTTGATTGGAAAAACATTCTAATTGCACTGGAAATTTCTGCTAGGAGAACAGACAAAATCACACTACTTCGTTTATTATTTTTCATTTCTTTATTATAAACTTTACTGTAAACCGTTTGGACATTTTGATACACTTAAAGCGAGCTAAAATAATGTTTCATATATCCTTCACTTCATGTTTCATAAATTTCGAAAAGTATAAGTAAACAATACAAAACATGAAAGTTTCGGGATTCCAAGCCGCAATACCCCTTTAAATTTTCCCGGTGCAAAATACATGTAATTATGATAAAATAAAATGTCGTCTAAATCACCTTATCTGCGATTTTTGTATCCTAAACAGAAATGGCGACCAGCCCTGTCTACAGGTGGACGATACTTCTCACAAAAAATTATCAATTGTTTTTTTATTTCAAAGCAAATGCAAAACTCACCATCACCAAAGGTGCCTTTCTTTTTCATTTTTTTTGCATAATTATCCTGGTATTTTATGGTGACAAAGTTGTCAGAAGACAATGTAAATCAAAATTACACACAATATCCAAGCACTCTTTTGCCCCGGGATAGCCTACAGTGACAACTAAAATAAAGAAACTTCGGAAATAAAATGCAATCTTAAACATATTTAATATCAACTAGAACTTACAAGAAAAATAGCGAAGACATGGTGAGATGTTGTCCCGAGTCAGGCTGATTGCCATTAAATTTCAACGGCCGCGCCATTAAATTTATAGTCCGCTGAACTGTAATTAATCCAAAATATCGGATCGCCTGCGTAACAAAATAGTTCCATAACACATGAAAGACTTTTTAATTTAGTTTTCTTTCGGATGCTAAAACAAAAAGTGGACCTCATGTCGAATTTAGGTAGGATGGGTCGTTCGACATTCTCCCGCCGGTACCCCCACTGGCTTGAAGCGTGTGAACCCTCATAAATATTGTGTACGAAATGGTAATTTTCTACAGTGATTCACACCAGGTGAAAGAGAATTCGTTTAAAATTCATGTCACTAGTTGTGCTG
Organism: Patiria miniata; assembly: GCF_015706575.1. NCBI lineage: Eukaryota > Metazoa > Echinodermata > Asteroidea > Valvatida > Asterinidae > Patiria > Patiria miniata. Next base: position 9,951,441 of record NW_024037068.1, read on the forward strand.
GTAACATCTGTCAGCAGTCTGCAGCTTTCATTTATAGTTCAACTTGAATAATTATTGAGATATATCCCGGTACATGCATCCAAAAGGTTCAACTCGCTGGTCGTTTGTAGTCTGGCTTACGCCCCTGCATAGCTCAGGATAGCCGACCTGTCACAATTTCCTGGAATGACAACCAGTAAAACAGAGGCAGTGGCCATACTTATATACCTGTAGTCATGGCAGACTGGTAATAAAAAAAAAACCGCGGACCTTGATCGAGCTGTACGAGCTGAGAAATAATGCACGTACAATGCGCACGTTGATGCTTCATCAGCGCAGATGCGGGTATCTCTGGAGGCGAGTGTGAGCGTATCGTACGTGCGAACTCAGTATGCACCGCAAGGAATCATAATGACAAGCGAAATGTGCTGGTGATTTGGGCACGGTGTGAGAGTACGCCTAATACTTCACCTTCCCTGATTCCATTATATTAATTCTCTGACCCACATAGTATCGACGCTCTGTGTCTGCACACACGCAGTGGACGACGAAGAATCTTCTTTTTGCACTGGATGATTGAGGCTTCAAACCCGAGCTGTGCGCTTTATTAATAGCTGGACCCAGGTGTTTGTATAAAACTGGGGACGGGAATTTTACTTGGACCATCATGTAACGGACGTGTGAAATTACATACGGGAAGAAGTATCAAGTGGGCTTGGCCGAATCTGCCGGTGGTGTTCGGCGGTTCACTCGGATCGCTCAACGGTGAGCTGCTTCACGCGGAGACTTGGAGAGATTCTGTCAAGCAGCTGAAGGTAAGAGACATTGCTGCCGTTTATCGCAGTAAGTGGAAAATTGTCACATCGAAAGCGATTTGAATAATTGATTGGCTATCGTTTCTGGTTAAAATGTATGCGGTGCCGTTAAAATGCTTGCGCACACGAAGTATGTAAAATGTTTCATTGCTCGCTAAATACTAATGCGATACATGTACATGTATACTTGGGCTTTTTGTGACAGTGAAGATATCACCTCGAATGGGTCCTTTATATTGTTCATCGCGCAACGCACCATTAGATTTTCTTCCTTTTTTCAGTTGCGGCTCAAAGCAACTCGGTGAGGTTGGATTATAGTCATGATGTATGTTATTTATATTCTAAATTCAGCTGTGTGTGTGCATTAAAAAAGAATGTAGTTTAACATAATTTAGCATAAAAAACTTACATTTTATATAGGCCTAAAAGTTAATGTTTTGAAGGATTCTAAATATGAGAAAATTCTGTATCATGTAATATCAAAGCTTAATATTTGCTAACTCTGAAAATTACATAAGTCAAAATTTTACACAAGTCAAAGATATGCAAGGACCCGTATCTTTTACCCCGCAGTGCAGTTCCGCATATTTACATGTCTGTAAAACTGCTTCAGTTTTGCTATATCGTAACTCTACTCGGGGTATCCAATACCAACTATATCCTTGGTCTCTGTAACTTTTGTACGCCTACATCTGGTGTACGGGAGAATTTCAAGGGGTGAACCGTATCCAATATCGGGCCTGTTTTCTAATTTAAAAGAAAAGCTGGGGAAACAAAACCATCTTCTGCGTTCAATATGGGCCATAAAATTCTGCTGGGCTGTGCATCACGTGCCAGTAAATGTTCTTTGCGCTAATCAATCATCCGTTACCTACATGTACCAGCATTTTTCCTTTTTTTTTTTTTAAAGGGGAAGGCTTATATTCTGCTTTTGTTTTAACTGGAACACATATGTCTAATAGTTTTTTTTTTCCTACAGACACCAAAATTATAATTATTGTGTGGGACAGGTGCTATATAATAGTCGTCAGATGTGTGGGACAAATTAATTTAAACCCAATCAGCCGTGAAGGAATGGTTGCCATGACAACTGTAAGGACTTCTGTATTTCTTGTTTGGTTTTGCAAATCATGACACAATTATATTCAAGTCCAACGACCACTACACGTTAAGAAACCAATCTTTTGATTGTATGAGGTATTGTGGTTATACAGACAAGAAGAAATTTGACAAAATACCACACTATTTGACGATTTCTGACCAATTAACCATCAATTAAGCGCTTGCTGCACGTCATGCAGTAGGCCAACGCTCACTGCACATCAATCGAAACTCTGGTTATTTCGCAAAACAAGATCGGGATCCATGCAAGTTGTAAGCCAAAAAAGGGCTAAACGTGAGATCACTTACTCCGTCAATTTGTAAATAAAACACACAGATTTAAAACAAATCCTTATAGTAATGACCACAGTATCATTAACATACGGAGATGATTCACTGTCTATATCAGTCATTCAATAGCGAATTCATTATCACAGGTCATCTGTATGGGGAAACAAATTGTCGGTGATTTCGGTTCCGAAACTATTATTTCCTTTTTTTCCGAGAAAAAAATTAAAAAGCTGTCACTCACGGAAATTCGGTGAAAGGTATTAGCACTTTTTCGACACCGTCGGCGCATTTATCAGATACGTCACTCAGAAAAGATTTCAATAGGTTTTTATGCGATAAGGGAAATTTCAGAACTTGACATTTAACAGTACACACTTTGCCCCGTGCAAGAGTTTCCGTCAATAGTATCAGATAATTAAAGTTATATTCAGCGTTTTATGTTGCTCAATCACTGTTGCTACATCCAGTCAGTGTTAATTAAATGAGCACTGTAGGCGATTGAAAGAACGTGACTTCGATTTACATTTTAATGAATTTATCATATCATTATAGGCAAATTGGAGAATTTCAGTCGTTTAATCGTTTGTATATTTAGAATGCTTCAACCTCATTTTTTTATAATGTGGTTTTTTTAATTGTAATTGTTATCTTGGTAATGAAACCGAGGGTCCCTGAACAGGTGCGCGGGAAGTTTATTAGAGCTCTGAGGTTTGTAGAAAAGCAGAGAGAGATGTGACGATAAAGACATGATTAGATTTCAAGATGGGCCTTTTTCCTTCCAAGGATCAGGTCACTGCACATGTAAACCCAATGTGCATGCCTCCATGAGTTAGATTGACACCGGGGTCGTAGGGGTGAATGGAGAAGATGATTGCCACTTCACCAATCTGGCTGTCCTATACGAAGCTGTATTAAGGGACATGGTGGTAAAAAATTCCCAGGCTTACCGTACTCGTATCTACGACTTATAACTGTACGACTTAGTACTCATACGTCAGACTTATAACTCGTATCATACTCGTATACGATACGATAACTCGTACGTCATAGCTTACTTATAACTCGTACGTACGACCTATAACCGTAAGTACGACTTATAAAACGTACCTATGTCTTATTACCCACCCGTACGTACGCCTTGTAAATTATAACCCGAACGTATACGAGAGCTGCAGGTCGAATGCACGGGTTATACTATACAAGTTCGTTTGGGTTTTAAAGTCGTAGGTACGAGTTATAAGTCTGACGTACGAGTTGCAAGGCGCACTTACGAGTTGTAAGTCGTACGTATATTGCAGAAGTAAGAGGGGGAAATATTTTCACCATCTAATACAGCTTTGTAGCCCTATAATGATAAAGTTATATAATGGCAAAGTTTTAATGACCATGCTGTCGCTTGCCAAGGGCAAATAGATAGTTTAACCGTTTTAAGCGTCGGGTTTTTGTTGTTCCTATATCTTTCGTATGGTTCACATTGCCAGCTCACGAACAGTTTTTGGTTTATCAGTTCAAAAATCGAGGATGTGGCTCACACTTCGTTCAACAGTTCGATTTTGAGTGCGTGTGGGTTTCGGTTTGTAACCTTTCTCTTCTTTCTTCTAAAGAACAGGGTTTTGTCCCGCTCGTTTGTACATAGTTCATTTCTGCTCTTCACATGTCGTAGACTCGTACGGAAACCTGCCGTGTCATCAAAGCGAAAATTACTGAAGTTGCACCGAACAATCAGCTGCCTTAATTTGCCAGCGTGAAGCTCATGTTTCGTTTTCGCTTTTTACACCATTTCCCCCCAACTGCCTCAATTCAAACAAAACACGGCTGGTCGGCTTTATCGAGTGAAAATCGCATGCTTATGTGAATGATTAATGACCACCATTTTCTTGTATTGGCGATAATTGCAAACCCATCCCCAGAGAGCCATTTAGATCGCTTTGATTGATTCCAATGCGAGAACAAAATACAAAATTTCGACTTGCATTGGTCATGGTGAGAACACCCTTGTGGTTAGTATATATGCCTTACAAACCTTTCTGAGAGCCATTAATGAGCAACATTTGCATTTTGAAGCGTTGACAACTGCCCCTTGAAAATTGAAGTGAACATAAATAGGCCTGCTGATAAACAAAATGGTGTTGCCGTTGTTGGCAGTATAGCAATTGATTCAATTCCGAGCACCGATTTCGAGTACCGATTCCGAGCATCGAATCTACAATGCCGCATTAGCTTCAGCAAATCCTTTAGCACGGCTTCAGTTTATCATGAACAATTCTTTCCTGGGATGCTTTTTGAAGCAAATGTTACGGTCCAATTAAATATTGGGTAAACGAGTTTTTGTTTGATTGTTTTGTTTTACAAGGAACTATTTATTTTTGTGTGGAGAATCAATTATCTGCGACGGGGCAAAAATAAACACATCTCTATACAGCATGGTATATATTATCGATCGACTGACATTTTGGTATTATCTCACAGTTGGCTGTGTCTCGTAACACATTGCGTGGGTTTTCTTTATTTGATCTGCAATGGGGCCCAACATTTGTTCTAGTTTGTATCAATATCGATTCTGCATGGCTGTATTGGTATTGGCGAGGCCATCCTTTTCAAATGCTTTGAAATTGTGCGGCTTTTGGAAGATATCATTTTTCCATCTGTGTCATTGATATATAGTCACACCATACACGTTCGAATAGCGAAGACGCCTCAGGGGTGTAAAAGCATATCACCTACATTATGCGTTTATCGTGAATAAAAGCTGTTTTGTTAAATCGTTGCAAAAGGTCCACACACAAAAAACCGAAAAGTTGTGAGTTAGTAATCTGCAAAAAGTAAATAAAAATCCTCCCAGTGACCTTTGGTTGAAGTTATGCAACCTCGTGTCGAGTAGTACGCTCCCACTTCTTGTCTTCTCACCCTTGTACTAGATCGTTTACATTTTTTTTTAAATCTTGAGCAAACTAAGTATTAGTTACGTTTTATGATGCCACACATGTCTATAATGCGTCTTTGCTCTGCTTAATGTGGTGTTTCCAAGCAAATAGCGAGTTAGCCATATTGGGGCGAATGAGGGCGCTGTATCGGTACTAGACTGGTTCCCGCTCCCATAATAGGGGAACCGGTAGCTGGTTCCCATTTAAAGCCTTTGATTGGATCACATCTGCGCGTACACAGCACGGTTTTGTATTTTTGAAAATGATGTTTACGGCTTTGCTTATTGATGACATTTGAACAGTTAATGGCTATCAAAAAAGCTGACTATTACCAAAACCAGTGGGCAAAATCAGTAGTGTCTTCACGAAGAAATGTTTCAAGCATTTCAACTGCATAGATTTCAAATACTGAAAAGTAGTACCCATCTCTTAATAGATAGTTACATTGCCAGAGACACTTTCGAATTCAGCGAAAATCGAAGCTCATCACAGACTCAGTAGCCTTTTCGCCATCTTGCAATTGGCTGCTTCCGCGCTAACATTGGGCCGAATTCATAAAAACTAGCAATTGCTTTTTCTAGGCTTTTGCTTACATCTTCATATATAAAAATAAGCAGTTGCTAGCAAGCAAAAAGTTTCTAGTTTTAAGCAAAAGCAAAAGCTTGTTTCTTGTAAGCAAATGCCACCTGGATTAGCACTTGCCTAAAAACGTATACATAACAACAACCTTTTGCTTGTGTTATTCAGCAATTACTTGTAGTGTTACAAGATCCCCCACATGGTAGCTTGACCTCTCGCTTGTGAGTGATATTACAGATATCAGAGACGATTCCATCATGTTTATGCCCGATATGATTAGTTTTGTTGCCTTAACTTACTTTAGAACTGTATATATAATGTAGATCGAGTACGGTATTGAAAATTCAAAATTGCATTTGAGAATGGTTCAAAGATGTCTTTGTCTTATTTGTATGTTTCATTTTGGACAGATTTGTCATGATTAAAGTAGTGCTGAGTGAACACAAAAAGTTGATGTATAAAGTGATGCAAATGCTCTTTATTTCTGTGGAATATAGATTTAGCTACAAATGTTGGGTGGGACTTTAATATTCAGTAAGATAGAATGGTAAAAGCAACAATACTTGATCAAATCATTTCTAACAAATGTAAAATTAAAGTGAAAAAAGAAGACCTTTAGTAGAAAAAAATACAAACCCTAAAGCGGGCATCGGCAGAAGCGCAAATGGAGGAACAAACTCGCGCTGAAAATGCGGAAGCCATTTTGTTTATGGTAGGGTTTTCTTGCCCTTTCAGGATGCAGACCGAAATTGCCTACGCCGGCCAAATCACGATTTGCATGCCCTCAAAATCTTCAGTATTTGAGTATGCTGTGGGCCATGAACTTGAGGGTTTGTAAAAAATATGGGTGGAAGCCGTGCACAGGACTGGGAGCTTGCAGTTCTGTGTAATTTGGATGTAATTTGGACCCTAAAAGCGCTCTATTTTGCAATGGAGTGTAGGCATCATTTTTCAAAATGGCGATGGGCTTCAGGACTATTTTTAGTTGACCCCCCCAAAAATTGAAAAGAAAATGAAAGATGATGAAATAAGCTTTAATTTGATGTGTGTCTCGAACACCTTGGAGAGTTGTGAGTATTTTTCCAGAATTTTTGAAGTGGGAGCATTTACCATTGGGGTCTATGGAAGTTTATTTACTGGTCTAATACCTTCAGTGCGTCGAAGACAGGAACACAGATTGATCATACGATTTACCCATTTCATTTCCGTCCGTTTTCTTCTTGACCTGAGCTTTCATGTTGGCAACCTTCTTCCATATTTGTTTGTCATCCATGTTTTTCCCGGTGTTTGTAGCAATTGTTTTTGGCATCCTGAAGTGCCCTCTGTTTCTTTTCCTTGCTACTTGGTAGTTGAAATTTGTCTTACAGCACAGGGTGTTTTTGGATGATTTTGACCAAAACTGCACTCACTTGTTGATCATATTTGACAACAGTTTGACCATGCAGCCATTTTGGAAATTGTGTGGGTAAAGCTAATCTGCTTCTATAAAAAAAGATTTACGCATGCCTCATCCCACATGAATAGCGCTTTATAGAACCTATAAGCAATTGCTGGGCTAGCTTGAGAAAAAGCAACTAGTCAAAGCAAATGGTTATTTATACGTTTTTAAGCAATTGCTTTTGCTTAGGCTTCTGCTTGATGAACTTTTGCTTTTGCTCGGTGCCTCTGCTTATTAGCAATTACTAGCCCAGCAATTGCTTGCAGGTCCTTAATAAAGCGCTATTCATGTGCGATGAGGCATGCGTAAATGTGAAGCTTTTTTATAGAAGCAGGTTTGCTTTTCCCACACAATTTCCAAAATTGGTGCACAGAGTGATGATCAAACTGCTGTCAAATGTGATCAACAAGTGAGTGCAGTTTTGGTCAAAATCATCCAAAAACACCCTGTGCTATCAGACAAATCTCAACTACCAAGTAGCAAGGAAAAGAAATAGACGGCACTTCAGGATGCCAAAGCAACAATTGCTACAAACACCGGGAAAAACATGGATGACAAGCAAATATCGAAGAAGGTTGCCAACATGAAAGCACAGGTCAAGAAATGATTTGATCAAGTATTGTTGCTTTTACCATTCTATCTTACTGAATATTAAAGTCCTACCCAACATTTGTAGCTTAATCTGTATTCCGCAGAAATAAAGAGCAGTTGCATCACTTTATACATCAACTTTTTGTGTTCACTTAACACTACTTTAATCATGACAAATCTGTCCAAAATGAAACATACATATGTACTTAATAAGACAAAGACATCTTTGAACCGTTCTCTAATATGCAATTTTGAATTTTCAACACCGTACGCGATCTACATTATATATACAGTTCTAAAGTAAGTTTAGGCAACAAAACTAATCATAACGGGCATAAACATGATGAATTCTATCACTAACAAGCGAGAGGTCAAGCTACCATGTGGGGATCTTGTAACACTACAAGCAATTGCTGAATAACACAAGCAAAAGGTTGTTGTTATGTATACGTTTTTAGACAATTGCTAATCCAGGTGGCATTTGCTTGCAAGAAACAAGCTTTTGCTTTTGCTTGCTAGCAACTGCTTATTCTTATGTATGAAGATGTATTAAAGCAAAAGCCTAGAAAAAAGCAATTGCTAGTTTTTATGAATTCGGCCCAATGTCGTTGTGATTTTGTAATCAGACATGCGCTAGTCCTGCATAGGCCTAAATCCTCCTAATGTATTCCTAATCTGTTACCTGCTACCGGTCCCCACATTCGAAGTCCGAATGACAATGGAGGGACCGGGAAACTACTCTAGGTACGTGTACAGACTAGAACAAATCCCGGTGGTTGTTGTTGTTGTTGTTTTTTGGTGTGTTTTTTTTAGCATGTTACTTACTTTACATTAATCTTAAAATGTAGGCCTAAGATTGTGAAAATGTAATATTTCAGCTTAGTGTAGCAATATGTGAACTTACGTCAACAGCTTTCGATTCTTGTCTGTTTATGTATTCCCCCTAGTGTGGCGTCGTTACTAGCCTACATGTAACAGCGGCCTTATTGGCCCGACAATAAGTCAATTGGCGCATCGCCAGTTCCCATGCAATATAAAGACGGACGACCATGAAATGCCATGTTTAAGCGTGTCTATTGTGAGACTGAAGCGACAGCGAATCTGCAAATGGTAAATCACGGTAGGTCACATACAGGCACGGCATACTTCAAATCTAAGCACTGCGGAGATCTAGATAGGCATGCTTGTCTCTCTTCCAGCCGGAAAATGCCGAGCGTGCAGAATGGGTCGTCACGGGCAATTAACGGTCTGTGATTTGTTACAATATGGGCAGGAGAATTTAAAATAGAAGACGTGTTCACTATCGCTGAAGGACTAGAGGGGGAGATGGACATGCATGCCGCAGGCAAAGTAGGCATATACGGAAACGTGAGTGTGACATTCGGGCAAAAAAAATTACAAAGTGGGAAATGTCTCACTATTAAAAAGACTTTTTTTCTCTTCACGAGGACACATTAACATTCCCTTTTATTAACTTTTTGTAAAAGTTCAGAATATTTGTTTTACATGCACAATCTCTATTTCTTAGAGGACATATCGACAGATATATCAGCCAAATTAAGCAAATTGAAGTGCATAGCCAGAGCTTTTTCATTTGAACAAAAAAAAAAGAAAACAAAACAATAACCTTAATTTATGTAAACTTCTGCATGTGTGTGCATGCCTGGCTACTAGTAGTTCAGTGTGACATGGCGTTTTAAACGCGATAGTATGACGTAAGCACTTCACCCATTACGCATGGTTAGCCAATAACCGTTCGCTGTTTACTAACTCAATTTGAATGTATAATTCAAGGTCTCACGGTCATGACCCGAATAATGAATAACATAAAGCATTTAAAGCTGCATTCTAAATTGCTCATTGGTGTAATTATAGTAAATAGCTCTGGTCTCAGGTTCATGCTTTGGGTTCACATTGCGAACAACTGCACCTGAATAATGATAGTTTGTTAATTTGAAACGTTCATGCATTGCAAATTTTGTCTAGCAAGAGATCGAATGTAACTTCATTTACCGAAACCGAAGAATATATAAGCATCATGGATGGAATACAAACCTCGATTTACATGCCTAATGGTTAGCAAGAATTGCACCTTTCGGTATTGCATAGGGGATATGGTGTTGTCATTTACGGGCCTTGCACCTTCTGTGTTTGTCCTGCGTGGCTGTCCCCGCGGGACTTAATTCTTTCACCGAGTAGACGGCCTCCTTTGATCCCGTCCCGCGCGGTGCGATACAAACGCTGCACCCGTGTGAGTGCCCTTTTGCTAACAGAATACGAAATGTGGAGCCATGAGACAACCTCGTCCCCAAGGGCGTCGAGCAGTACGCTCCCGTTAGCTGCTCTCTCGCCCTTGGTACTGGACCAGTAGGTACAAAAACTAAAGTCGTCGTGGCGTTAGATTGGAAAACTCGTGTGATTCTGTAAACGTTGTAATTGTCAGCATTTATGCTGTTGTGTACAATATATTTTGTTTTTAATAATAAACCAGAATAAATAAATAAAAATAAATAAATTCTTTCAATGTGCCGATGTGATAATCTATACCCATCCAAAATTCAGTGTCACACTCAAAATGATTATAAGAAAGTTACAAAGGGGAAGTTTTTTTATTTATTTTTTTACGGAGAATTGGACATCATAATTCACATAAAACACACGTAATAAACGTCGGAAATAAAAAAAAATCACCTAGTACAAGATGGAAACTTATTACTTGCCATTGCGGGATCGAATCAGAGTACAGGAAAAAACTTACCCTGCCAGGGCCTACTATTGTCTTGAGGTTGAAAGTAGACCCTGAGATCGAGGTTACCGGCCCATATTCTGCATCGGTTTGAATTCATTTACCAGATATAGCCGGAGTGTATTGTGATAGAGCGCGTGGACCAATACCGACAATTGTTTTATCTATTTTATGCATGAGAGCCATAGGGCAGGCCGATAATTTGTTGGCCCAATTGATATGCCGTCCACCGGTGTTCGTTTGACTCGCCGACGTGTATGGGGTTTTTGAAGTCTGGTAACACAACGTATATACAGGGTGTCCTAATAAACATTGTGCACGAAGAAATCGCGGATTTTCTCAAAAGTTGGTCAGACTAGCTAATCAAATTTTATAGCTTTTTCAAGCCCATGGTCTTGTTTATAATTAGCGAAAAAATCAAGAAATTCCAACCATGCAAACCAGAGCTATCTTTGATTTGGTAAGGCTATGTATTTTTCGACCTGCACAATGTAATTTCCACACTTAGTAGTTGCTTGTGGATATCGTTTTCAGATTATCAATTCTTAATTATCAATTCGTCTTAATTTGCAGTTAATTATCACATTTTAATTATCAATGTTCCTTTTGAACTTTTTAATGATTAATTCTCCTGAATTACTCATCGTTTTCCTTGTATACACATACACCCACACAGTGCCCATGCAATGTGTAGTCCCCATACTTTTATTCAGAGCAAATGACTTTCACTGCCCACACGCACAAGTCTTTGGTCAGTTTCTTAGAACAACCAAGTTACTTTCAAGATCATTGTTTTAAGGAACTATATTAGGCCTACTCATTCCTAGTCATTTTTCTGAGACTCAAGGAAACCACGATATGACTAAGTTTCCCCATTCTTAAGTATTTCTTATGGGGTCCGCTCATAAGTCCGACGCCTCATAGGTCCGACGCCTCATAAGTCCGACAAAATCGCATCCCCTAACCAAATAAAGGCCCATTACTCCGACGCCTCAAAGGTCCGACGCCTCATAAGTCCGACGCCTCATAGGTCCGACGCCTCATAAGTCCGACGCCTCATTAGTCCGACAACGTAAAAACGAGGCGTTTAATTTGTCGGACTTATGAGGCGTCGGACTTATGAGGCGTCGGATCTATGAAGCGGAATTAATAAATTGTATGCCTCATAAGTCCGACGCCTCATAAGTCCGAAATTTCGGACTTATGAGGCGTCGGACCTATGAGGCGTCGGACTTATGATACGGCCCCTTTCTTATTCCCCAGACTTCCTGTTTCCACCAGTATATAAGTGCTGCTCCATTAGCAGTTCCTCTTTCTGTTTCAATTCCATTTCTGTTCCATTTCCATTTCTATTCTAGTCTATTTCAGTTCATTCCATTTCATCTTTGTCTCAGTTCGCTGTTCGCTGTAACCAGTTCAATCAATCAATGTGTATTAAAATATTGTTGAGGAATAAACAGTCACGGTAAACACAGTCCTCAACCAAGTTGTGTATCGACCTATCCAATCCCCGACACTTGTATATAGCAATTATTGGGTTTTTGGTGTGTGCACGGTTACGCAGTGCTTGAAATACTGCATGGCCTTTATGTAGAAAGATTTCATTTGTAAATAAATAAAAGAAGAAACAGCAGAGCTAGAGGGTGTTTATTTGATTGTTCATCGAAGAAGATTATTCAAAAGCACGTGCTTACTGCTCTAATTGCAAATTACTCGAGCGTCAACGTTGTAGACCCTTTTGACGTTTTTTTAACAGGATTCTAATTGTGCAGGAGGAAAATAATACAGCCTTACAAAATCAACGATATCCCTGGTTTGCATTGATGGATTTTCTATATATTTTCACCAATTATGAACAAGACCAAAGGCTTTAAAATAATAGAAAATTTGATTTAGCTATAGTTTGTCCGCCTTTTGAGCAAATCAGCGACTTCTTCATGCACAATGTTTATTGGGACACGCGCTGTATACAAGCAAATACTAAGTGTGGAAATTACATTGTGCAGGTCGAAATATACAGATATCTGTGGTTTGCATCGTTGGATTAATAGATGTTCTTGATTTTTTTCACCAATTATTATAAACGGGACCATAGGCTTGAAAATGCTATAAAATTTGATTAGCTAGTCTGACCAACTTTTGAGAAAATCAGCGATTTCTTCATGCACATTGTTTATTGGGACACCCTGTATATAGGGCCGAAATAATTAACCTTGCAAAGGTCCGCTATTAATTAAAAGCGCAATTGATTAAATAATTTGAAAACTAAGCTGGGAAATTAGGGACAGCTGCTGAGTATATTTCTTGTCAGGATTATTAAATGAATGGAAAATCTGCCGTACATGGTAATCTTTTCGAAAGCCGTAACGATCGGCGTGTGTTTATGTATAGCGACTACCCAGTTGATTCTCAAGTAAGTAGGCCTACTACAGGATGAGTCAAAAAGAAAGTGACGAATTAGAAAAAAATATCAAAAAATGTGCGGCACGCTCCATTTCATAAAAACAACATATGGATAAAGAGCATGTTATTGACTAGTAACTGAAAATGTCACGTAATTTACTTACTCTATTCCCGAACGTTATGATCATTTCAATATAAAGATCACAGAATTCAGCTGTCCACCACTGATAATTTACCGCCACGAGCTGATAAATACCCAATTAACACAATGAAACATGGACGTCTTCCCACCTCCATGAATGAACTAAACTTTAAAAATCGCCACTAATATTTTAGAGAAAAAAAAACTGTTGACTTATTCCTCATATTTAAAACACAATCTGACAGTAAAAATGATGTTTTAGTTTTGACTCAAATGATTGAAACCTCATTCGCAATTGAATGCCTTTGTGTAATCTGTAATTCTCACTCAGCTCTCTATATAGCTTGCAATGGCATTCCATGGATGGCTATAAAATTGGGTTCTTTTAGTAACACATGTACAGCTTTTGATAGCATGGCTCAATTTCATTAATTCATTCTTTCAGATGAGTGGAAGAGGATGCTCTTAAGACGTACTTCATTGGCGTATCAAATTCGATAAAGTTAAACAAAATAATAATCCGGGTCACTTTCTTTTTGGCTCGTACGCGTAGAGAAAGCAGCAGTCAGTGTGTTGTGTTTAGAGTGCAGTGGACGATTTCGATTTTTGTTTGGGGGGGGGGGGGGAGGATCGGGGGGGGCTGGACCCGGACCCAGAGGGCAAGCCTACCGTCATATGGCTGCGAAACTGACTGACTGAGTTTCTGACTGACTGAGTCACTGAGTATAGACGAAATGGGCAAAGTGATCACTGTACACTTTGTATACAAAGCAACTGCCACTTGATTATCAGAACAATAGCTAGCACAGTGTTTTCGCCATTAATGGGGGCCTTCATTATAGAAGTGATAGCAAACCCGGATTGGTCTGTACCAAAAAAAATGTCCTTAATTTAGAATAGGCACGTCTGTTCATTTTCTCCTGTAATAACTGAATTTGAATTGCGCCCGTTTTTGTATCCAATATTAGATTTTGTTATATATTTGAAAAGGGCAACCATTGTTGATTGGCAAACCGGAACAAAAGAAATGCTGTGTGTGGTTCAAGACGTCATCAGTATCACAGAGCCTGCCCGTTAGTAGGGTCCGGAGCACGATTCAATCATCTCAGCATTTTGAACGGCACGGAGAAAAAAGATCCCCACTGTCTTCCATTTCAGTTGAATACAGTTTTTGATTTCATTAACTCTCGCTTTGACATGAATTGAAGACAGGTATCAAAACAACAAAGACAAACACGGGGAAAAAGTTAACTTGATCGAGCCTTCGTGTTTTTCTACAAACTTGAAGAGGAAGAGTTTATTCAACAATCGAGGGACTGGACCCTTCTCACTGTGTGCCCTTTTGAATTGGTGATTTTGGTTGCAGCCCAGTAAATAGACTGCCATATACCTTAGTGATAATTACGCGCGCTTCCCAAAATTATTAAAAAGTACTCACAACTCTCCAAGGTGTTTGAGACACACATCAAATTTCATCATCTTCCATTTTCCTTTCAATTTTTGGGGAGTTAACCAATGACTTTGGGAGAAAATTCCATCCAAAGATGATCACCCCTAAAAGCAGTCTTGAAGCCCATCGCAATTTCGAAAATGGGCGCCTAAGCTCCCTTGCAAAAAAAAACACTTTAGGGCCTAATTTCATCCAAATTTCACAGAAATAGGAGCTCGCAGTCCTTTGCACGGTTTCCACCCTTCTTTATTTTTTATTTTTTTTTTTACAAATTATCAAGTTCACGGACCTCAAAATGCTCTAATACCGAAAAATTCGAGGGCATGAATTTTGGGCCTATTTACAGGTCTGCACCCTTTAGAGGGATCGACAAATAAGGTTAGGCGCAAGTTCAACGAGGGATTGAAGCGCTCCGCCGCCAGCGTGGACATGCGCCCATTCATCAGTCTTTTAATCATTTACTCTGTCAGTAAATCAATGGTTCAATTGATCGGTCGTTCCATCGCTAAATCGGCATTCAATCGATCCACCCTCAATCATTGGAGCATGCGACCAACCAATCAAATGAACAAGAAAGCAACTCGCCAATCGGCCGGTCGTTCAAAGCGTCAGCTGTAATTCTTTGGCGACTTGGGATAAACATGCGGATACAACGTTTTGAGGTGAATACCTCTCAGGGTGATTTAGAGAAGAACCACTATGCTCAGATTGTGTACCGGTCCCCCACCTCCACCCCAGCCCACCCCGCCCTAACTTTCGATGGAGTTTAGGTATTTTCCTAACGACGGTCGGAGCAAATTGACCGAAACGTTGTTCATCAAACCAGCTCAACATCTGTTTATCAAACCAGCTCAACATGTACTTTAGAAAAAAAAGTCACTATAAATTTGGTTTTTTTGGTGTAACTTTCATGTTTTACTCTCCATCGTGCAAAATAAAGCGTCAAATCGCATTTTCAATTCCGGTAGTTGTTTTTGCTGTACACAATATACCTTTTGCTTCAAGTGGCACAGACCACATCGTTTCTGAAAACAGCTCAATGAATTGTTACCATACAAGAATGAAACTGACACAACTTTCGTCATGAACAGACAGCAAAATTTACACTGACAGGCGAAGCCCCTGTTTTGTTTAGCCATCAGTGCAAGTGTTGCCGCCCCTTTCCGTAACCAATTTCACGAGGCGATTATGTTCGTAACATACGGCGCGTGTTTGGATTAGGCGCCTGTGATGTAGCGGGGCGCGAATATCCCGTGTGGCGTAATTAACCTGTCGCCTTCACTCTTGTAGCGTGTTCCATTTCGTGATGGTACTTTTCACAGCCACATTGACCAATGTTTGCCTACTAGCCGTGTCATGAACATCTTTCTTTTTTCGCAGTCCATCACACAAGTAAAGACAAAAATGTTGCCGCCATTCACGCGGTGTTCAGAACATCTTTGCAGATGCGTGTGTAGCCAGAAGGCAGCGACAGTACAGAAAGTGTGATTGAACCCCGCGTGAAGTTCATTCAAAACAGGTCCTGTGGTGTCGACAGCGTGTTCATTTTATCAAGAAGGACTGTGCGGAATATTAGATTTACGAGAGATGTGCCTTAACAGACCCGTCGAGGGGTTGGCATATACTCCGCTTGCCCTGCAACCCTTACAATGGCGCTGCGAGAAGGCACTCGCTATATTTATTTAGGAAATAGATCCCCCTTTGCCTCCTGTTTTGCGGAATCGCAGTCAAGGGGATAATGAAAATTGCAATTTCTGTCCTGACAGGCTACGGTGCATCTTCCAGCACAGCAGTTTAAAATGATTCGCCTTGCTTGAGTTGTGGCGCGCGCGGGTTGTATTCGGCCAGCAGTCATAATCGTTTAACGGTTGATTACGTCCGCAGTGTCGCCGCTTACGTACGTACCGGCATCCGCCAGCTCACACATCGTTCTATTTTCCTACTTATTATCATGTAAATGGCACACACAGCGAGTTGAGATTTATCAAACTGGGCCACACGGGACAGTTTCAAGGGCGGATCCAGAACACAATTTTTTGGGGGGCCCAAAAAAATTGTGGTCCCCCAAAAAAGTGGGTCTAGAAAATTACGGCGTGGGGTTCGGGGCCCGCTTAAGGGCCCCGAAAAATTTTTGGATTCTAGATGCTCTGTGGTGCGATCTGAGGCAATTTCTGACCACTTTAACCAATTTATTTTGAGGAAACGATGGTGGTGTACTCATTGCCTGCCTTTATTGCGATGTCACATTAAAAAAAAAAAAATTGGTTTCGTTTTGGGGGGGCCATGGCCCCCTTTGGCCCCCCCCGGATCCGCCCTTGGACAGTTTTTGTGTTCCACTAGCATCCGACCAAGGTTTTGAGTCTGACGTATTTCTCTGTGTAAAAAAAAAATGAACCAAGCAGCAATGTGTATCAGGCTAGGGCACCACCCTGTCGAGGGTCTTCAGACATTATTTTGTCCCTTAAGATAATTTTTTCCCTTAAGATTTTTCAAATTTTGTTGTTTGCCTTGGATAAGAATTACAATGCAAACCTATGATTCTCCTCCGAGAATTAACTCAGTTAGAGGCAATCACTTCACGTTGTATTCTCCACCACACAAAGCCTCATTTTGTATTCACTTAAAGTGAATCTATTTTTTATCGTGGCTGTCCTTAAAACACAACACTAAATGTGTAGAGGATCCGTGGTTAGAGCAGCCTTTTATTGTTGGGTATTCGTCAATGAAGTTGATGTTCTTTTTCTTTATCACAATCCATCCCTGTCATCTGTACTTGTTTATTATCGTATATCATTGTAGTAGTTGGCCAGCCATGCGAGTCGTGTATATTTCCAATGACGAGGACGCAAGCGAGGCAGACTGTTTAACGAGGAGCCAAGATATATGATTGACACTGTGATCAATGGACCCTTTTACGGATACCTCGGAGGTGTGCAGTGAAGTGCCAAGCTGTATTTTTAGGGACGTGGTGAAAACAAATTCCCTCTTATAACCATACGTACGCCTTATAGCTCGTACGTACGACTTATAACTCGTACATACGACTTATAAATTATATCCAGTAAGTACGCCTTATAGCTCGTACGTACGACTTATAACTCGTACATACGACTTATAAATTATATCCAGTAAGTACGCCTTATAACTCGTACGTACGACTTATAACTCGTACATACGACTTATAAATTATATCCAGTAAGTACGCCTTATAACCCGTACGTACGACTTAAAACTCGTACATACGACTTATAAATTATATTCAGTAAGTACGCCTTATAACTCGTGCGTACGACTTATAACTCGTACATACGACTTATAAATTATATCCAGTAAGTACGCCTTATAACTCGTACTTGCGACTTATAAATCGTACATACGACTTATAAATTGTGACGTGGGACAGTTTGCACTAACGAATGTGTGTATATTGTTTAGCGCTAACTTGTATCTGCACATTTCCGGATTGGCAGCTACTATAGGGCTGTTATAGGATGTAACAGTATAGGACCTACAGCATTATGTCATATTAATAATGTGAAAAATAATCCCCACGGATCAGTGCTCGCGAAATGAAATCCTCTTTTGGCAATCAATCATTTTACTAGTTACTCCTGTAAAAAAAAAAGCCCTGTAAAAAAACGTAAACTATACACAACCCATACTTACTATCTCATAATACTATAGCTGTACACAGGACAGTGCATTGAGCCATACTATAGTGATACTTATATTAAATTATAATAAACCTCGCATTGTTAAAAGCATTCAGCGATTTAGATTTCATTTAATTTTGATGCGTCATATAATCTTTCCTTTTAAACGTTCATCATATATAAACGATTGTGGCAATGTTTTGGCCAGACTACACATGCAGCTGTGCGGGTCCCATAATTTGGACTTGAATAATTGACCAACTCCATGAAATTACATTTACAAAATTGGAATGAATGTTAATTAAACAGTACAGATGGCCATCTGGACAAATTCAGGCTTGGATAATGACGCCGTCACTGAATAATGTTGATAAGCATTGACAGATTTTACTTGTCACTTTCACAACTTCCCGATTGGCAGGGTTTGTGTCACTGTATTCTTCCAATCGATACCCCCATACACTTGGAAGCAATTTTCTCCAACAAGATACAGTCACGGACCACTTTTCCCCGGAGTTCAAACTTTACGAAATTACCGCATAACCACGTGAAACATTACTTCAGTCATGTGATGTCTTACGCAACTGCGTATCACAGACTCGTCCTGGTTGTAGACAAATACCAACTACAAGCCAAGCACACTGTAAAAACAGTAAGATTTGACTAGAAAACAGTCAAAATTACACGCAGCTGACTAGGATCAGGGTGCAAGTTTGGCTGTTTCCTAGTCAAATTTAACTAGAGTGTTTTCGGAGTGTAGTTGACAGTCAGACGAACGGAGGTATTTGTCAGACATTTTTTTTCCTGAATGTCCCGCCTTCACCGATCGATGAACACAATTTAAGTATAAAGAAACTTATTTATTTATTTATTTTATTTTATTCCTTTCTGGTAATGAAACCAAGGATTCCTCAAAATTTCCCTTGGCACTGTAGCCCGAAAGCCTGAAGAAACCTGTAGAGAGTAGACAATGAGAAGATATTACATTTTTTAGAGGAGGGAGGAAAACCCCAGAAGAATATTTTGGGGGAAACCCACGGAATCAGGTAGGGACTTTTTTTATCAATTATTGTGGGAGTATCCGGAAGACATTTTCCGTCCTCTTTTTCCTCGCCCGGGTAATTTTGTTTGCTAGAGTTTGATTTCTAGCCAGACAGCCATGTCACAGGGGCATACTTAACCCGGTTTCCGGGATTTACAGAACTTTATAGGCAGACTAACGATTCGTATTGTTGTCAATGACCGGTTTTTTTAAGTGAATGGAAAATTCGTGAAGGAAGAATGCTGGAAAATTATCGAAGAAGTTAATGCAGTGGGGACTTAATCAAGGGATTTGTGTCCCAAATTAGGGAATTTTATTCATCGAGCAGAAATCATTCCATGACGGATATTTATCATTCACTGAATAAGGAACATAAAATTAAGTAATAAATAAAGACTATGAAATAAAGGAGGGAAGGGGAATAACAATAGTTGACGTAGAAATTAATCAACTGGTAATGTGAAATAAGTCTCTATCGTAGGCTCTTAACCAATAACAATATTAAAACGTATGACCTATACAACTATGCGCTCTCCTAAGGCTATGCCTTAAAGTAAGTATCCCCTTGATTTTTCTGAGCGAACTTTCAAAGAATATGAAGTCCTTGAACAATTTTTGTCAGGATTTAGAGGCAGTGATTCCTTTAAAAAGGAGCTTTGTACAGGGTGGTTAAAAAAAAGGACACCCACATTTGACAACAATTTTCACCTATTTTTAAAAATTATTTTTTAACTGTCGATTAGTAGCTATTAAAGTACTGGCCTTTTAGCAAATGTGACGAAAAAAATCGTTGCATTTGCACATTTTGTCGTTGAGCTATGCTAATTTGAACATTTCGTATGCGAAACCTGTTTGTCCACGGAGGTATACATTCCCTCCGCTTGACTGAGCTCAGCTATCGGAGCTTTATTTAAAGGAGCATGACATTTGATTGTTATGTTATGAAATGTTATGCAACAATGAACTTAAGCCGACAGCTCATTGAGTAGATGATCTTAACAGTGACATGAATAATTGGACAGCTTCAATAAAAGTTACCATGGCAAAATATATTTTGGTGGGAAGGTTTTTAATTTTTATGAACTATGAAAACGTCAATTTACAAAGAATAACCCGTGGACAAGACTGATTTTTGGTGACCTGTATTCAAATTAGCATAATAGCTCTATTTTTGCGACTTTTACTAAGCTTTTTTCACCATGCATAGTTAAAGACCTATACTTTACTACTATGTGAAAAAAATATTTCAAATAACTTTATTAAGTTGGTCAAAATTGCTGTCAAAAGTAGGTGTCCTTTTTTTTTTAACCACCCTGTATGTTGCGCTTGTTTCACACTCAAGCTGAGTTTATACTTGTCCCGAGTTGGGTGCTGCGCTTGACCTGTGCAGTATGCGTACACGCACACACACTGAAGTGGAACGCGTATTAATTAATTTGGCGCTTGTCGCATTTTGGGCACGGCGTTGATGATGGAATTCAGGGTTGGGTTTTGATGGCAGCGTGTGTGCGTTGTGGATATCGAAGTAAGTCCGACTTGAGTCAAGTCTAAATTGTAGTATGAGCGTCCCACTCCTAATTCAAAAACTGAACTGAAAAAAAGCGTGGACCGATTTGTTTCTTTCAGTGTCTCATTGAAAAGTCCACAACTTTGTAATAATGCTGGCAGACGATCAATTCAAGTTTATTATTCTGTTTTTAGCGTGTCACTCCCAAGAAGCACGGGACCTTCCTTTAAATGAAAGATTTCAGATTTCGCAATGGAGGGATATTACTTCAGGCTACTGTTGGTCCTTTTCAGCCGTTTGCGTCAAGCTTGCGGGGGTTTTTTTTTTTGGGGGGGGGTTTGGGGGGGTTGCTCTGTTCCCAAACCCTCTTTGTTTACAATCTTCCAAAATCTGTACATGCAAAACAAAAACCATGGGCATTTTATTCAATTGGCAAGTACGGAACATCTTTTTGTATTCAAATTAGTAGTATACATGTATTTTGAGTGTGATGAACACGTGATCATTCTTCGTAATTCCTACTTGATATATTGATTATGTGAAGCTTTGCATAATATAATGTTATAATATTAATATATTAGAGATAATCTTGCAGGTACACCGTGGAATTAATCTCTGTTCTTCTTCAAGAATATTACGATATCGATATGACAACGTACATGAAATATCTCATTTGCATTCTCGATATATCTCTTTTCTTCTTCAAAACTATATCTCCAAAAGCGAATTTCTAATCACGCACTTTACTTTCTTTCTTTTTTAAAGATAGGCCCTATCTATTCAAATATCAGTGGGATTTACATCGAGACTAAAACAAAAAATTGTCCGTTGAGAACATGAAGTGATTTATTCAGCTCATTTAAAATAGTGACACGGTTATACAAATTAATCCACTTGATGTTTCCCGCCTCAAGCAATCGGGAAGTGGGGTAGCAAATTGTCGCGCCATTATGCCGACCGCAGTACTACCACGGCCTCCTTATCTGCTTCTATTTTGAGTTGTATTTCTTCTCTTTAGACTCAACACTCCCGCTGCATGTTGTCCCAAAACCAAATCTTCCATATTTGACAGGTTGACATACGTGTATTCAGAATAGAGTTAGACATTTAATACCCGTATCGCCAAGCTCAAGCCAATCGCTAAAATCAGTCTCGTGTGTCATCGTTGGGGGGTGAGAAAAGTGCGGGGTTTGCCCTGGAGAGCAATTTGTGTTCGCGTCCGAGAAGACAAAAAAAAAACAACGAGATTCGAAGACGAACTGCTACGGCACTGTTATGGCATAATAAGGCACATTGTGTAAAAACTCGGTTGTTGCATTGAGGCATTGGAATCAGTTAGTCAACGCATGTGCGTCGGTCGTGTAGCGTGGGTTTACTGCCGTATAATTAGCTCACAACCTTTTTTTTATAGTCAACGAATAGCGTTTACTCAGCACTCGGCTGTACAGTTGACACAAAATTATTCCATTATCTTGACTCATCAGCGGCGGCCTTTTACATATGTTACAATCACATTAACATATGGCGCAAAATGGCGCGTCGTTTAACGAGCTACAAAATTAATTAAAGTAGCCAAAAAAACGGAACCGTTTAAATGTCACTGGGATTACTCACGTGTATATTGTGGATTTGTCTGTACAATTATCTCAGGTCTTTTCATGGTATTACAGAACGTGTTCAACTTTTAAGCGAGGCCTTTCCCTCAAAACACACCTCGTTCTTTTTCTTTGCTCCATAATTTATCGCCATATACAAGGACTTCTATAAAGAGACACAGCTTTCATGAGCGACCCAGTTTTTAGCAGAAGACCGAAATGTATTAATTTGTCTTTGTTCGGATGAGAATTGTCTGTTCTGGTTAATGCATCGGACATATCTGCAGCATGGCCTTGCCAGAAGGCGTGTGTCCTCCCTTATCGTGCTTTTGCATCTGCAGCCGGGGGGAAAAAATTATAATTTTGTGTGTCATATGATTATGTCTATTTGTGTTTTGGCGCAAATATTGTCCAAGTAATAACAGAACGTTCGTTTCCAGTGCTGTTTGGCCTTTCAATATGGAGTTTACTTTTTCAATGTTAGACTTGTGTAGCGACAAGACTCTTGTTTGTTTTATTTTTCCCCATAATGTTTGGATTGTGTATCGATGGTCAACGTTTTTCTTTTTCGGGAAAAAAAGTGTTTGACGTATCAATACTGTGAGATGAGGACGGGGATAGGTTGACACATACATGTAGGCAAGCACATCGATATTTCGGCTCAGTTACGACATAAACTATAATTGATCATAACCATAGTGATAGTGATGTAGGCCTAAAAAGCAATACCGCACCGAAACGTCTCTTCTAAAACATAACGCAAACCGTTACATGTTATCCCAAGAATTCGTCGGTATGAAGTAAAGGGTCAAATCTTACCACGGGTCACAACACCTGATATTTTAACTAGACTATGGGTGTGGAGAAAACTTCTACTGAAACTCGCCGTAAAAAAAATGGTTAGACTTTAATAATTGACTGCTTCAAGTGGTAAATCTAGCCCCCAAGGTGATCAATGGAGCGTTCCGTTTTCCCGGGACGTAGCAGAGTGAAACGGAACGCTCCATAAATCACCGAGGGAGACTCGTTTTACTACACCACGAGTTAAAGCAGACATTGTTTAAAGCCTCACCCACAGATTCTGCTTTGATAGATAACTGATTAATTCGACCAAAATCCAATTTGAACGTTCTTCTACTTCACTAAAAAATTAGTTGAAAATTTACTTGCACTTTTCCAACTACCTCTTTATGAAATGTTTGAACCCAACTCTCTATAGCGCGTGTTATACGCGCAAAGCGCACACGTACACCCGTATGCACATATCGACATCTGGTTGTGCCTTTTCAGACCGAGGCAGCCTTTGTATAGTCTTTTTTTTTGCTGTGTACAGCAAGATGGTAAACAAAATAGCGAATGCCATGTGACTCGCTCTCGGCCAATCAAGATACAGAATATGTGGGCGAGGTGTTATTCATGCGCCTATCGAAAGTTCAAGAGTAGGATCTCTTGTCTTGGAAGTCCTTCAACAAGACGCATGCCCCTTTAAAGTCCACTAAGCATAAGCTCCAGGGACGGTGATTTCTCATTGTCGATGGACATGCCTCTTATTAAAGCGGTCCCTTCCATCCCGCAAGACCATTCTTCACGATATAGGTCAGGACAAAACACCAATCAATTTCCGCCTCGGTCTGGCCACGGAATTGGGCCATCTCACGGTACAAAAAATAAAAGAAAATCACACTATAAGCACCTTGTGCCTCTCAATGGCTGTTTCTCATGAGCCAAACACAGTCAGAATTAATATGAAAAAAAGAAACGAATCTATGAATATTGGCAAAACGGATCTATGTTAACTGCATCTTATTGACTGAATATCTCTGCCAATTTGCAAGCGACGAATAGGGTTCTAACCAACATTTTATAATACATGCATGAAAAGTCGAAAACATAAAGGGACTTGCACATGGCTATAGTAATATTTAAATGTTGTCATTTTAGGATTTGGAAAATCCCTATGATTATGGGCTGATGAAAAAGGCAAGGAAAGGGCTCTTGCAGTGACCTAGCTATCTTGACGACTTTCCTGATAATTCGCCGGATGCATGAAAATCCAGTGACATCTGTAAAATATTGGCTGCTGCACGCCGTTTGGCCGATGCGCCTTGCGGCAACCCCATCCGGGACGTACATGTACACCACCGTTAATTCCCACCATAATTCAACACCATGACGGTCAGCAACTTGCACAGCACTAGAGATACTGATCCTAACAATAATTCCCCTGAAAATAGAATATTCTTTAGATGTTGGAAAGTCCTATAAATAGATGTTGGACTGTTTAAATCTCCAAGGTCGGTCAGAAAACACAATTCTTATCTTATTTTTGCCGCCTTAACTCTGACGAAGTTATCCAATGCCCGTATCTACCCGTAAAAAAAACGTCATATTGCGTCATAAGTGATCCGAGGTGGCGCCCGGCTGCTTCAATACTTGGGCATTGTCATCCAGTCCAGTTATGCAGCAATCAGTGGAAAAATCTTAGTCCGAACTATTTGAAAATGAAGAAAGCTTTTAGTTCTCTGACGTAAGACCAAAATCCCTGGGAAAAAATCAACAGCACCATTTTGATGGTATTTTCAAGTACTCACATGTACGTTGGAAATTCGGTAACCATTTCAGACATCAACTGTCAAGTCGCGATGTGCACGTGCGCAGGAGGAGTACCTAACTCGCTTGATATTGCAAGCCCGGTTTGCAAGCCCGGTTTGGAATTGGTGGTCAATGTAAACGTGTATAGGGCTCGGTTTGGCTTTGTTCGTATTTTTCCATTGTTGGTACTTGGTGCATGCAGTGCCTGTACTGTGGCTCAGAAAAACTCGCAGGTTTATTATCACCCGGGAAAGTGTGAAAAAAAGCCGTGACATCTCGAGAGCCTTTGGAATCGTGTCTCCTTCCATAGCATGTCCGACGCTTTCCTAGCTTGCTTGCTCTATGAAAAGTAGAGAATTTGTTCCAAGGCAGGTGGAGATCTGAAGTGCTCATGTGGAATCTCTGTATTCTTCGCAATCCAAATAACTATACCAAAGGTTATAGATTATCTCGGAGTGCAGCCTTTCCCTTAACGCTTAATTTGGCAAGTCACGTGTGCAGCAGTCCAAATTGTTGTTTCAGCCGTTTCAATTTATTGGGGGTAAACATGTATAGTACATTATGTGGCCCGAGTTTGCCAATACAAAATACTGCAAGTAGTCGAGACTACAACAAAACATGTGCGAACGAAAACAAGACTAAGCTGGTTCTGTCTATGTGAAAATATCGTTCCTTTCTTTACCGATAGTAAGCTTAATAAACGGGATCCCGTGCTACGTGTCCTATAAATCATATGTACAGGGTGAGTCAAAAAAAGCGGAACCCAAACCCCCAAAATTATATTTCATATTTTAAAAAATATGTAGCACCAAAAATAATAATGACTGGAAAGCCAATTTCATAAGCTACTTTTGGATGAAAAAAATACTGAAATTGGTCAATCATTTAACAAAATATCGCCATTTAAACACAATAACCCTAAAACCTGTCTCGTCCAAAAAATGCAATTTCACAATTGTCGTCACAATTGTCTTCAAACATCACTAGCAATGAAATCTTAGTTTAAACGTTAACAATATGCAACAAAGCTACAGTTGGTGACAGTTGTTGAAACAAGTATTCTGTGTCATTTTTTTGTTAATCCAAACAGTCAAAACACACAATAAATTGCTTTTTGGACGAGACAGGTTTTAGGGTCATTGCGTTTAAATGGTGATATTCTTGTGAATAGTGAGCAATTTCAGGGGTTTTTTTTCATATAAAAGTAGCTTTTGAAATTGGCTTTCCAGTCATTATCATTTTTGGTGCTACATATTTTTTTAAATATAAAATACATTTTGGGGGGTTTGGGTTCCGCTTTTTTTTACTCAGCCTGTATTACGCCAGATATTTTAACCACCCTCAGTCTGTTCTACAGATATTTCCATGGACATTTTTCCAGCAGTTTGTTTGACTTGGTTCCTCCTGTCAGGGTGTTTGAGCGTGCAACCAGGCTCTCTGCTTCCTCTCACCCATACACTCTAGCTGTGCCGAGATGTAGAACCAAGAGCTACTATAATCAGGCATGCAAGTTGTTCCATCAGTTTGTTTGACTTGGTTGCTCCTGTCAGGGTGTTTGAGCGTGCAACCAGGCTCTCTGCTTCCTCTCACCCATACACTCTAGCTGTGCCGAGATGTAGAACCAAGAGCTACTATAATCAGGCATGCAAGTTGTTCCATCAGTTTGTTTGACTTGGTTCCTCCTGTCAGGGTGTTTGAGCGTGCAACCAGGCTCTCTGCTTCCTCTCACCCATACACTCTAGCTGTGCCGAGATGTAGAACCAAGAGCTACTATAATCAGGCATGCAAGTTGTTCCATCAGTTTGTTTGACTTGGTTGCTCCTGTCAGGGTGTTTGAGCGTGCAACCAGGCTCTCTGCTTCCTCTCACCCATACACTCTAGCTGTGCCGAGATGTAGAACAAAGAACTACTATAATCAGGCATGCAAGTTGTTCCATCAGTTTGTTTGACTTGGTTCCTCCTGTCAGGGTGTTTGAGCGTGCAACCAGGCTCTCTGCTTCCTCTCACCCATACACTCTAGCTGTGCCGAGATGTAGAACAAAGAACTACTATAATCAGGCATGCAAGTTGTTCCATCAGTTTGTTTGACTTGGTTCCTCCTGTCAGGGTGTTTGAGCGTGCAACCAGGCTCTCTGCTTCCTCTCACCCATACACTCTAGCTGTGCCGAGATGTAGAACCAAGAGCTACTATAATCAGGCATGCAAGTTGTTCCATCAGTTTGTTTGACTTGGTTGCTCCTGTCAGGGTGTTTGAGCGTGCAACCAGGCTCTCTGCTTCCTCTCACCCATACACTCTAGCTGTGCCGAGATGTAGAACCAAGAGCTACTATAATCAGGCATGCAAGTTGTTCCATCAGTTTGTTTGACTTGGTTCCTCCTGTCAGGGTGTTTGAGCGTGCAACCAGGCTCTCTGCTTCCTCTCACCCATACACTCTAGCTGTGCCGAGATGTAGAACCAAGAGCTACTATAATCAGGCATGCAAGTTGTTCCATCAGTTTGTTTGACTTGGTTGCTCCTGTCAGGGTGTTTGAGCGTGCAACCAGGCTCTCTGCTTCCTCTCAGCCATACACTCTAGCTGTGCCGAGATGTAGAACAAAGAGCTACCTTAATAGCTTTCTCCCACGTTCTGTATCTCTTTGGAACTTCTTGCCTGTTTCCCTCCATTCTATGATAGTCTCTTTTAGGAGGATTATCAATTAATACCTTTAGCTTTCCCGATTAACTCTCTTTTTTTCATCATATTTTTCTTCTCCATAGCCCTTTGCCAAGAGTGGCTTTTATAGCCTTGCTTGAGCGATTTTGCATGTTTGTTTTAAAGATACAACCTTTTTGTTGCATCAGGACGTCGCGACGGCCAAGCAAACCAAGTTCAAATCAACCATATTTGTGGCTATGAATCTTTGTGGAATAAGTAACTAAGCCATACAGCAGTTAAGTATGCAGTGATAGGTCAACGGTTTAGGGTTCTCCGATGTGGGACGTAAATTTCGGACTGGTCAGGTTATACACAATAAACAAAAATACAAAAACAAAATGCATCAATGCCGGCCCTTTTACTTCCTTATTAATGTGTTTTGTGAGCATTTTCACTAACATTTTGTAAACTGGCTTTGCTTATTGTGTATTATATGGAGCTCTACCCGATGACATTTTGTGCTCTTTGACCATTTGATTTCAAGCCGTTCAAAATTACTTGATTGTCATCAGTGAGGTCACTCTCTTCGAATTCTCGTATCAAGAAAAAAACACCGTCTTGTTCTGACGTCTAAGACAGATCCGACCTTTGGACCTCCGTGTTAGGATGGAGGCGATAGATGTTTGTCTACTGCAATCTGGTATATTAACGGAAAGCGGCTATATAGCCGTTGAAGAGGGGAAAATACTTATTAGAGTGCAGGCTGATATTAAACTCGCTATTGTGGAAGTATAACAGACTCAATGTTGGCCAGGTTGATTAAACTTGGTTAGATTATATATCTTAGATATATTCTAAATGACATATTTCATGATTGGTCGCTGCATTAAATACAAATGAATGGAGTCGGCCAAGTCTGATAATCGCAGAAATCGTTCCAAATTGTAAGGTAAAAATTGTTGAGAAAAATTTCGGTTGTTCGTCTGCACATGATTGGAAGTACAGTTCGAATATCTGATATAATTAACTAAATACCATACACGGTTGGATATACTGTGCGGATATGCTGGTAGTTATTTGGATGCATATTATCTAAACTGAAGATAATTGGGAACGACACACATAAGACGCTACATACCGTGTACTTAGAAATACTTAAATGAGTCTACACTTTGACAAGGGTGTTAAAATGCCACACATTAAATGAAGGCACTTGGTCTATTTCACCATTATACTATCTCTTCTCGCTACATTGTCCATCCAAATACCGTGCTACTATGCAGCGTATTTATCTGGGGATTTTCAGGAGATCTTTGAGTTGACATCCAGGAGTTGGATCATTGCGTCTTTTCTCAGTTCCATGGCAACTTGAGATGGATAACAAGCCCAGTCATCATTGCTAGATTTATTTTCGCCTTGATGATCGACTGAGTGATATACCCATGGGACGCAGCGGGTAACGCGCACGTAGTACAGATCACGGCACTAGTAGATGTCTCACCCCTTGTAAATAATATACATGTATGTACTGCCACAGCGCGCTGGATAGTGCACAATGATATTGGCTAACTGATCGACTGGGGATGCGGATGTCATTGAAGGTACATTAGGCGCGTCCCCCCCCCCCCCCCCCCAATCCCGATGCAATCATCCTGTCTAGTCCGTATTCGTGTTGCCTTGGATTTCTCGAGATTTTTGACGCGATAAACCTCGGGTTTTCATCTGCTCTGTATATATAGTGTTGCAATTAAGGGTCGTGGTTTCTTGATATCAAGGATTCGAAAAAGACATTAGGTTTGCAATGATGATAGAGAGTCAGTGATAAGAGTCAGTTTGCGGTTGCACCGTGTGAAAAGGAAATATCCCCTTGAAATGAAATTGTCCCTTTTTATTTTTCTTAGAAGATTCCGAGGCAAGCGCGTTATAGACGGGATAGTCTGAGTATCACCCGTTTTCCACGGAGCCAAGTCTCTTGTATAACGTCTGATATGTCTAGACATGCAGATATATGCAAGCCGCGCGCCAGCCAATCGGAGTCGACTTTTCTAAATCATGACGTCATTTCATTCCCAAATCAGGACTAATGGTTTGATTGGTCGATTCGAATGCAGTGTTTTGTAATGCAACAACAGCTGGGCGCATATCGCGTAAAACTTGATACAGAGCGCGTGACACATGGTTTTTTTATCCATGTTTATGACGCGCAACGGGTGAATGACCGAAGGCCCGATATAGAAAGCGCCTGCTGATTGGTCAAAATCTAGAGGTCATCGGCGAATCTGCTCAATTGTAACAGACCATACACTAACGGGACGAATTCTTATGAAATGTCATGAATTATCAAAATAAAAAAACACCTGATATTATTGCAGAATTCTAGTGAAAATACGACATAAGGTAATAATGTATTGCCGGGGACATCAGAAACAAATTGGATTTGCAGCCGTACTTTTTACCAGTCAAAAGACTGCCCATTTTTTGCTATCAAGATATTGGCTCGGCGCCAGGATTTGTAATTAGATTGGGAAAGCTTAGCCCGATAGTCTATCCTAAGAGATTACAAGCTCGCAGGCGCAGTGAACAAAATTGATATTTTGTGGATAAAAATGGCACACTAACTGTGGTGTATTTTCCGCAGATTACTGTACAGTATTGCATGAAATAAATAAAATAATGGGATATATTAGGGTGTACTTCATGTCGCGCGAGCTGTTATTGTAGGTATATTTTCAGAGCCGAGGGTGTAAGTCAAGTTGTAGCTAGTCAATGGCGAGATGAGCTATCAACAATGCGTCGTTCGAGCTGTGAAGGGGAGGGTGGCGTGTTAAAGGGTTGGGGCTGAAAATGCTAAGTTTTACAAAAAATGTTTGCTAAAATTGTCCAAACACTGTTGTTGTTTTTTTACAGTTGAAAGTCACCATCGGACGTTCTCAGTAGGCTTTAGGTAACGTTTTGTGAGGAATAGTCGAAAACAACACCAGTTATGTTTTGTTTGACCGTTAAAATAAAATATTCCATACTGGAACTCATTCAAAACTACCCCTTTCAAGAAATGCCAAAGCAACAGTAGTATAGCACCTTTTTTCCGGGGTGAGCTTATCTTACAACCTTAGCCGACGAAAGAAGGTTTTAGCTTTATATTTTGAAATCGATGGTACTTAGTCATCCATGATTTCTAATTTATAGACAGTCAATGAACCACCTTTTATGATGCAATTGCATTGAAGGGTTAAGTCCATAACTTTAACATACCGTTCCATTACTTTCGGATTACATTTTTGTTCATACAGCCTGCATATCGCCAAAGTGCAGTTCACAAGAAGAAGGTTCATTTTAGATGAAACTACCGTGAAGCTTCACTAAGCAGCGTAATACCATAAAGATAATTGGACTGACATGATATGATAATTACGCCTTTCCATTGGGAATATTAACTTGAAGTGCGTCAGTTCTAAAGGTAGGTTTAGTAAAACACATGCATGGACAGAATGTAAGCTCCTTGTTTTAAATTTTTGCAAGTGCGAGTGTATCTGATCTTTATATTTTTTTGGGTGGAAAACATTGATTAAATAATGACAGGATAGAAAAAAAGAGTAGATTTGTTTTCTTTAACCGCACTCGTCCCGCACTAACGAACACACATAATGCATGAGAACCTTGGCCTAGCCTACACGTTTGGCCTTCCACCAAAGGTCGATATATTCAAATCACAAAAACAGCTGCAATATTATTGAAATCAACGCAAGAAATAATTACAAATATACACTGTGCGGCAATTCTGCATGAATGAAGTAGCAGCCGAATTTGACGCTGTATGGTATATTTTGTATTGAATATTATATGTTCAGCTTTATTTTCATCTCAAGGATATACCGTGAAGTGCTTGATACCCTGATAATACCTTTATATTGGCTGTTTGGGATTGATAAACGGTATAACACCCTGCCGTTATTTCACTCGATTTTCTTTTGCCATATACATGTACTCGATGCTGCATGCTTTGGACTTGACTAAAGTTTACAGTTGATTTAAACTTGACAGTGCAGGAGATGAGTGTAGGGTCGTGTCCTTGAGCAGTATGCTTTACCGTGATGTTAACTCACAAACCAAGTTCCCGGTGTGAGCGAGGAGTTAGGAGGACTGAAACGTGTGTTACTTTTTCAAACCATAAGAATATGTTATCTGGGTGGAGACAATGAGCTTGAGGTATTTTGGAATTGTTTTAACAATGTCTTGCGGAAATGATTATTTGCGATCTGTTTTTATTTACATACAGAAATATATAGATCTTTATAGATACATACCCCTGCCCTACCCAACAAACCCACCTTCTAAGGGGATTGTGTGGGTTTTTTTTGCGAAGTAATATAATCTGGCCAGAATATTTGAGGTATTGATTTTCGTTTGAATCAGAGTACCGCATATATAGAGACTCTCAATGTACACACAAACCGATGATTAAACCGAATCATATCCCAGTGGATTTCCCCCATTCCCGCTAAAATAAACGCATCTTAGTCTAAGCAAGCATGCAGAAAGGTTTTTTTAAGAACTGTAATTTCGTAGAACGTGACAGTGGCTGCCTGACTGAGCTCTGCTCACGACACCCGCGGGAGACCTCGTGCCAATCTCTGGAAAAAAATGAAACCCAGAGGAATCGAGTCCTTCGTAGTCGATAATCACCGCTTAACAGAGCACATGAAAAAATGTCTACACATAATGTCAATCACATATATCAAAAATACAACTCGGATTACTTGAACTGTATAGTTAAATCCTCCGATTTAAGTCTAAGAAACAAAATTCGAAATGTTCGAGGTTTCGTTGTCACGGTGTAAAGTGGGGGCAAAAATGGGGACTTATCGTCAAGCTAATTCTTTAAAACATTTGTCATCAAATTGATTATACAATGCGTTCCCCAGAAATTGAAGCACTGACGGTATTTGAGGTGTTATTTTCACATCGCCAGGAGCTTGACATTGCAAGGGGCAGGCAAATTTTGAATAGATTAAGCCTGCAGAGGTCAGCCACATCCTTGAGGAAACTTTCAAATCCGGTTTTAAAAGAGATGGATAAAATGTAGTGTTTACAATGATCCTTATTAGACGGACCGTAGTAATACTCTCAAGACTTGAACAAGCAAATGTATTCATGTCCATTAGTTCATGTCAGGCAATCAAGCTAGTTGCATTCCCCGATTTGTATATAGCCCAACCTGTATCGAATAAGCTATATATATGAGAACAAACAGTTGTATTCCGGTAACCGGGGGCCTCGTGGTTTCTTCCTTGAGGGGGTATCCAGATGCTTGGTGGCAGCACACATTTATACTTTTGTATTATTTTATTTGTCCATGTCGCCGTTGCGCATGCTCACGGTTGGGCGAGTGCTAATGCTATTTCTAAATGTACCCCGCGTCCGAGGAACTTCTAATGACCGGATTAAAAGAGGAAAAAATGACTGAAGCCTGCCCATTGAGGAAGGCAAGGGATTAAAACCGGGGTGACAGTTACAGCTTTAATTTCCGCGATTGCTGTTGACCATGTCAGCAATCGTATTTACTCTTGTTTAGATAGGGAGAACTTTGTAGTGGTATTTCCCAAGGGACACTTCTTCGCGAGGGGATATTGTATTGACCCATTACGTCTATGGACATACACCAACCCCCGAGAATTCTGTTCAATAGTGCAGTCGGTTTCGGGACCTTTTTCCCCATTCTTCCCAGCACTTGCTCGCCGGAAATTTGTTTCCCCTGCGGTTGCCGCCCGATTGGTCAAAATTGTTTGGATTATTGGAATACAGAAGACGGCTTGCTCTTATGCGGGGCATTAAGAATCTAGCGGGACGCTACAGTAGTATATGTCCCGCATCTCATAGTGTACAGTCCGCTGCCGGGTTTTTTTATCGTTCATGAACTCAGTTAAAAAACCTATACAATAATGAGACGTTTTGTGTTGCATTATTATTGTTAATACTCACTTTAACTGACGGTAGTTAGAGAGTAATAAGTCAGTCTTGAACTCTAATTGCTTATACGGGAATGCCGTATAAATGTCTTTAACATATCAAATAACCACACAGGGTCGTATAAACACACGATACTTCTTACATACATTTCGATTTATATTTTTTGCTAACGTTTATTTTATAAACATTTGACTGTTCCGCTATGTGTCTGTATTGGAATATTGGTATTCTCGGATCAAGTGATGCAATTATCTGAGCCTGCAACAAGATGTAATGGCTAAATTCAATAAACATTGTGTTAATCGATTTCTTAAAAAAAAAACTACCATCATCTGGATAAGTGATATTATTCTGTCTCGTGCTCAAGTTGTTTGTCTCCGAAGCACACGATAGTCTTCAATCGTTCAAAGTAATGGCTTCTTCAAAAATTAATATTTCAATTTGGATATCAAGTTTCACAATCTTCTGGATGTTTAATTACCCAATGGACAAGGTGTTTGCTCTCAACAAAAGAAGCCAGTAAAGAAAAGAAAAAACATAGAGCTCTTCTGTTTGATAATTCCCCTCGGTTCCTTATCCACTAGACTCCAAAGAGGTTTTTCTTGGGATCAGAACAAGCCCTCAAGCAGTTCTGCCGTTGGATCTCGTCCTTGCACTCCGTATCATTTTATCCGCTTCTTAGCAAAATCGAAGTACTGGATGTAATGAAAAAACTCTACGATCTATGGATCTGCGGCGAGAATTTGACATGCGTTGTTTGTGGCCGGCGTTCGGTCGGGTTATAACATTACTTGGAGAAGGCCAATGAACCCAATTCGATTGGTGTACGTCACTGTGAGGCCGCGGGGGTCAACACAAATGACGCTTCAATGATTGCTTCATTTTACACTCGCTATGCGGGTACTTCGGCCATTTTGATTTGAAAGCGAGGCAACCCAGCATTTTTCTTTTTACTTAAGATGAGTAAAGGAATGAAGATAATCCAAAGAATCGAATCATAGATCAACATCGTTCTGCTCCGAAGAATAACTCTGAATTACGGATTTACGAGTTATTACATCGTATTAGTGCAAAATACAAATGCAGAATTATGTCAGACTGGCACCATCCCACTCAGGAGTGTACGCAAACTAGAATGTACTCAGGGAACAAGACCTCCAAGGACCACCTGGTAAATAAGGCCCATTACGGTTTTATGTCCG
The DNA here is from genome assembly GCF_015706575.1 of Patiria miniata. Taxonomy (NCBI): domain Eukaryota; kingdom Metazoa; phylum Echinodermata; class Asteroidea; order Valvatida; family Asterinidae; genus Patiria; species Patiria miniata. The sequence goes on from NW_024037068.1 coordinate 9,986,094, forward strand.
CTGTATATACTGCGAATTATCGGTGGCTATCGGTATGCGTGTCCAGACATCTGCTGTTCAGTTATTAATGAGTTGATGACACAGAAGCTGTGTGTACTTAAGTCGACAGGTTCACGGGAGGTAAGATGGATGGGGTTGGTTGTGGCCATTCGTAGAAAATTGAGATGATAATTGTTGGCTAAATATAAACCAATTAAATATTGACGCAGCCCAACTAGCGTGTTTGCTGATAGCATGAACCAGAGTTAATTGAGGCTCCTGCTAATAACTTCACTGAAAGTGCAGACTGATGTAAGACTAATGTTCTATTTGTTTTGATCGATCCATATTTTCTTTAATAGTTTCGGCTGTAACGAGGCGTGTGAATGACTTTATTTCTAATTTGCAATGCACGAAGTTAGGTCGTCGTCGAACTTTGGCATATTATCTAACAATTCCAGGTCTAATTCAGTCGGAAACGCTTTAACATTACCTTGGTATCAACGTGAATTGAAAAGGTTGATAATGAACCTCCTTCTATCCCCAACACCGAAAATAAATCAGACAGCTCATACATTGTATATGAAGTGTGTACTCTTCAGCACTATTATTAGGTCAGACGAGAGGTTCAGCGCCGGCTTTAGCTGCCACGGCTGACCCCCCATGCATTAGTGACCCGTCATGCTGTCTTAGCAATCGAGGGTCTTCTTCCGCGTTCGCCAATATGTCAGAGTCTGTCTCGATATCAACCTTTCTACCGTGATTTTTTTCTAACTTCTGTTTCCTAGAAAGGTTTGTTCTACTGGTTCTCCTCCTTCTCCCCCCTCCCCCTCTATCTCTCTTTAGACACGGCGGAAATACGACTTGATTTATTGGTCGCATAAAAAGCCCCCGTCATTTTTTATATGTGACTTGCGGGTTGGGCTTGGAAATTTTTTTTTTATGTTGTTTTTTAGAGAGACGACTCTTCATTGCTTCCTCTTTATTGATCTCCTGCCCGCTACACAGCGGATAAAGCGTTCGAGGGACGGCTTGATGAATGTCGTCGTCAGGTTGACTAGAGTGCTTGTCAGTCTTTGTCGCTGTTCCATGTTAGTACTCACTCTCCCTTTATCTTAATATGTCTAAGGCATAATTAGGTGTCTCTTTAGTTACTTAACCAATACTGACATCAGCATACATGGCCTATGGACTCCGTGCGAATTGTTCTTCGTGGCAAAAAAAATTATGCGATCTATAACATGTATACCAAGGCAAACCAGAGGCTTTATTTTCTCAGGAAGTTAAGCTCTTTTAATGTTCGTGATTCGATTTTGCATTTATTTTACCGGAGTGTTGTCCAGTCAATCATTTCTTTCAGTTGCATTGTATGGTACAATAACTTAACTGTAAATAACCGGGGGAAAAATTGAGCGGATCACAAAAACTGCAAGAAAAATAATTGGTCTGGAAGTGAAACAGGTGAACGAAATTGTTGAAACAAATTATCTCACGAAACTGCAGACTATAACTCAGGACCCAACTCATCCTCTGCATTCATCTATACAGTCACTCCCATCAGGAAGATTACGGGCGCTCCCCACACACACAAACCGGTTCAGATTTTCTTTTTTACCTAGTGCCATTCACCTCTATAATTCTAATTTTATCAGATAAATACTGTCTGTTTGCAATATTTTTACAATTCAGATTAGACCTTTTTAAATGAATAACCTAGCATGTCAGCATGCAGATTTGAATACTTTTTATAACAATATAGCTTTTTGTTTTCAAGCTTCTCTTTTTTTAAAGTAGGGATTTTTGCTGGTGGTTTTATACTTATTAACTTTTCATAAACTGAAGTTTTCGACTTATGTAAATTTTTAAGTGTCTAAATATATGTATATTGTTTTTATGTGCACATTGGGAAGAAGAATTTCACTTTTAAATTCTTTTAATTGTGATGAAATAAAACATTGTATTGTATTGTATTGTATTGTATTGTATTGTATTGTATTGTATTGTATTGTATTGTATTGTATTGTATTGTATTGTATTGTATTGTATTGTATTGTATTGTATTGTATTGTATTGTATTGTATTGTATTGTATTGTATTGTATTGTATTGTATTGTATTGTATTGTATTGTATTGTATTGTATTGTATTGTTATTAAAGGACACATGAGCGCCATTTACAATCGCGCGTCCTTCACCCGATTTCGTGAAACTCATCGTACCTTACGATGCATCGGAGTGTTGCGACGTGTCCTACGATGCGTCGCACAGCTGCGACGCGTCCTCCGATTCATTTCACAAAACTAATTTTTAGTGCGGCAAATCGTAGGTGTATGTGTAGCACAACACGATGACTGTTATATGTATTTTTTCTACGCACATTAAATAGTCGTCTGATATTTAGCAAAGAGTCGTCGGATCTCTTCTTGATAAAGTTTTTAAAACGTAAAACAGAATGGCGGACGTATGGTCCAGTCTTAAAGGAAAACAGGCTCACGGTGGACTGTTAGCTTCTTTGAAATTTCAACTGCAATATTCCAGGCTGATTCATATTTGCTTTAATGCATATTCCATTTACAACTTCACACACATTGTCTCGGTATTGTAGTTTCATTTATTTAATTTTTATATATAACACTGGAAAAGAAAAGACTTTTCTTATTTTGCGATGACCAAAAGACACGTCGTAACTAAGTTGAAATGTTGTCAAGGAACTTACGACGCGTTCAACGCATCGTAAGTTTTGTGAAATTGATCATACGACACAGCGCTTTTGTGCAATCGGGCGAAGCTTGCTCAATTGCGTTCACTCATGCAAAGACGTAGGCCTACGTGGTTCCGAGGGGAACTCGCAAAACGATTCGCCCTTTGCTGGCTTTCGTGAGTATACCCACACACACCAGCTACACTTCAGAGAATCCACATGGGTATATTGCAAAAAGTCAAGAATATACATGTGAAGAACGTGGCAAAACTGACACATTTTCATTATTTTATCAACATTTTGTGCAAACGTAACGGCTGCTCATCACAGATCCGGAAATCTTAAATGCCGAGGCCCTGCTGTGCGTAGTATTCAGGGTACCTTTGGTAACAAAATTCACTGGGGAAAACTGTTAAATTCTGACATATGATATCACGGTGTAAGGAGGTAATAAACGATAGTTTTTGGGCGACCGGTATACCAAGGTCCCTTTGCCATATTATCAGAAATCCCTCTCCCTCGGCCAAAAAAAAATCCTATAGATAACTTTCAAACCAGCAAGCCACATTGAGGCACTCAGCCTGATTCTTGTAAACGACACTGCAATGACACTGGGGACCTTTCCTGTTTTCCATCTGATGTGCTTCTCGATTTCTGTGCTAATTTGAGATTCTAAGCCAGGGTTTGTGGTTGCAGATCTATACAGCCATATACGCGTCTCATGAAGATGCACGAAGATGCCAAAAATTGCGCCGAATCTCAGCTTATCCATCCGTAATAGCTGTGGACGGTCGAAGTCCCCCGAACCAATCCCAAAAGATCGAGGTGGCCGAGCAGTAAACCCACGATCAATAGTTATATATTCCAAGGTGTTGAGACCTTTGAATGGCGGTTCAAATATGCACTCCGCTCACTAGCCGTTGCTGTCTTTGTATTGGTTGAAATACCAAGGGGCGAGAAGCTGGACTGGCGAACCTGTGATAATCACGAGACACTGTGAAACGTTATACCAACAAATTGGACTCGTAGCATCGAAAAAAAAATAATAAAGGCGGGAAAAAATCTATAGAACGAGTGCCCAGCGATTCTCATGAATGTGTTTGCTTGAGCAAATAATGGGGTAAGGTAGAAATGGCACACAAGTTCACCAAACTAGTACAGACGGGCAGTGAAAAGGTAAAATGAAATGAGATTTCTACGCCTTGTTTTTTTCTCATTACATGTACTTACTGTTCCATCAATAACAGATTAATTAAGGCCTTTTGTGGGTATATTAGCGGGCCCAAACGCTCTGAGGTTAGTTTGTACTCGGTTAATTGTGTTTTATTCGCTTAAGTACACTGAACCCTTCATTTGAGATCAGGAATTTGACAACTAAGATCACAATTTCGTTCACATTATAATAATACCATTTTTACCTTGGTTTTCCTTGCCTTTTTGGACAACACATTAACATTTCATAATTTGGGAATACCTCCTTCAGTCTGTACAAAATGAGGGGAAAAAAAGTTAACTTCCGTATCCTTTAGTAACGTTGGGTTAACTAATTCACATCCAAATTAATGTTTTAAAAACAATTGTATTGGCAGTGGCTTTAATGTTACAAAATACGTATATTGAAAGTCTGTCAGAGCCAATGTGGCCCATTTGGCATTTATCTCTGGTTTCAGTAGAATGAAATGTTGAATTCCCCCTGGATGGGGTGCTAGTTTATCGCAGGTTACTCCCCATGCTATTGCCATATACTCCTGGGTGGAGAGAGGCAAGTGTGGGTGAAGTGGCTTGCCCAAGGAAACAACCTATGACCAGCAGCTGGATTCGAAACCCTAACCCTCTGATCATGCGGCACGAACCCTAACCACTAGGCCACACTCTTGACACTCTGATATAAAAAAAAATTCAAATTTAAACAACAAATTAGTAGCAGATTTGAGTTACCAGGCCTTCGTAATTTACCAAACTACCGTCGCCTCATAACGCCTGAGATTAAACCCATAAGAAACCTTGTTTGTTGTTATTCCCTTCACTTGACATCTCTTTTTTTTTTCTTCTTTTTTTCCAAGCTTTCCTCCTGGGGATTCCTATCTCGGGTTGCCAATAATTCAGCAGGTAGCAATCCCCGTGCTTAGCGCAGGATTTGGCGGGAATTAGTGGCGCCTTCCACGGCTCATTCCCGTCAGTTAAAAGGGCTTACAAGTGGCTAATCGCGTGTTTGGGGATTTGCATATGTGCTGCCTGTGTCGCGAGTTTTATTTCTCCGTCGGAGGGCAACGCGCAGACGACCACTGGTAAACAAAAAGGCGGGAAACGTCCTGTGGTCACTTTTGACATTTGGAGCAGTCTTTTTAGCCCGCCTTGACTAGACAAGGAGCAGCTATGAGTGATTGATCCCCGCCGTGTCAAGTTTCAAGTGTTTACCCGAGTGCCCGATTCGAAAATACGGGAATATCAAAATACAAAGAAGTCAAATTTCGACCAAGCCTTGTATAATCCAAAAGTGTTTACTTTAGGTCAGTGTTGCGTTGAATGGTTGTCCTTGTGTCTCTTCTTCTTGTTCTTCTCCTTCTTTTGAAAACGAGAAGTCTCAAATGCCAAGAGGCCATATTTTCAGTAGTGTAATCCCAGTAGTGTTTAGTTTGCAAATGATTATGAAAGAACTACTATGACTGGTTTATTTTGTTTATACAATTCCAGTTATTTCACAAATTACCAGATGGTTGTTTTTAATTAAACCTTGTTATAAGATTACAGTGCATGCTGTATTGTACCAAAACGTATTTTCCTTTTTGTCCTTGAAGAGCTGCACGGGTGGATGCCGTAGATAAAACTATAAAGCTTGAAATTCTCGCCTTGAAGGGCTAAGCAAATTTGTTAACCACCTTACCAATGGACACGCATTATTAAAGTGGCGAAATTTTACCTCAAACTGCGTCTATCGGCCGTTGCGAAGTCGTACTATCGGACTACATGTAGTGGACTCTCATGGGTTGTTGGGGGGTTTTTTTTCTTCTCTGTACATACATGCGCAGTGTGGGCAAGGAGCACGGCGTCCACATTTCATGCTACACCAGACGCTCCATCGCCAATTCTGTGTCGGTTTAATTTTTTGCTCCCGTGAGCACTTAAAGTTAACCGTTCACGCCTTGTTTGTCGAGGCGGCCGTTTTGCAAAGCTCGGCAAAAAAAAATGGAATTAATTGCCGGCTAAATTGTGATAAATTTTTCACCCCAATGTCGGCCTTCAATCGAAGTACCTTTCAAAAGCTTTCCAACGCGGATATGCTGGAAACTAAGCTTGGGGTTCCTAAAAAAAATATGGGCTGCGTGGTCTTATCAGAGAAGCCTTTTTTCATGGCTCGTGTTAGGCCATTCATCAAATTAGATGCCAATTTATTTCAACGCATGCATTCACTTTATGTTTACTGTACACCTGTCGGTTGGCACTTTATTACACAAATTGGGAGAGAGTGCACACAGCCCCAAGGCTCATTCATCTTCCCCTTTTTTCACTTTTCTTGATCTTTTGATATATCACGGAAGCTGCTTTCAAAGACAGTTTTGGTGTGAAACGTAAATATCAACTGTGAGAGAATATAGAGAAAACAATTGAAAATTTAAATTTCGCTTCCAATCTTGTTTTCAAAGTTACGCGTGTTTTTGATTGTTTACTAATAATATTGTAAACTAACCTGAAATTCCTAAAGCCGCATCTACACTTTTAAGGTAAAGTTGGTTGCACGTTTATAATCTATATACTTTAACTATCTTTCACAATTTTTTTTCTTATCGTTTCGTTGGGGACATTTTTTTAGAGCCGAAAAGCGGGCATTCTTTTTAAAAGGGCTTCTTTAAAATATTAACTGCAGTGTGTATCAAAAAAATTATACATTTAGAAAAAAAATAAACACTGTACAATGAAGATACCCAATCGGGACAACAGGCTGAAGTTAGATACCCGGAAAAAGACAAGTACCTCCGGTAAAACAAACAGATATAATGGAAAACATGCAGGTACCGACAATGTCAAAGCTTTTCATTAAGAAACACTAAGATGGTTTTCAATGCTAGCGTAGCACGGAGGGGGGGGGGGTACCTTCATAACGGAGAGGGGAAAGGATATAAAAAGAAAGACTCGACGGCAATTTTAGTCATTAATGTTATTAAATGTTAATGTAAAAACTGTTCTGGGCAGCTGGAATGCGTGTATTAAAAACTACTCCCCAAGATCTGAATGATGGCTAGCTCCCCCCCCCCCCGTAAAATTTTACGGACGAGTTTTACTGTAGGAAAAAAAATATCAACTTCCCCTGAAAATATCTCGCTTCACTGCTGACTTTCAAGCGGGCTAAACAGTCTTTAGAATTCAGTTCCTTCAGTAGATTTTGTTTTTTGTAAAGCTGAACGTATAATTATTCGTGTTCGTGGGAAAGTACTGGTACCAGTGGAAAATATAATACTATTTTTTTTTCTGTGTACTTGACGCCTACTCCTCGGTTGGCAAAGTACGTATGCGCACAATAACTGCTTTTTACCAGTTCCCGTTAATAATTGTACTGCCGAATACACTGAACACTGGAAGATTTAATTATGTGAAGGCATGATGCATGCACAGAGCTAAATAAATCTTGCTAGATAACTAGTATTGGTCCACGAAATCCTCTGCATTGTTGTCTGCGCGGTTTTGCACGGTTACAATTTGCGTAAAACAAAACAGAACTGTAGAAGATTACAGATTGTTTGACGGCAGTACTGTCAAACATATTTAAGGAAAAATACAACAAAAACAAAAAGTAGCAACGCAAAAAGTGCGACATACAGTTTTATCTTGTCATATTTTATTACTACATTAGCATTGTATTCAAGGGCGGATCCAGGGGGGCCAACGGGGGTAATGCCCCCCCCCCCCCAAAAAAAAAAACATTTGGGTTTTTTTTATTTAAGTGACGTCGCAATAAAATAAAAATATACGCCACTAACTTTCCTCAAAAAAATTGGTCAGAAATTGCCTCAGATCGCAGCACAGAGCATCTAGAATCAAAAAAAAATTCGGGGCCCTTAAGCGGGCCCCGAACCCCACGCCGTAATTTTTTTTTGACCAACTTTTTTGGGGGACTAAAATTTTTCTTGCCCCCCCCCAAGAAAAATTGTGTTCTGGATCCGCCCTTGATTGTACTAGCTCAAATGGGTACCCACTGACATTGATGATTCATTACAGAGCATAATGGTGAACATGTCTTTTTTGCTGGTTAAAAGTAACCAATACCAATAAATTAGTCCGCGATTGCTTCCGATGACGCGAGATGCGTAATCGTAGAACCGCTCCATCACCTTCACCGGTAGTGATACCATAGAAGCCCGTTCCAAAGATCATAAATTCTGCTAATTATAATAATAAAACGAGTATTTCACACCCAAGGGATCAGATCTGGATCTGCACTGACCGTATAAAATTACACGGAGAACCATTCACTATATACGATAATTATCTTTGGTGGCTACTCAAAAAGAAGTTTTCGTTTCCCAGCCGAATTTTACTTTCCTCAATCTGATTTGTTTCCATCGCATCTTTCCACTTTGCAGAGGCCTATTATTGTGTGCGTTTTGAAAAGACGTATATTGCTGATGTTTTTCTTCGATTGCAAAATGCTTGGGTTTCGAAATCCATTTGTTTCCATGCCTGCCACGTGACATTTTGGTCGAGTGGTTTTCATCGTTTGCTTTCTCTCCATTAAAATAACATTTTGTTCAAATCAGCCACCCGCATTTTTGACGGCTTGGAGCTGTTACGCCAAACTGTCGTGCATACTAATGGTCTTTCATAGCAATCGCTTCGCCTGAGACCGTTCCCTTCATTTTCATACGCCACGGCGGCTCTCGCCGGTGCTTACTGTGAAAACATTCTCATTCTGAGTTGTGTTTTTTGGATAAGCCAAGACGTTTATCTTTTGAGTTCAGACCTTATCCAACTACTTGGTGGGTTTATTTTACCCCTTCGGGCGGGAAAATAAAAAGCCGCCAAAAATGGGACATTGTGGATTGACAACACTATCCCCTCGTATCGTATAAACGTTTGCTGCGTCATCGTGCACTATCAACGACTGTTTTATGCGTCGAACCGCCTCGGGAATGTGACTTTGGTCACAGCTAACCGTGTTCTATGATTGGGATTTCTTGCAAATAAAACAGCCGTTCGGGGTACTGACAATGATTCCAGGTCTCATCTCTCTATGAAATGCATTGGTTTCGAGGCTGAGCCCCATGAGAATATTTTTGCAAGCATGCATAAAAAATCATGGTTTTTAAAATAAAGAAAAACTTAACATCATTTTTCATAGTATACCTACCTGGTGTTACATGTACAAGTATTAATAGGACCTCACCGGTAGGTTTATGCGTATAGAGGCGATGATCGTGCGTGTCTGTGCATCTTAACGCCTTCCCAATGAAACGCTGGGTACAAAACTGTGTTTTTCTTGTTTGATTATGTCTTTCTTTCTTAAAATCTTCTCGCCCGCAAACGGTGTTTTCATTGGTCATAGTCTATCGTATCCTGTCCATTTACCCGTTCTCTCTTCGTTCACGTGTTTATTTTTAATTTCCTGCTTTTTTGATGTCGTATATTGTGAAGCACAAACCTAAGACGTCATTCGAGGCTATAGTTCCCGGCGGAGCAATGACACGGGTGTCACAAATTGCAAAACGCTGCAGCTTCTTCGTAAGAAAAGGCTGTGCAGGGACATTATAAATTAGTACCAATACCGGGGTCTTCGATGCTTTTTTTGTTGTGTAGATGTAAAGGAACAGCCAGAACCCAAACCGCTTAAATTGAAATTGCTTATACTGTGGGGAGATGCTAAACTCTCTTAAAGTCCGTTCAAACAGATGAATTGTTTATTCACCGCCGATTTGTCCTTCCTTTGCAGTTTGAGTAACGAGACACCATGGTGGCTGTCTTGGTGATCGGCGTGGTGTGTGGGGCCGGTGCAGCCCTGATGGTCGTGGTGCCCATGATCTTGTACAAGTACACCAACTGCTGCGCCAGCTGCAAGAAGAAACACAAAGACCACGAAGCCCAGAAGAGTGTGGCCATGGCCAAACCAACTCAGGTAAACATTGAGATGTAGCGGTCCAACACAAGGTCCCCGTACGAGTTTGAGGTATCCGCCATTTTGAAACAAAAGCGAGGCTGTACTTGCAAAACAAAGACTTCTGCTTCATTGTGACGTAAACATTGAGATGTAACGGTCCAACACAAGGTCCCCGTACGAGTTTGAGGTATCCGCCATTTTGAAACAAAAGCGAGGCTGTACTTGCAAAACAAAGACTTCTGCTTCATTGTGACGTAGGTTTGTAAGAACCCATTCAACTTGCCAGAGGCAGATGCAAAAACGCCTGGTTTTTGTGACAATACACAGTTCTCCGAACGCTGAATTCTTTTTCCTTCAAAATTCCGAGCTACCAACATAATAGCTCAAATCTTCAGTGGGTTGCATAACAACTAATATGTATATGTATATAATATGTATATTTTGAGAAACAGGGAAAATATTTGCACATTTTGTTTTGTCTCGAAAGTGACTTCCGTTTTCGTTTTTGAATCGCGCCCTCTCGTGCACAATCCGTAAAACAATCAGCACTCGGGACAAGATTCTCTCTCAGTTGTTCGCTCGTACTCACCGCCCATAGGGCGGTTGGAAGGGCTGATTTCTTAGGGATGCATGACGTAACTCTTCCGAGCCCCCAATTGGATAGAATTGGTTCGAACAGTAACAGGGGTCAACACTTCTGCCTGCGCATGACACGTGCGCACAGAATGTACGTGCATTGATAGGGAGAGTAAGCCGCCCACTAATGCTTCGCGATGGCTATTCTTTCTTTACAAAATTGTTTGAAAGAGATTATCCCTTCCCAGCACCCTGTTTTAGGGCGTTGGGTAAGAGCGAAATTGGTTTGTTGTGGCGCTGTGGTCTAAGTGGGTGGGTACTCCCTGCGGTATTAAACGTGAATCTTCAAATCTACACAAGCACACATTGTGACACGCGCTCACTCTTTCAAAACTTCCTTCAATGACCATTGTTTTCTTCCGAACGAAATCGTTTCAGGAGATGTACCACCTCTTTTTCACTCTTTGTGCGCGGTTTTTCAGTAGATTTGTTCCTGGGCAACCACCAATGTTCCTACGTGCCTTTAACAAAGATAAATATCATTAAAAAAAAAATAGATGTAATGGTTGTGCCTTTTTTTTAATCGAAAAGAGAGAAGCCTTCGAAACAACAAGCTTTCATCTTTATCCCCGCTGGCAATGAAACAGCCAGTAGAAATTTCATTTATTTTAAAGCTCCGTGGCCCTTCCCTTGTCTTTGTATGTTTTTTCGTCGCCCATTTGTGCTTTTCGGATTAATTTGCCTCCAAACGCCGACGAAGTTCTCAGCGGCCGTGCCCGATAGGAATAACATGCCAATGATTAATTGTGCAGAGATTGAATTGAAATACGACGAGATAAAAATAGTTTCTATCTCCAGAACCCTGGTACCTAAGAGATTATTTTCCCCGCAAAGCTAGTTGCCTCGTTTTCTGAAGACACATCAATCTTTCTTTTTTTACATCTCCTTACAGCATTTTTATTCTTATTAAATGCGAATATAATTGGAAAGACGCACTATTTCTTTGATCTGATGTTAAGCCAAAAAAAAAATAATCGGTCTCTGGTCAGACCAAAGTTCCGGAATTGACGCGACGACGCGGCTTTTGTTTGTATTTTTTTTTTCTTTTTTTTTTCTTCAAGCTTGGATTGTACAGACAAGGTGGGGTACTATTTTGCTTTTATGGTGTCCTCATGTACATTGGTGTCCTCCATAATTTGCCTTGGTGCTCTCGATCATTTGCCTTGGTGCAATTTCCCATGCCTTGGTGCTCTTTGGTAAAAAAAAATGAGGAGGTGCGGCAATAGAGGGCGCTGTTGGAGCTACCACGGAACATTTTGGGAAAAAAATTGACGCGCATGATTAAAATCGACGCGCGCGCTGACCAGAGACCGACTTATTTTTGTTTTGGCCTTATCGTCATGCTCACTATTTACAAATTGGAGTTGCTTTGCTTTGCTTCTTTTGATTTAAATATTTTACTAAAATTACTGCTAATTATGGCATTTACATGTAAATACATGATTTGAAAAATTGCGTTGCGAGTGTTATGACCTCTAGTTAAATTATCTACAGAGTGTCCCCCAAAAAAAGCTGTGCAAGCAGATATCCTTTAATTTCTCAAAAATGATGGAGCATATTAATCACACTCTTGTGTATACATATTCAGTAAACATGCCATGGATATCCGTTCATGCGAACCAGACATCTAACAGATTATAAAAGGCTATGGGTTTTTCACCCGTTCCAATGGGATGAGATATATACACAGTTAACTACATCGGAGTGAAAGGCCCATGACAATCTGACGCACTGATATCACTAACTGTGTAAATCCCATTGGAATGGGTGGAAATCCCACAGCCTTGTACAATCTGTTACATCTCTGGTTTGCATGAACGGATTTCCATGGTAGTTTGACCGATTATTCACAAGAGTATAATTAATATGCTCCATCAAGATGAAATACCCATGTTAAGTTGTTTGAGAAACTCAAGGATATCTGCTTCCATAACTTTTTAGGACACCCTGTATTTGGACATAAAATAATATTTTTTCCCTTCAAATTGCAATATGTGCCCCTATTCATTCTGGGATAATTCATTTCCTTAGGACGATCAGAATAAGACAAATTAAACAAAAATATTGTAACAACGGGAAAATGTCGGGGATATTCCCTTGCGACACCTCGAGTGTTACTTAAGCAACACGTCTAGAGAAGGGGAAATTCACTCCCTCTGACTATCAGCTAGAGGGCGCTCTTTCGTCACTCTGTTTAACTGAAGATTCCTTACGAAAAAATAGATGTTATGCCTCAAGATTTGCTGTAACTGGGTACAATCATATGGAATAAATTGCATTTACCGTTGAGAACCATAACTTCTCTAACCTCATTCAAATCTGAACCACGTTAAACATTCAGTCAGTAATATTTCTGCATTTATGTGAGTATTTTTTTTGTCGCTGCCTTCACTGATTATACAAATCTAAATCTGTGCTGACTCACGGATTAAACAAACTTGCCTGCCGTAATAATGAGGAGCCGGATGGGAATGTTCCTGTTTTTCTCACAAAAAGTTTTTCCGTAATCAGCGAATGTTGAAATATAATTTGAAAATGTCCAAATTCTTGGTGTTTACTTAGGCTAATTCACCTTGGGCCTTTAGGAAAATCTGTTAGCGATGTCCTTTCAAACTGTACATGTTTCTTTGTAATAGTTGTACAATGTTTATAATGGTTGCTTTACAATCATGCAGTAATCCATATGGTTTTTTTTACTTCATTGTTTTGTATTGTATTTGTAATGTATTGTATTTGTACACGTTTGTGGTCATTTGTAGTGTGTATGCAGGGCCCCAATGGAGACCAGTTTTATTTTAAACTGTTTGGGCATACCCTGGGTAAAGAAATGTAATAAATAAACTGTTACGATATCCTCTTCAACTTGTAGGAGTTTTACATCCCATCGGAGAAGGTTCCCGTCCAGCCAGGCGTGGTGACCGTGCAGGGCCAGACGCCCCTGGGCTCGTCCCGTCCGGACCTCCGGAGCCAGATCTCCCACTCGCGGCAATCGCTGGTGGGTACGGCGGCCAGCAGCGAGGCCGACCGGCGTAGCCTGACCAGCGAGTCCAGCATTGGCGGTTCCTTCGAGTCGGACATCGGGGCGGTGCAGCCCGAGCTGTACGCCCGGACCAACGAGGTGTTGGTGCTGAAGGAACAGGTCGATACGGCCAAGAAGAAATGTAACCGCGGACGGTTGCACGTCAAGCTCAAGTACGATTTCAACACCTCAGATTTCGTTGTCCGGCTGATTGAAGGTAAAGAATTTTTTTCACGAGACAAACAAGTTTTGATCTAAAAAGACACTTGTAGACATAACATGGTGGACGGCATTTAATAAACAAGCGAGGAAGTCCAAATAATTAGTACGAAAGCTATCAGAGGAAGAAACGGCATATGCCTTGAAAAGCTTCAGGAGCAAAGCGAGACTCATTAACTTCAAAATGTTACATCAGTTCATTCTTTAAAACAACAATTAATTCGTGAGTCTTCTCGGTTGTATTGTTTTTTTTTTCCATTTAGCTGAGAATCTTCCCGCGATGGATTTCGGCGGAACGAGTGATCCGTACGTCAAACTTTCCTTGGAACCTGACCGTGACAAACGAATCAAGCAGTCAAACGTGCAGGTACAATGGATTCTTTGTTTTGCATTCTATTCTGTCTGTCCGTCGGTTTCTGAGATTTTGTTTGCTTGACTTTATCTGGGATTATTCTTTGTTCATGGATGTTAATGCTTTTGTCCATTTCTCAAGTCCTGTCGATTTTTTTCTCATTGTTGTGTCTCTATTTGAGTATTCATCAAAAGACAAAACAGAGTTGGAGAATAACTGAGACAGACGTATTTGTGTATCATGTTGTCCTTGAACTAATAATTTATACCAGTTGGCCAATTTTCCCGAACGCCAACAAACACAAGCTAGGGCATGATATTGTACTGTACGTTTTAACATAGACATAAACAGTGATCGGCTTCGATAAAAATTAATGAGCCAACTTCTCCATGCATTTCTCCATGCTGGCTTTTTAAATCAACAAGGCCGTGTTTGTTCAACAATTCTGCTGGGTATTCGCAATGGCAAAATGTTTTATTTTTCCAGTTTTACTACATTAACTCTACCAAGATGAAATGCCTTGCCAATCCGTACGAAATATTTGGCCCCACTTATTTATCATCCCAATCGTTTTCCTGTTTCGACCCCACTTGGGGACTTCGTGCATAAGCAGCCTTCAGCCATAAAACAAACAAGCAAACAAACAGATAGACAAATAAACAAATCCTGTGATCGATATGGACTCTGCGTCTTACTGTCGTGCGTCCGAAGTGAGATGCGTTCGTCTCACGTGCCAAGATGCTGCTCATGATGGGAACATGACAGTGTGAGTATTGGAGACGTAGGCTGTGTGGATTGGAATATCTTACCGGTCACATCATTAATGTGTTCGCTTATTTAACGAGATCCATGCATCTCACCATTTGTACGCGTGATTACCGATGGTTTTGCCGATAAACCACCGGCGGATTTATGCATTTGCCAGGGTGGAGGGGCGGTCTTCCTTTGTGGCGTCAGACCCGGGAGCATATTGAACGCATTATAGTACTGACGTTGGTAGTTTTCAGACCTATATAAAAGGGCGTCGTCGCAACTGTAAGTTTTTCGCTCGGGGGCGTTTGCCCCTTCCCCCTGAATTCCCGAGTGTAAATAACCACACAGAACGGTATAATTTTCCGAGCCGCAAGTTCCCCGTACCAGCATGGGTGCGCGCACGCGTTAAGTCCTGCACGGATTCCACAGGACGGTCCATCTTATGTCGAAACGCTCAAAACAAACAGCAGACATTCGATATTAATTCCCTCCTTACTTTGTTTTGTTTTTTTAGAGGAAAACTCTGAATCCAACTTTCAACGAGAGGTTCAAATTCCCCATGACGTTCGAGGAGACGCACACCAAGACGCTTCGGATGAACGTCTTCGATTTTGACAAGTTCTCCAGACACGACGCCATCGGTGAAATCACCATTCCCCTGGGAGACATAGACGTGTCTCGAGAAGTAGACGTCTGGAGCGATCTAGAGGACCCTCAGGCGGTATAAACCAACTCACATTTTGTGTTATGCATACATGCATGATAACCTTTGCTTAATGATATTTCCAAAGGCCGTATTCGCACCTTTTGGTAAGCATAGACAAACAGATTATGCCTAAACCTGTGTTCTGGTTAATCCTGTGTTCTGGTTAATCATAGCTCGACATTATACCTTCATCCGACGCACGCTTGTCGACTATTTGGAACCAGCTTTTTAGACCGATGTTGGTTGCATCACTGGTGCGTAATCTACACAGTAGATTACGAGGTTATATGATGAGCTTTTATGGTGATTGTGACCTGGTGTGACGGAGCCCAGGTGTATATAAATGACAAAATTATAGATGCTTTTACGGATAGACCGGAAGTGTGCGATGAAGGAGTACGGTGCATTGCATTGTGGGACATGCGATAAGAAAATGATTTCATGCAGCGCGAACTATATCCCTCAGTGCAGTGCAACATTGTATCTCAACTGCACACGTCCGGTCTGGCAGTAAAATGTAAAAGGGTCCTTAATGTTCCTTATCAAATTTGAGTACTGATATTTATTTTTGATTAACTCTGAAGTCGACAATTCCTTCGTGTATGTTCATTTGCGATTATGTTTATGTCTCTTATTCCAGAGGCACGGTAGTTTGGGAGACCTTCTGTTCTCCATCAGTTACCTGCCGACTGCAGAACGCTTAACCATCGTCCTCATGAAGGCGCGGAATTTGAAAACTATGGACATCAGTGGTAGCGCTGGTAAGTTGACTGAGATATAACAAAAACCCAACTCTTTCGGTAAGCTTCTTGTGCATTGGAGACTATTAAGCGAAATAAGGAAAACTGTCGCTTTTTGTTTGGTCTTGAGGATGCCATTCTAAAGGTCTTGAGCAAAGTGTCTGTAAAGAACACCATTTTGGGTAATGTAGACAGATGTGAATCGAATTTAATAACGTAAGTTTTAATTGCTATTGCCAAAAATTATATTTTTACAATTTTTTTTTTTTTTTTTTTAGTCAAGTCACTGCATTGCTTCGAAGTCCGGGATTTAGCGCCCTCACTCGCTCAAAAATTAGGCAAAATTCGTTTGTGTTTATTAGCAGGGCCGCGTTTTGGCGGCCCTTGACCTGGATCATGCATCTGACGTCACAGCCATGACGTGAAACACGTTTCCAATGCACCGCGAAATAAAGTTGAACGTGACGTCACTTTGTAAACAAACATGGCGGTGAGCAGACCATCATGACCACCATGGGAAGACGAATGTTTTTTTGTGAATTATGCACGATTAACAAGCAAAAGTCGGGCATGCAGTTTCCAGTATTTTCCCTCGGCAGAGTAATAGTGCATCAACTTTACCCAACCGACTGTACAAACCCACTGTTTGAATCCCTTTTGGGCTAAAAAAGTAACGTTGTCTGCTAAAACTTGTTTACCTTTCCGCCATCTTGAAACGTAAGTGAAGTCTCGGTTCAAATTTGGTCAGAACAATGATGTCATTTCAGTGTAACCGAAGCACCAAAACGGCCCCTAGCCAGAAACATGTTTTTCGGTCACAGCGCCAAAACGTGGCCCTAGATTCGCTTGGCGTCTTATTTGCTTGGTCTAGTCGTTTAAACTGCTGATGTGAATCAAGGCAGCAGAGGGCGCTGCCTATATGAATGGAGAGTCATTCTATTTTTCCAACAACGTACAGCTCGCTGAACGCAAAGGCTTCGCGTGACGATAACTTGACAGGGTCCGCTTTCTCTGAACAGCGCCCCCAATTATGAAACAGACAGAGCGAGAAAAAAAACTGTGATTCTGTTTTGATATTCCACAAACATTCTGAAACCATCTGAAACCATCTGAAAACTGTGTACAGCAGTAATTATTAAACGACCAACCAATAGATTTTTCTTTGTTTTGTTTGACATTTTAGATCCGTTCGTCAAGGTAACTCTTATACAAGGAGGGAAAAGAATCAAAAAGAAGAAAACCACGGTCAAAAAGAACACCTGTGATCCGGTGTGGAACGAAGCGATCATCTTTAATGTGCCGGCCTCTGCTCTGAAAACCTGCTGCTTAGAGGTATTGTATCGTTGCATAAAAGGAAACTAAAACCACTGATATTCTTCCTCCCTGAGGCTGTTTGCTTACAAGGGCGGATCCAGGGGGCCAACGGGGGAACGCCCCCCCCCAAAAAAAAATATCGAACCCAATTTTATTTTATTTTTTAAGTGACGTCGCAATAAAAGCAGGCACTGCGTACCCACCATCTTTTCCTAAAAAACTTGGTTAAAGTGGTCAGAAATTGCCCTTAATTCGGGGCCCTTAAGCGGGCCCCGAACCCCTTGCCGTAATTTTTTTGACCCACTTTTTGGGGGACCACAAATTTGTTTAGCCCCCCCCCCCAAAAAAAAAGAACGAAGCCAGAGATAAACACATGGCCTATTTGATACACCGATTGTTCTATTCCCCGACAGGTAATGGTGGTGGACTACGATCTTCTGGGCCAGAGCGGGAAGATGGGGGTGGTCCTGGTGGGGGGAATGTGCTCAGGACTCGGCAAGACCCACTGGAACGACATGACCCAGTCCCCGAGGAAGCCCGTGGCCATGTGGCACACACTGCAGGATTGACGTTAGGAACATTGTGGCGGTGGCAGCCTCGTCATTAGTGAGACTTCCACCAAAAAGTTTGTTGAAGGGAGTTAGATTCAAGTACATTGTACAACTACCGATGTTATCGAGAATAAAAAAAAGGACCAAGCTTTAATAAGGCAGTTCACCCAAGACTGCGGTTTGTTGTAGTTTTTAAAAAAAATGAGACCATTTCTCTTATCAGTTGATTTGGGCCACACACGATTACTCCAATCTTCTAGTGCTTCCTCTGCTATAAGCATGACGAATCAATTGACATTTAAATGCAAAATAGAACTTGCCAATATCATAAATAACACGTACCACGAAAACTATCTTAACTGTCTGAAAAAAATAATCCAATCCATGTGGACAACAGTATAGTAATACATATATGTACTGTAGTATGGATAAGATGTGCAAAATACGTTTTAGCTGACGGACTTTGTGTATCTTAACAATACCCCCTTACTTTTTTTGGGGGGGAGGAAACAAATCTTAGACTGCTGCTTTTAAATAACACCTGTTCCTTGGAATTATTGAACTGCACGAACAGGCTTATAATTTTTTTAATGAAGATATGCTCTCGACAGAGGGCGCTGTAGGGGTAACCAGAGTTCCAACCACAAGCAAAGCGAACGCGTCAGCAGATTGGACCAAAATGCTGCACACCCTCTTTAAAATGGACTCTTTTGCGGTGTCCACTTTAAACGTCACTTTAACCAATCAACTTACTCGTGCCTGCGTACGTATAGGGCTTCGACCGGAGAAATGGTTCAGTTTCCAAGAGTTGGTCCACAAAAATGCATTGAAATAATTATGATTTGTAATGAAAAGAAAATACTACTTCGACATGATGACCTTCTATCATTGCCGTTTTCCATTCGTGCAAAAAAAATCGTCGCCGCTGGTGATTTTCTTTACACAGTCAAAAAGACCATAGAGCACAGAAAACACAATTTGAGTAAAATTTGTATTTTAGAAAAGTATGTTTGATGAAACGGTTTAATTCCTAATTTAAATAGACTTCAGTCGCTCTTTAAATTGACGGTTTATGTTCTGAGAAGCCGGTTTGGACTCAAGATTTATTTTCCCTTACAACCCTGACAGAAATAAAAGAGAGGGCGCCAGATGTTGACATCAGTTCTTGTTTTGTAGGCGTGAAGGCATTACCATGTAACTGAGTTCCTTCGCGCGCTGTGCAGTACGCTTATGCGATGGTATTGAGTGCTAGCCCGTTTCTGCTTGTGGTATAGATTTTATTCACGAATCGGCCGTATTTAATTGAAGCGAGGTAAACTCTTCATTTTTGGAATATGCGAATGGAAATGAAAGCAATGAAATAAAATTTCATTACAGATTAATACCAGTCTGCTCTCTGATGAATAGTTAGCAAAATTGTGATTAAGCATACCCTAATGTTTTAAGCCACATTGAAAAAAAAAATTAAAGTGAGGCTTGGCACGGACTCCAATCTTTAAAAAGTATGGCACCATCCAATTCAACAGTTTACTATGTATACAATTGATTCAAGGAACACGATCAGAAATGGCTTCCTCGCGAAAAAGGTCCATACCTATTCTGTATTCAAACAGAATTTCCTTGAGTTTTTGGTTGTATGAAGATTTTTGCAAGAGAAATATTGCCCGCGAAAAGCTTTAGACAGGGCGCTCTCTTTAATCAGCCGGAACCGAAATGACGGATAATAACACATACGGACCTAACAAAAGTTTCTGTCTGTTAGACAGGATCGTCTTCAAAGGCTCTGTTCGGTGAACTTGAACTGTGGTTCGAGCCGATATTTGTGCTTCTGTGAACTAAATTCACCGTGTTTGTAAACTTAATTATCGTAATGTATGCACGCTTTAATGTAAGATTTTTAAAGAGAGTATTTTTGTAACAAGATTCGTATGTATATGTGACAAATGGTGGATGTTTCTGGGCCATTACTACAAGGCTAAAGGGTTCACTTTGGAACGCAATAATGGTATTAATTGTCAATTATCAATTTCTATATGTGGAAAATATTAAATTAAAGAGACAGTGGTCAGGGTCCGATGTGATAGAGCACGTACTAGATCAAGTTGTTTACTCATTCTTCGTCATTTACTTAGATTGTATATTTTTTGGTAAGCATGTGCTGACTTTTGTCTTTTCCATCATGAAGGGTTGATGACGTTTCACACAATGCGACTACGTTGATCAGCCATTCTTCTGTTTGCATATATTTGAAATAATAGTGTAAAAAGTTAGTGCTTTAGATCAGCTTTTATGGTATGCAAGTCTTACGTATAGAATGTTCCCGGCCAATTTGATAATATCCCTGTTCATTTTAGGCCACGATAAAATCAAGAAATAACTGGTTATAATATTGTTAAGTGTAATCAGATTACTAACCCTTTAACTCGGGTTCCTGCTAACAATTGTTCTTGACCATGCATAATTGAATTGTCTATTTTTTGTGGTTTCAATCGAATTTTTTATCTCCGGTCGAATCATGCTTCTTGGTTGCTACTTTTTTTCCTTTTGTCATGGCTTCCATTGTTTGATTTGTTTTTTCCATTTTGGAAAATTCTTTAGGATCAATTAGAATATTTTCGTCTCATTTACATTTTTTGTTGGCCTATATTCTATTTTTTGTTTCTTACTAATTGTTTTTTTTTCCCGAAGAGCGGTAAAGAAAGCAGTGGACCTGACACGTTTTGAGCCAATATCAAAAAGTAACACATTATCTTTGACGTGATAGGGGGAAAAAACACAGTCACCCCTTCATACATAATACAGGGTGGCCTAAAACAAATTGCACTGTTTCAGAGGCAGATTTCTCAAAATTTGGGACACACGTTGAAATTAATTAAAAGGTATTCCTAAGCTACACAATCTTGGTGGTGTTTGGTGAAAGCGGCGTTGAAAATAAAGCTGAAGTTAAGAAATAGCGGCCATTTACAGAAAATGGTCGAAAACTAGTTTGTCCAACTCTGTGGCAGTCATGTAGATCTCATTTTGCTGTTCTTTTGTGCACGTTGACGTTGTGCTACATGTATTATGTTGACTATCATATCTCGTGTGGACAAACTAGTTTTTGACTATCTTTCTTAAAACCATCGCCATTTCTTATATTAGGCTTTATTTTCAGCGCCGTTTTCTCCATACATGTATACTACGAAGATGCTTTAGTTTAGGAATATCTGAAAACAATTTTAACGTGTCTCCCAAATTTCAAGAAATTTGCGTCTGAAAATGTGTAAACTTTTTTGACCACCGTGTAGATTGAGCTTTGTATGCGGCTAGGAAAATGTGTGCAAAGAAGCTGTACCATATTCTAAATCTTCATTTCTCATGTAGTCCTTATTGTTTTTGAAGAGTTCTTGAAGTACACACGGAGTATTGTGGCACATAGAAATGCAGATACTCGCCCTTTGGATCGTAAACATGTATCTTGTGGTGGAAGTGTATATTGGGCCAATTGTCGCACCAAATGGAATGAGTATAGGTGGAATTTGATTGGGGACGTAATGAATATGTTCTACGAATACTAGGCCTATAATATTGAAATTGAATGGTTTTTGGTTCAAGTTCAATTAAAACGGTCAAGAATTCAATCAAGGTAGAACAAAATCTGGAAATCTAAAATAATTATGTTGTAACCAAATTATGAAAGTTTATTGATGCTATCTGTGTGTTGTTGGTTTCCCTTCGAAAAGATATGGTTATCCATATTTTTCAGAATCGATTTAACGATGTTTAAGTAGTTTGGATGTATGTTATATTGTGACTAGTAATTGTGTTGATACTGATAAATAATTTGAATCATAACTAATGTAAGTATATAACTACTTGTAATATTTCAGAGCTATATTTAATTATAAAAATGTATATGAGATATTTAATTATAAATAATTACCAGAGTATTGTAAATATTGGAAAGTTCTAAGATGTATTTAAAAAAAATTATGTAAAATCACTTTATATTAGATTATATTAATCAACTTGTTTTATTAAATTATGATAACATTTAGTTATAACACATAATCGTTGTTAACACATCTGGGTGTATTTTGGAAGACATGGTGCGTGTTACTGTTACCTTTGATGTCAATAACACATGGATTTGAAATTCTTACTTCTTGTCTCCGAGCCCCTTCTTTTTCTTATCAAGGTTTTGTTAATGTAATGTAACCCTAACCCCAAGCCCCCCCCCCCCCCTTACCCACCATCACACTCCCTTTCATCTTCGCCCACATTGGTCTGTCCCCTTATTCATCCCTCGTGGTATGTCCCCATTTTACCCATCCTTTGTTCGTCCTTCCATTCCATTCTCTGTGATCTTCACCTACACTGGTGTTCCCCCCCCCCTATTTTAATCCCCCTTGGTCTGTCCCATATTTAATCCGTCCATTGTTCGTTCTTCTTCTTCTTTCCCTTCGATCTTCACCCACATTGGTCTGTACCCTTGTTAATCCCTCGTGGTCTGTCCCCATTTCACCCATCCTTTGTTCGTCCTTCCAGTTCGTTCTCCGTGATCTTCACCTACCCCCTCCCCCTTGGTCTGTTCCCGGTATTCGTCCATTGTTCGCTCTCCCACTCCTTTCCCTGTGACCTTCACCCACATGACATTGGTCCGTCCCCATATTTAATACCTCTGTTGTGTTTCGCCTCCCAACCCTGCATGCTTGTGAGTCCCTACATGTTTGCTTCTTGTACCACTGTCAATTCGCCTCTGAAGAAGTTCTTGTTAAGATTGGAAGGTCAGGCCGCCTTAACTTTTTAGATTCAATTAATTACCGTTTTACTGCACGAACTAGGCTTCCCCAACAGTTGCCAACAGTTTTCCTATACATGGGGTTTTAAATACAAGAAAATAGATATTAACAGGGTTGGACAACGTTGTCATTCTAGGTATAATTATGATGATAATAACTCAACGTTTTTCAAGAAGGTCAACACTCTTACCTCCTAAATTGCATTACCTTCAAAGCAACAATTACCTCGAGAAAATCAATCACTTGCATGAGGCAAGTCCGACCTCTGAGATTTTTTAAAAAAAAATTGTTTTGTTCTTCGAAGAGAATCGATTTGGTCTTGTCTCGATTCCTCCAATGATGAAATGCATGTATATCAAAAATCAATCTTTCGTATGGAACTGTGCCAGTTTAAGGTCGTGGTAATAAGAAGGTGATTCATAAAAGTCTGTTGATCGCAAAACAGGCGACATTTTGTTACGCAGGAGCGTCCCGAAACGCATCGCTGGTGAACTGAGCTCCTGTATAGGCCTACGGACGGGTGAGTTTAATAAAGAAATCGTTGTCTCAAACAGCTAGAGAAGAAAATGCGCCATGTTGTCAATTTTCATTATTATAACAGTTTTAGCCGGTCCACGAGAGCAAGCATAGTGTCCCCCTGGTACCTATTTGACTGACTGTTACGTATGATTTAAAATTGGTTGTAGAGATCTGGGCAGTGCCATCGTATAGGATTACCCCGCAACGCCAATGAATGAGCTACATCCGGCCCTATTGACGAGGAAGCCATTTTAGATAGTGTTCCCTAAATATATTTTATAAACTGTAAACTGTTGAATGTGCCAGACTGCGCAAGGGGATATTCCATAGACTGATTATTCCACCCTTTAGTTCAAAATAACCTGCAGGATGCGACACGAAATAACATCTAGTATCATTACTGCCTGGAATTTTAAGCTGCCATTTGAGTCTGTATTGGATGAATTACAGGCTTGGGATCCACGCTCTTGATTTTGCTATTTAGCCTAAGCCGATAATCGCTTCAAGACATATTTTTCCCTTGTTGTTCCGGAATCAATAGGTTCCTCAGACAGTAAAGCCAATACACTGGGAGCAATGGCGTTTCTACTGCTGATATGTCTCCTCGCGGGTGAGTCTTCCAACCAGTTGAATCGGCCAGAACTTTAAATGATATTAGCGCAATCGAATTAAATTGGTTAATATTTAAAGGGAAAATACAACATTTGCCAACATGTTAGTGAATGACAGTCTAAAGCATCCTGTAAAATCTTGGCTCCTGGTGTGCTGACATTTTCAAGAAAACTTGAAATCGTTGGAGAGCATTGGGTTTTTTTTCAAATAAGTGCTCCTAATTTTTCATATTTATTTATTCCGCATTTTGTTTGCAATTGATAACACATCTGTGAAGGGGTACAAGTCTGTTGATTGATTCTCTGACCTATACAATTCCCCTAAGTCTATAAAGTGCAACGTCTCATCTTAAGTAGGGTCCGGGAACTAGACTACAAGAACATGGTTGGTTTTCTTTGATTTTCCAGCATCTGCAGTCCCAAACGTGAAACAAGTCAGTTTAACAATATTTTCTATAGCATACTAATCCTCAAAATCCATTTATTTTTGAAAATTGCAGCAAAAGCAAATGCTGTATATTCCCTTTAACTTTGTCGGACCAAGTAGAGTACTGAACTCAAAGAACAGTTATCAAAAAGTGTAAAGATCACCAAGATCAACGAAATAAAGTAAATTTATAAACAAACGAAAAGATAAAAGTGGAGAATTATTCTTATTATCTGCCTACGTGCCTTCATCTGAAAAATGTCACATGAAGTATGACGAGATTGAACAAAATTATGAATACATTATGTGGCATTAGACGAATTTGATTTCTGAATAACAAGGTTTGGCGTAGACGAAAAATTGTCTGACAAAAGACGAAATTAAACATTGGATGTGCACTAAATCGATATTTCTGGGCGAATTTGAATATTAGAATCGTTTACTGATTCGAATGATAAACGTTTTAAAATAGCAGGGAAAACATATATTTTTTTATTATTTTCAATCGACAGAAATTGCATTAATGACTGAGGCCCGGGTTTGTAGCCTTGGCAACGAGCCTGACCCAGACCTACCAAAGGTCACGCACTGGGTCACACTTCCGGTGCGCGACCCTTGCGACTGTTCTGTCATTGTGCCCGGCGGATTCAACACGGTACCGGTGCTGCAAAGAGGCGGCTCGCCGTACGTGCGAACACACTACCCTATGGTCTCAAGTGACCCGAAAGAGATTGGAAGCCATTTTGGTTGCGGTTAGTATCAATATATTACCTATGCTCTGTGAGACTTTTTAGTATGGAAAAAGTGAGCAATGGAGCTTGACACTTCGTAGGGTTTAATCCGAGAGCGGGTCCATATGTTTGAGTAGGCCCCACTTGATTGCGTTTCAATCGTATGAAAACAATCTTGTCAAACTGTCCTCATTTGCACCTCAAATCTCAAATGACAGGATTTCATTATCTTGTCATCTTGTCAAGATTTGTAAGTTTATCCCGGCTCTATCTTGTCAGGATGCGGTAAAATCCATTCAATTTAAACGAACGCAGTGTCAATCTTGCCAACCTTAATGCCCCCTTTTTCAACGGTACGTGTTAAACTTCCAATCGGCAAATGGTAATCGGCAGAAGAGTGATTTCCCTGTACTTTAATCCATATTAAAGTAAATCACTCTTCTGCCGATTGCCATTTGGCGATTGGAAACACGTACCGTTGAAAAAAAGGGCAAGGTTGGCTAGAATTCACACTGCGATCGTTTAGATTGAATGGATTGTACCCCATCCTGACAAGATAGAGCCGGGATAAATTTACAAATCTTGACCAACCTGACCTCTGTGCAACCATGGTGCAACCCTCACAGATCCCATACAGCAGGGGGTGCACGACGCCACCGTGGAGCCACATGAAGCCGCCGTGACGTCACCGAACTTGCCCCACAGCGAATGGATTAAGCTGATGTATTACGACCGATCTGACCCAAACAGCATCGAACCAGACCACAGCGTATTGGATAAGTGGAAGTCGTCCCAGATAACAGAAGTAAGGAATGAAAAAAGATTGATAAGCATGTTAGCAGCTCACATACAAGATGTGCAGAACAGATATTTTGCTATATGTCACATCGTAGATTTTTGTCAGCAAATTATGGTTGTAAGGCATTATAGTGCAGAAAACAAAATACTAATTTTTAATTATGAAATTGTTAATTAAAACAACCCAATTGATTAATCGACGGACGGCCTTGGGTGCAAAAGATGCTCAAATCTGTAAACGGAGAAAAGGGCATGTCAAAAGGTTTTAATGGCATCTACAAAACTTATTCACTTAACGTATCACTCTATATTTCGTGTTTTACTGACAGTGCTGACAGTGCTGATAGCTGATTAGTTTTGACGGTAGAGAACGAAAGCAAATAATACTACTTATTTCGATGGTGTAGATGGGGATTTTTTATGCATTACTTGCCAACTTTAGTAATGAAGCTCCATATCGGCTTTCCAATTTCCTTCATACTTCACTGCTGTCACTTTATATGCGGTTTGTGTATACCTAACCATTCCTAATTAAGGGAGGCTGCTGCAGTTGCCACGCCCATCGGGTGGTAATAGTCTCTCGGCTGTTTTGTCCATCGTTCATTAAACCTTGTCCTCCATGGTTGAGACCGGCGTATAATTGAGACGATCGTTGGCTTTCTGAATTCAGGCTATCAATTTAACAGCGATCGATGGATCTTGAATTGTGAAGACGGAAGTCTCATTAAACTCAAAGACCATTCGAGAAGGAAACCTTGCTGTAAAATAGTAAGAAGAGGCGAGGGTTTTAGGATAGGGTTTCAGATCGATTCTATTTATTCAAAATTATCTTCTATATGCTTGTGGTGAGCATGTACCCGTTAAAGAGGCAGTGAATGCTCGAAGACATTTCCGTCATTTGTCGGGTATAAGTAGCCTAAGGTGTGATGAAATAAAAACAACTATTGTGTCTGTCTTGAAATGAGTACAAAAGGTACTTTTTGAGAGCTGTTTTTCAGGTCCAGTTTCGACCCCAACGTGCAATTTGTGTAAGAGTCGTCGTTGGGGACAGCCAACAAAACACAGTAAATCGTGACGTAATAAACAGGACTCCTGATGCAACGTAGTATAAACGAGTCCTGTTTATGACGTCACGATTTACTATGTTGTGTTTGCTGCCCCCAACGACGACTTTTACACAAATTGCACATTCGGGTCGAAACAGGACCTGAAAAACAGCTGTCAAAAGTACCTTTTGTACTCATTTCATGACAGACACAATAGTCGTTTTTATTTCATCACACCTTAGGCTACATAATACCCGAAAATGACGGAAATGTCTTCGAGCATTCCACAACCTCTTTAACACCGGTGACAAATTTGCCTTTAATAGTGTAAAAGGCAAAATTGTTTACAACAATGACACTGTACTTCATAGCTGCAGACAATAAAACCCTAAAAGAACAAAAAAATCAGCAAGATATCCGCCATTGAAGTTATTATTGGCCTTGCCACAGCGACAAAATTACGCCCCAGCCAGTATTAAAAGATAGCAACACACCACGAAATAATGGTTTTCTTTGCCACTTGTTAGTGGTTGACCTTTTACGTTTTCTACCAAAAAATACCAAAACACGACAGGAAAATGACATGTCCGCTCCGGCGAACTCGTTTATTGGTGCGATCCATCGTTACACATTTTACGTTACGGTAACACTTCGAGAATCACCGTAATGTATTACGTGTTGTTTTACCCAGTCAGAGTTGTTTGATAAAAACCCAGATCAATCGGGATTAAGTAAAGTAACTGAGAGTTGAATATTGTATAGCAAGTAGATTTCAAAATAAGATTCATCCCCATACTGTGCATGTAAATCATCTATTTATGGACAATTGATGTCCATAGTGAATCGTGAGTTTCTCTTTAGTAACTCCAGTAATACAATGAGCTACTGCCAATCTCTATTTCAGGTCAAAATCTCCTTGCGAGGTAACTCGAGCGGGTTGGATTTGTCTTTTGACGCGAGGGGTAGCAACTCGACCTCCTGGTTCACCTACGATCGGCTGTTGAACTCCCCGTGGAAGGACTTGGATCACAATGCCATCTTCCGCTTGAACTGGACGGCTAAAGGGTATGTCCAGGCCCTCTAGGGGATCAAATGACCGGTCAAGTCCTTATGCAGAATTTCTAGTTTGAGGTGAGGGGGTGCTTAGGCTCAAGACCAACTCGTGCGTAACATTTTGATCCCGTAAAACACAAACGCACATTCCTTTAAAGTGTTGTTGGTTTTCATAATATGGTTGTACTTTTAATTTTGTAGACGTGTTTTTTTTTGGGGGGGGGTGGATTTTTTTGGTACTTTTAGTGAGAAACAACAACTTTTATATAGGTAGTAGTGAAGGTAATAGATCAGCAAAGTTACTTTATGAAAACAATGGTTGGAAAATGTGGAACCTTATCTATTTTTATAATCATTATACTCAGTGTTGTCCGAGAGCTGATCAGAAATTTTTCAGTTTGCCAGTTTGTTTGTTTGGGACTAGAGGTCTTATTTAACCAATCGACCACCGGTCAGTTCCAATCTGACATGATAATACATTAGATGACTGAATGTTTGCGTCGACATGCAAGTAACAATCTTATACACAATTCAGAGTCAGAAAAGGCAACAACCCTCTGATGAAAATTTGACACTTTTTCCCCATTTATTGTATTTCCAGCGCGGACATATTAGGTATCCACGCCGAGCTCAGGAGAAGTCATCCCGTCGAGGGTTGGCTGTTATGGGTCCCTTCGGGCGCGGACGAGGCCCAGAGATGGGGGACGGGAAAACTCCCAGTTATTGCCTTTGCCAGAACACTGAACAAGGTGCACTGGATGGACAGAGGTAAGCCTATATGGCTGTGTCCGAAACAGACGTTTTTGTATGAGGCTACGGATATTGGCTCTGCCGGGTCAAGGTAAAAACAAAAGCCGTATCCGTATAGTAGAGTGATTTCATACGCGGCTTGTGAAGAAGCAAAATTACTATCTATACCAATGGGTTGACATTTTATGTAGTAAAACAATACATTAGTTTGATTCGCTATGGCTATTCATTAATTGATTAAATGTATTTGCATACATTGGTGGTATACACCTATTTAATTGGTTGGATTTAGCCCATTCATTGGCGTAACGGGGTGATCCTATACAATAGCACTGCCCGATTGACTAGTGACGGTCAGTCAGTGAGTCAGTCAGTCGGGTAGTCAGTGAGATGGGTACAAAGGAAAGAATAAGCTGGCCCTCTGGGAACAGCAAAACAGATGTGCATATCTGACACAGGTTGGTCAGCAATCGTACGAAATTGTGATTAAGTTCGTTATGCTTATATCATTTTATATCTACATCCATAATGTTCATTTTCCTCATGTTCGTTCATAGATGTTTTGTCCCGTGGTCGACCGTCGATTCAGAGCTCCACCCCCGCCCCTGCACGCGGCGAGTACGGTGTGGACTCAGAGCCGAGGACGAGGGCAAGCACAGGTATAATATCACCCTTACCCACTAAAATATTCTGAAGGCGCCGGTGGCCGCTAATCTCTTCTGATTGTTAGATATTTGTTTGACCCTTGACCTGGTTACGACCCTTGACCTGGTTACAACCACGCACGCGCAAAGGATGTACCTGAATTTACCATAATACCAGCAAGTTCGATCCGGAACTATCCACTTACTATGATCGAATTGGTTAACATCAATCCTCCCTGCCCACCAGATATTCCAACATCCATTTTGTTAAGAACGTTTCAGCAAATTTTGCAAACAAATGCTGGGTAAGCCTCAGAGCTATTTGGCCCGAGGTCACCAGTAGCACGTTAAACGAGAAACCTACAATTGTGAGAAAGTAAGTGGGAAGTGACTAAAGTAAGCAAAACCATGGGTTTGGAATAAGGGCCATCGTGTTAGCGGAATTTATCAAATCGTGTTGCTCATTAATTTCGACTGCACAAAGCTTACTCCCGTTTATCCTGTTTCATTTGCCAATGCGTGTAGCTTACGAGTTTCAGCCGTGGTGGATGGTCGACATGGGAGGAACGTTCTCTCTGGAGGAGATAGTCATCACAGCTTGTGCACCCGGCGCAGGGAGTAAGAACCAATGCTGCTTTCGGATTTGTCTGTCCCACAGCTCCCTGAACTCTCTGTTTGTTTGTTTGTTTGTTTGTTTGTTTGTTTGTATCTACCTTTTCTATCTTTCAGATATTTAGTGAGGGTCACAAACCCTTCTTAAAACCACAAGTATAAGGTTATGGAAATATCCATGGTGTTTGTTTTATGTAGGCCTACTCTCCTACACGTTCTCGTCGAAAAACTGATTATACATTACAAATTGACCAGTTCAAAATATGTCAAAAGAACAAAACAGCAGACTTACAACTATGCAGACCTTAATTTAATGTTGTTATTTTTCGTTGAAAACATGCAACCCATTTTGGGGGGGGGATTCAGATTTGGTTTTTGCAATTGGCATTATAGACCTGAGATCTAATGACGTAATGGCTTTCTTTAGATATGCGCTTTTCATATAGGAGCGAAGTCAGGACGCCAGACGAAGTAGGGACCGTCTGCCACATAGGAAAGCGCACATGTAAACAAACCGTGACGTCAAATGTCTCAAGCCTATTCGAAATGGGTGTATTCCGAATATGTCGTTGTCATTTTGCCTTTTGTTTTGTCATCGTATTTTAATGCGGTGTTAAATATTTAATTAGCTTGATAATAAAATGATGATGAAAATAAAATAACTGATGATTCCTTAAATCAATCATTTCTATCGTGCAGAGACCGAGTTGACTGGAGCGCAGTTCCGCGTGGGTGTCAGCCAGGCGATAGACGAGGGAACACTGTGCGGGTCACCGGTGCGTGAGCCGGCCGGCGAGAGTACCAGCCTCACCATCCTGTGCCCTAACAACATGCCATCTGCGCGGTACCTGGGCATGAAGATTGACGGAGAAAACGGCGTCCTGGGGTTCTGTGACATCGTTCTCGATGCAGATGGGGGTGAGCAGCTGTAACCGAGACTTTGGAAAGTTTAAAATAAAGCTATCCTTACTGTAGACTACATACAGGGAGAGTAGGTGGCTGAATACGTTACCCATACAGGGGGGTTAAAAAAAAAATAAAAAAGGAATCCCAAATGGCGCCCCCTATTTTTTTTTTTAAGGTCTGCATGTAGCGCGTTTAAGATCTAGGATATCCAAGCCCAATTAATAAGCTTTATTTTAGTTCTTCTTGCTCATGTACTTTTCAAGACTTTTAAACACAAACACAGTTTTATAATTTTGTCCACGGATCACAATAAAGGTGATATTTCAGCAAAACGAAAACAAATCACATTATCACAAAAATACCTGAACACTCTCACAACAATGATAACTGGCCCTTATCATAACCTTTATTTAAATATCTTCTGCTTCCAATGTTAAAACAACATGCTTTATAATGTCAAGAGTTTATAGTCTTGCCCCACCTTCTACTTGGCTACCCGGAGACTTATGGGATTATTCTGATATCGTTGTCATGATACGACATGGTAATTGTACACAATTTTAAAACTATGTTTGTGTTCAAAACTCAAAAAGTACATTAGCGATTTGAATGATTCTTGTACTAAAAGAAAGCTTATAAATTGGGCTTTCACATCCTAGATCTGGAAAGCGCTACATGTAGAACTTTTTTTTAGAAAACATGGGGCGCCATTTGGGTTTCCTTTTTTTTTTACTCACCCTGAACTCAGGAGCGGAAGTGAGGAGCACGGGTGCATGCACGGTCACTAATTCGCGCGCGCGTAATATGGCGTACACTTTTGACGCACAAAAAAATAGCTTCTTATATCATCATTTTGTGTGGTTATTTCACCAAACCAAATTATATATAATATTAACATTTTGATGTGAAATGCACATTGCCGTAGTGTGCCAGATGAAATAACCACGCGAAACGAGCACCTTTATCCGAGCTGCATACGTATCCCGTACCCGTATAATTTTGGTATTGGTCCCAATTATGGCAGGGGCCATTAAAATGATTCAAATGCCGGAAACGAATGCGGCTCAGAAAATGTCGTGTACGTCAGGTTTGTAAAGGCTGTGTTATCCTAAGAATTCAACGCATCAATTCATTGCTCATCATGCGCAGTGGGAATTTGAGATGAACGCTTTATGAACACGACTTCACATAACTCTGAACCCTTTTTTCATACTCGTATTCAGTCACATGAGTTTGAGGCAAGGAATCCGTCCCGTTAATCTGGTGTTAGGTCGTGAAGTGTTTTCTACATTTTTTTATTGGACGATTCACAGGGCCAAGCCCGATGTTGGTGGGACGGCCCACCTGGCAGAGCAGCGTACTGGCCCGTAACGCCTCGCTGTGCGTTGACGGTCTGGTGGGTGTACACGAAGCGGACCTTACTTGCTGCCAAACAGGTAAGGCAGAGTATAACTTATCATCAATGATGTAGCATCGAAAGAAGTTGTATAAAAAGTTCCTACTGTGGACATTTCGATGCCAAAATTGTCATTAAAGGCCACGAGACATTCGGTTTTTTGGGGTTGTGTGCGTTTTCCCCATTTGAAGCAAGTATTGCAACCATTCTAAACCACCTTAAATTTTTTCCCGAACGATTTCATGCGAGATAATATCTTAGGGTATTTGGTACCAGTCCCTTGGTCACTTTGAGAAATGTTTTTCTCATTGAACCAGTAGTCGTTTCCCGGTAGATACCAACGTTCATTCTACCATGGATAACGCCAATACGAAATGATATATTTTCTTGTAAAATACAACGGTGGAAGCAAACCCTGGCCTGCGGCAGTAGTAAACGAAAATCTACAGTTGATAACTCCTTGGTATGTCTCTCTTTGTTTAAGATGAAGAGAGCGACTCTTGGTGGCAAGTCGACCTGGGGGAAGTCGTGACGGTGACTATGGTAGTCATCAGTCCTTTCCCTGATCTCACCAAATGTGGGTAATCTTGGACTTCAAGTCTGTTCCACGCCATTTGGGTGTATTATAGTTCGATGTTAAAAGTACATTTGAGAATCTGCAGCCGATCTCAGGAAGCATTTGCGTGTAACTTACCCCATGCACACTTAACGCAACAACTCTGTTTAATTTATATATAGCTGCGCAATAATCTTGCGGTCAATTTCACGAAACTCCGCGTATCTGCGCACGGTTTTAATTGTAAACTTCTCGCAAGAGGATTACCACAGCTCTTAAAACGGCTGTTTCTGTGCGATTTGATATTAATGAAAAAAATAAAACAACGATTGAAACACCTCCGCCCGCCATTTTGAAAATAGTTTCAACCGACCGTCTTCGGAATCGGGCATCAATAGTTACTCTCGAAATTCTGTCACTATAGTAAAACAAAATTGCATTTACTTCAAAAATAAAACTGTGAATTTCTTGTATGCCTATCAAACTAGTTGGGGCTATAACAGGCTTATGGTGAATGAAGCATAAATTCAGTATCACAGTATGCACTCGTACTGTGGATGATACCAGTTTCGTCTGTCGCCTTCTTAATGTAGGGACTGACATGGCAGGCGCGACCATTGCGGTCGGCAACGACGACGACCCGTTCGTACTCTCGGCTGAGACGTGTGGCGGCGCCCTCGCCGTCGAGGATCTTCAGAAACACCGCCCTCTGTTGGTGGAGTGCGTGCCAAGCGTAAATGGCCGCTACGTTTTCATCAGGGGCAACAACAAGCCAGTGAGCATGTGCGAAGTTGAGGTGTTCGGCAGAGCAAAAGGTAACGACTGTTTTGTGTCTTGATCAGAGGAGCTCGTCCAGTAGTTTGTCGTATCGCGTTTAGATACAAAATACCAAACAATTTCATCCTGTAGTAAAAAAAAAACACTTTCATTTTTTTTTCGCGTGTATACAGGTGACGTGTTCTACGCTGACACCTTAAGCATTCACGCCCTCGTGACCGAACAATAATCGGCCGTCATTCAAGAAAAGCGAGGCGCCAGACACCTCGGAGTTGCTTACGTCATTCACTCATGTTTAAGGCGCGTATCGGTTCATTAGTGACTTATTTTTCAATCGGGTAAACCATTATGTAACATGGATGTTGTGGTCATGATGATGCAAACGTTCAGAAACTCTTCTGCACTGCAATGCACTGTATCTCTTAAAATGTGACTGGTGTAAAACCGGTAACAGTTTGTTTAATTTGATCAAAGTAAACATGCAATGATACTCCAATGTTTGGGTTGCCTGAAGGTTGCCTGGTGTTATGACGAAACAGCTAGTAATATGGCCTATAAATGAGTCAATCGTATGAGTAGTAACAAGCTATATCATCCCTCCGCAAGCTAAGGAAAAGAGTTTGTTCTAAAACTCGGCATTCTTAGTGTGCTTACACTATGGATAATGTCATATGGACAATGTCAGCTTTCCTTCCTTTTAGTAATAGGCCTATATAGATGTAGTAGTGGGGTGGTCCAATGGTTACGGTGTTCGACTCGTGTGCTGTGGTACATGGGTTCGAATCCTGACGGGGAACATGGAGCACTTTACAACGATTGCCTCTCCCCACCGAGGTGAAGTCAATGGGTACCTGCTAGGAAGAAATTCCTTCAATGCTTGAGCGCCATAATGGCATGCAGCCGTGCTAAAGCTAGGGTAACAATAGAGCAATCAGGGTAATCAAATAACGAATCTCACGGAAACGTTCAATGAACTTGACTTTCAAAGCCGGATTAGACTAGCTCACTCTTTGCCTCCTTCGGGAATTCGTGAGCTCCTGCAATCAACTCCATCTAAATGTCTAACGCACGCAGTCGTCGGGCTTTTTGTGCTCAACCTTGGCGTGCTGCATGCGAATGTTCCTTGTTTATCAATGCCGTGCGGGCTTGGACAGTGCGCGGCAATTCATACGAACTTGACTTCAAACCGATTGTGGAAACGAAACAAACATGCTCTTTCAAATTAATAATGCCCTCGGAAACATCAAATGCGTAGCATCCCAAACAATGGAAATATTAATTTCCTGCGAGAAATCGTTGTGCTGGCAAATATTGACAATTTTGTGGCTCTCTTTGGAACTCGGTACCGAATCAAATAACTTCCCTTCTACATTCAATCTTTCACTATTCAAGCCAAAAGTGAAAAGATTACATTTCTTTCCCTGTGACTTCTGTATCGTTCTGCATGGTCCCTGTAATTTGAAGCCAACACCTTGAAGTGGCCTGATCCTTACGTTTGGGCGATACGGATACTGAAAAAAAAAATTCGTACGTCCACACAGCCTTTTTTCTGCTGTCGTCGAGAATAAGCTTTTGGCGTGTTTCTGTGGGAAACAGCAGAGATTATGAAGGTGTTCGGCTCGGAGAAAAAAATACTTATTAAAACACTGATTTGAGGTGTAATTCGTCGAGCACATTATGGGAAGTGTGCATCTCCCATGATGAGATGTCGATATGGCCTGGTGAAATGACCACACAAAATGGTGGTTAAAATCAGCAAGCTAAATTCCGAAACGCATATGCATAATACGTATCCGGTGCGCATCATTTCCAAACGCTAACACCGTTTAACCAATCAAAATACAAATTGAACAATTGGAGACTTTTAGACGCTTGGTGGCGCCAAACACACCGGTCTTTTTCCATTGTATGCGTCATTATGAACATGCTCACGTTTGTTTTAAGAATGAAGCAAACAATTCAAAAGGACCGTCAAATTTGCCGCCACCACGCGTTTCAAAAGTCTCCCATTACTCCCCTCCCTAATAGATCATAGGTCAGGTTAGTCTATAGACCATTATCATATTGCGGGCATCTTGATTTTTTTCCCATTCAAATCAACGTAACCAAAGCGAGGCTGGAAGGGAAAATAGTCTGATTCCTTTTTACACACAAAAAACATTATAATTCAGTACTGTTATTGGATACATACAGGGAACATGACTGAACTGGTGGTAGCATGTTAAAGCTCAATGGCATTGTACAGCAAGCGTCTTTGATATGCGTGCAGATTACTCAAAACAACACTGCGTCTTGACCTCAAGATTCTGACCATTCAGCGGGCGCCTTCTATCGCGGGTCTTCGGTATGGCAGTAAATTGACCAATCAACAGCTTTGACCGAATGTCTGCTTTAAATGGCGTCTTCTGAAGGTGGCCCCGATGTTAATATACTGGCGCCCGAGGTCGCGTAAACTTTACATGCACGGATATACAGACTTTGGTATAACCGTGTGGCTCTATCTGCACACGTAGACGTACGTCTGCTCTTCAGACTAAGAGCAGGTATAGCTGTCTAATTCAAAACTACAGACCGTGACGCAGCAAAGGCCCCTCGCACGAGTACATACCAGTACTCAAGGCACAACGCCTAAATAACCGTGTTAAAATACAGCTCCCCGGGCATCATGCCTGCCCTTCAATTTCACAGATAATTATGAGCTTCGATATTATGATTTTAAGATTGATAACAACCATGATGGGCATTTTGTCTGGAAGCATACAATCATTTCATATTCGGAAAATGTCAAGCTATCGCTGACATAATTATTTTAAGCGTTGGATTTGCGCCCGTGTGTTTGTGTGTCCGGTTCAATTGCACTTTCCTATTGTCTGCGTTAAACATGGTTCACGAACTTAAAGATTGTACAGTTCATTGGATTCAATTATAGTGTCTTGAGCTCAAAACGATCGGGTATAGGATTGACAAGATAGATTGTAGATAGTGTGCGTCTGTGCACTCTCGAGTCCTACAGCCACCAGAAAAAGAAGAAATGAGCTCCAACATTTCACGCTCGTCATCACAAACGCACATCGTTTGTTTCTAATTATTGTGTCAAAATCAAATTGCTTCAGGATGAAACAAAAAAAACATTGGGGCTTTTCAACAAACCATTGCAGTTGCACGTGTCTGTGACGCACGCGGTGTGGCAATTGCAGAGGCTCACGTGGTGTTAGTCACGTGCACAGTGGGCAGGGCCTAAAATGGATCGGTCTTCAGGTTGCATCCAACACACCCAAAGACGGCTACTGCTCAAACGATGACATTTTTAGAACAATTTAGAGAAAACAAACCTTGCCTATGAGGCCAAGTAAAAAAAACATGCTTAGCGTCCTGCCTTTTTGAAAACAGGAAGGATGAGGCCCTTTTTTCCCTCCAAAATGGCCGCCCGACTGGGCTATTTTTCAAGATGGCCGCCAGACTTATAGGCCTATATATCTGCATCTTGACATTCTTATATGAGATTCACATTGCCCATAGTGTGCCAAATGAAAAAACCACCACGCAAAATGGTGATTAAACAAGCGACCTTTTTTTCCGAACCACATTCGTATCTTGTTCGAAGTAGGATTTTTAATTGTCCCTTAACGGGATTTTACAAGTAATTATCATATGACCTCATTTGCATGTGACCCGGACAGAGCGCAGAGTGTATTTATCCACTGGTGACTTAGTGCCCCAATAATCTTAGAATTTTGATACAGTGTTATGTTCCAAGATATCTTTTATTTATTTAATCACTTTTTGATCGCTGCTAAAAATGATCAATATTTAGATTGGGTATATTATGATGTACTTCATGTAAGTTTTCGAACTGGGCGCTGTAATATAAGAGCCTTTTTAGAAACTGCGTGCTATCTGCACAAGCTGTTGTGGGTCGCCATGTTGCTTCATCGGACTGGTCTTTCGCCGGACTTACGTCACATTTTTGAGATGACGGTGGATCATTCTCACCATCAACTATATTTGTATAATGGGGGACATAATGTAGATGCTGCGGGTGAGTCTTTGTAAGCATATCACAATATTTGAGCAAGTTTTGTTGTTGTTGTTGTTTTCTCGCTTCGTGTCACTCTTTGGTTTCACGTGACATTCACTCGCTTGTGCCTATTTTCGCACGTGCGACCACCATTCAAACATGCATTTACATGCGACTCAATAACATATGGAGTACAGTAGTGACGAGATCCACTTCCTGAGCGCTCAGGCAAATAAGTTTGGTATTTTAACTAAACAACTTTAGTGCTATTTAATCAGGAAATATTTCAGGACTGAATTAACTATAGGGCCTAAGAATTACACAACCTTCAGGAATAATGTCTTGTTTTGAATTGTAACTCAATCTTTGAAATCCAATTAAATCTTAGTGATTCTTGTGAGATCCTTTGTACTGGTTTCTATCTTTACATTGATTGGTGTGTTATCCAAGTGCATAATCCTACTTATTCCCCAACCACACAGGGCGGATCCGGGGGGGCAAAGGGGGCCATGCCCCCCCCCCCAAACGAAACCAATTTTTTTTTTTTATGTGACATCGCAATAAAGGCAGGCAATGAGTACACCACCATCTTTTCCTAAAAAAACATTGGTTAAAGTGGTCAGAAATTGCCTCAGATCGCACCACAGAGCATCTAGAATCCAAAAAATTTTCGGGGCGCTTAAGCGGGCCCCGAACCCCACGCCGTCATTTTGTTGACCCACTTTTTGGGGGGACCAAATTTGTTTTGGGCCCCCCAAAAAATTGTGTTCTGGATCCGCCCTTGAACCACACACACAGTGGCAACACTGCCCAGAAGTGGGATTTCTTTACATTTAAAGGGGCATTATGGCCTGAAATCCCCGAAAATGTAATGTTTTGGATTGTTTACTTATGCTATTTGAAATGTCTAGTTGAAAGGAAACCAACATTATGTCTTACCGTTCCCGAGAAAAGACGAAAAAACCGGTTGTTTACAACGGACACGATGGAGTTCGCATGCGTTTTTCCTGTCGTTTGCATTCAATGAACGTACATAAATAACACACAGCACCAATACACAAATGTTGTTTCTTGCACGTCCGCAGAAGACGACCACTGTGCGGCTGGAATCACAACAAGCACTTACAGCTCGATTTTTTGGGACAAAATAATTGTGACCCCCCGTAATTCGTTCACGCGTGGTTCTCGCAAGAATAACACCAAAACGCCCGTTTTTTAAAGGACGGTTGACGTTTATAATATTCTACTTTTAAATGTTCTTTTCATTTAATGTCATTTCGTTTGAAACGCGTTTCGTAGCCCAATTGGGCGTATTCCAGGCCGTAATGGCCCTTAATAAGGACCATTGAGAAACGATGCACGTATACATACGGGATAATTAAGTGGTTCGGGCCGGAAAACTTGCTGATTAAAGTAAATTGATCAGTTGCGTTCAATTGAATTTCATCGAAATTTAATTCAGCCCAGTTGTGCTCAATTGAGGTGAAGTAATCTAAACTTAAATTAGACCTATATCGACCTTCATTGAATTTAAGTTGCTGTTTTCGAGTTTCATCCTGTAAAAAAAAACATATTCATTTTCTAAATTGCTTATTTTTTCGTTCAATTATTGAATTCAGTTATTGAATGATTCATTGAATTATTGCTTTACACATTTCGAATCAATTGCGGCCAGATAATTCCGTTCTCGCGCCGGATAGGCTGGTTCCCGCCCTACAATCAGTATAGATAATATGCGGACCGGGAACCAGTCTGCTCGCAAGGCATATCTGTTTGTCTCCAAAATAAATCGCTTTCTTCACAGGGCTGCAGAAGCCTCCGTACGCGAACAAGAGAGGGCGCTTTTTTACCAATTTCAATTGAACAAAAGTGAGCTCATGACAATTGGTCTCGCGAGCGACCTCATTTTCTGGTCAGTATTTAAGTATCAACCCGGAGACCGCTCGGTAACACCTTTGACATGCAAGTTCGGTTGTTTTCCCCCCGATTGTTTGAGGTGACACTATTCATTCTTATAATAAAAATTGGACATTTTCCTTGCTTTCTGCTGAGGTGATTCTTTTCAAAGTACATTGTACCCCATTCTAAAATTCGAATGAATTCACCCTGAATCCTCTTGTCCTCATGCAGTGTCACCTTTAAGAAAAGGAAAGTATGGCTTTATTCCGAGGCTTCAACCCTCTAAAAAACGGCAATTGACCAGATCTAGATGGTTTACTAAATGCTCCCCCACGTCCTTCAATCGGATTGAATAATCTTGAGAAAAAAATGCATTGTGCTCGAAAGGAAATAGGCCATGCACACAAAATCTAATTTGAAGGGGGGAAAATCGTTCCTCTTTTTAGGGCAAGCTTTAAATTTCTACCCGAGTACAATCCATTATAGGATTTTGTATGAATCCATTTTAATCATGCATTGTTGCAGGTAGCACTCATTCAGTTGAGTGGGATTCCTTTTAGCTTTTTATTTTTACATGTATTTGAACATTTTGCACTTCTATAAAGTAGGGCGTGAATAGATTCATTGACCTGATTATTAAATCTCATCTGTCGGCATAACTCTTCAAAGAAATACAGTTTTTGTCCAAATGAAATGGCTCATAAATATGAACATTAAGTGGGATCTAACGGAACTTACGGAAGCCTTCTTGATGTAAGAAATTTGGAATCAAAACTGGCCAATGGAATTCAATGTCATACTTTGTGCTCTGGCAAAGTTGATTCAGGTCGTTATTCGCAGGCGTGAATTTGCAAGATCTTCGCGATGAATCAGACTTGATTTTGGGCGGCGATGTAATTTTAGCCAAAGTTGCGCACGGACGGCCGGAGCATGCAGTGGCCGGGCAACGTAAAAATATCGTGTACGGGTCCTCAGATAGCCGCGAGTAACCAACGATGGCAGACGTAGCGATCCGTGTTATCCAGACAGTCTCAGCCACACTCGGGGTGCTTGGTAACGTTCTGGTGTGCGTCGTGATCGGTCGAGTACGCACCATGCACACGCTTACCAATGCGTTCATACTCAACCAGGCTGCCATCGACTTGATGGGGTCCGTATTCACGCTGATCGAAGCCAACGCGGGCCGGCCGAACCCCGTGCCGCCGGGGCTTGCCGGTGAACTCTACTGCCGCGTCTGGTACTCCAAGTTCTTCATCTGGGCCTTCTTTGCTGCTTCTACCTACAGCCTGGTGGCTCTGACACTGGAACGATACCTGGCCATAGTGTTCCCTTACCGGTACCAGGTCGTATTTACCAAACGGAAAGCGGTCTTGGTCATAGTGTTCGTTTGGATGCTGGGTTTGGTAAATTCCGTTTACAACTTGATATATGTAGCACCGGACGGCAAGGGACTGTGTGTTTCGGTCAAGGTGGCTGGGTCTCAGATCATTGGTGCGATGCTGTTCCTGACCGAGTACGCAATACCGGTTGCGGTAATGTTGTACGCTTACATCCACATCACGATGGTGCTGAAGCGAAGCGCCAATCGGGTCGGCCCAGTGACGGGGGAAGGAGCGGGAAATCACGGCGGACAGGAGCACCAAGGCCGGGCTGGTTCGCTCCTCCGAGCCCGAAAGAACGTCTTCAAGACGCTCCTGATCGTCTTCTGCTCCTTCGTGGTCTGCTGGACCCCCAACAAGATCATCTTTTTCATGTTCAACTTCGGCTGGCCGCTAGACTTCAGCAGCTCCCTGTATGTGTTCTCCGTGGCTCTGGTGGCAGCTAACGTGTTCGTCAACCCGGTGATCTATGCGCTGAAGTACCGGCAGTTCCGTCGCGGCATTAAGGTCCTACTCGGGCGAGCTGTGCACGCTGATGAGATATTCACCACTTCAGCTGGACAAGTCCCCATCCAGAGCAACGCTTAAAACAACGGCATTCCTGTTCGTGATATGGCCTGAATGAGAAGAACCTTTACGAAATATTCGAACAGCGGAGAGGTTAAAATTCGTTAAAAGATGAAACACTATCGTCAAGTCTTGTAAAATTCAGACTGTCATGCCAGACACATCTGGAGTCTCGTCTCCGGCGGCTGAGGTCAGTTTCTTTACAGAAGTGTCATGCACAGCCAGACCACACAGAATTTATCAAACTCACATGTCATAACAGTACTCGTCGTCACTTGTACCGTGTGATTCGAATTTGTCATTTCTAGTCACATGCCCTTTTGCTATATGTGGCAGTTTGTAAAGGTAGGCCTATACACCATCATCATTTTGAGGGTTTTTTAAACAAAATCCTGGAACACTTGGCTTCATTTTTCGTCGGTTTAAACTGTAATATTTTATTGTTGACGCAACTAGTTGGCAATCGTAAGAACAGGAACTATGCACGTTCACTTGTATCTGAGAGAT
Source organism: Patiria miniata (assembly GCF_015706575.1). Classification (NCBI taxonomy): domain Eukaryota; kingdom Metazoa; phylum Echinodermata; class Asteroidea; order Valvatida; family Asterinidae; genus Patiria; species Patiria miniata. Next base: position 10,028,127 of record NW_024037068.1, read on the forward strand.
CTACTGAAAGTCAGGGTACGGAATTTTGTTTTAATTAACTTAATAATGAAATTTAAAGGATAGACCATGGAATCATGTTTTTTGAACAAACACCTTCGTCCGTTGGTCAGCATGTGTTTTCAACTTTGTGTTTGTTGGCTACGCTTTAATGGTTGGTTGAATATAGTTTAAGTTGTTGTTTATGGTGGGACTATTTTAAATTCATTATGTGGCTCTTCTGTTTATTTAAAGTTGCTCTCCCCGTAAGGTTTTCGAGTTTCACCAAAAAAAAAATAATAATGTTTTTAAATTGCTATTTTTTGCAATAAATAAGTTATTCATGTTTAAAAGAGACATCGACCCCAAAAATTACGCTCGTCGTATTATGAAATATTTATTGTACACATTGACTTGTTTTGCGGCCCGAAATTCCTTCAGGCATTTCTTTCGTGCGTTATGGGCGCAAAGCAACACAAATTTAAGCGTATTTCCAGAGGGTTGAAAACGTCCAAAAATAGAAGAAAAAGTAGCTATTCCGTTTGAATACAACATAGGCTACAAGTTGAAAATACGTTGGGAGGAAAGAAATCAACTCTGTTGAAGAGCATGCGAGGGAATATCAGCATAAAAATTGACAATTTGTTCTTTGATTGAGTCTATATTAGTCTGTGCTTTCTGTGATGCGTTAATGTAATTTCATCACTACGCGGTACCTAATATTATAACATTTGCTCGTATTTTTCACAATGAATAGATCGTATCGAATACCCCCATGTTGGCATAGCAACAGCGCAGCGACGTACGCACCGCCATGTTGTAGGACGGGCAAGCTGGTCTAGCTAGCTAGTCGTATAACGCATACCGATATAATACGATCTATAGCAGACCTGGTTGACGGCAATTTGTTTGCGGATATGGTGGTGATCGTTTTTAATGCCAACTTCATAAGTTGTATCTTTTAGGTCTTACGCTTTTTTAAAGTTACATGTATGGTCGACACAAAGTGTTTCTGATTATGTGACTGAAATATTTTTTTTAAAATTCCCTTTCAACTCTGTTATTTAACAAAATTGACAATTTTTTTTTTCAGGAAACTAGCAACAATCGCATTGAGAGGAAAAGTTAGTCGAATACACAGTGATACACTATCTTGCTATGACTTGGTAGACATGTTTAAAAGCTAAACATTACATGTCCAATTCCTAAACATCAATATTCAAGTAAACACTATCCGTCAATACTCTAAACATGTTTAGCATAGCAAGAAAGAGTTTAGAAAAGTGTTTAATTGTTGAACATCGTTTTTTGCATTGTAGATTGAGTCTGCACTGCATTTGTGCCTTTTTTGTCAAACTCAATCTAAAGAGTATTCTTTTTTTCACGCTTAATTGTCTGATTCCCACTTTCAATGGGAGAAAATTATCTTTCAGAATCCCTCCTTTTCCCAGGTTTTCCAAAGTCAGTTTCTACGGCTGTTATACACTTCAACTTAATAATACAATTAAAGCGAGATATGTATAGAAATAGCTGTTATTCTGTGTGTGTGTTCTTAAACGATCTCATAGCCGTGCAAATTACTGTTCACTTTTTTTTCGAATGGATATAACCCGTTTTGGAAATTTACCCTTACTATGGCCAAAAAAAAAGTCTCCGGTTTCTGGTATGGAGCTAGCCCCAAAAGTGGTGCGGCGACGCGGCTTTTTTTTTTTTTTTTACCTGTTTTTTTTTTTTTTTGGCTTCAAATGTCGGCTGATGACTGCAAATGGTGCCCGACTAAACTTAGTGCAAATATATGGGAGTCCAGAGAGGCCACATAAAGCTTATTCTCGATCATAACCCCATCTAAAAACACGTTAAAATTGTGCAGCAGCAGAATTCCAGGCAAACCAGTGAGTTTGGCGGTTTTGAGACATCATCTTTTATTGAAAAAAAAACTTTTTCATTTTGCCGACGCGCATGGCTACGGCGACGCGCGCGCATACCAGAAACCGGAGACTTTTTGTTTTTGGCCTATCCGACGAATTATAGCAACCGCGCGCGCGTGTGTGTCGTGTCAACGCTTGCGCGCGCTTCGCCGAATAAAAAAAACGGACTACTAACGGAAATTTCCAACCGTGCGTCTTAAGACGCACCGTTGGAAAGGCCTTCTTTCGTTGATTACTTCAAAATGACAGCTTGTCAGAAAGAATAATTTCACAGGGAGTTTAGTCCCCTTACTATCTTTCAACCAAGTATGTTTTTTTAACAATAAGTACGCCAGCTACTTTTCGGATAGCTGCAAATGATGGACTATAGCTTTATTGTTTTGTTGTGCATAAAATTGAGGCATTCATTCAGTGCAGCTCGAAGCTAAATTGACTTGCATAATGCGTAATGGTCATAGAGTTGGCTTCTTTTGGGGAATTCAATTATTTTCGTCAGATCATTAATTTTCCCTTCATCTCAGTGGGGGGTTTAGTACGGTTTGAATTTATGTCAACGGTTATTTCAATACCTGTTAATGGTGCCTTATATAGATATAGAATAAAAAAGACTAGATCGGCAGACTCCGGTCATTATAATGTCCGGGAGGCAATGCAATGTCTCCCTAATGTCACCGTTTGCTGCTATTTAGAGGCAAGTTTTTAGTGTCGCAAATAGGCTAGATCGATTGTTCGTGGTCCAAAACATAAATACATGTATACCGAAATTCATGGGGGTAGGATAAGGTAAAATTGGGGTTAGGTGACATGATCAAGATGGAAACGTTTGTGCACACACTGAAAAATTGCCTGTGTTAATTTTACCCAAGAAAGGGTGAAAACTGGAACTACCCAAACTTGGGTTGTTCTATAACCAATTGTTTGGGTTAGAATTTGTTAAATTCAACCAAAAGTTGTAGTCGTACAAGACCAAATTAAATTTGGTCTTGAATGACCACAAGTTTTGGTTGAATTTAGCAGAAATTCTAACCCAAACAATAATGGTTACAGAACAACCCAAGTTTGGGTAGTTCCAGTTTTCACCCTTTCTTGGGTAAAATTAACCCAGGTAATTTTGCAGTGCAAGTCTATGGGAATGTCTTCCAAATGACTCATTTCCCGTAATAATTATTCTGTTTGCTATTTTTGAATAATATGTATGTTCTTTTTAAAATTGCATTTGTAGATCTGCGCATGCGTACATCCCGTGAAGTCCTATTCTGTACTCACATGGTTACTCACTCACTTACTCACTCCCTCACTCATTCGCAAAGCCTGGACGCGACTTATTTTTTCCCAAACAACATCGTATCGATGGTTGTTGAGCGCCCTCTACGATACTTTTTTTATATCATACGCAGGTATATAATGCCATGAATTACGATCTGCTTTCCAGCTTTCCGATGGCTCAGCTTGATAATGCCATGGTTTTGAGATCGGAGGGTGTGAGTACGATTTCGAAACTGCATTTTTCCAATATTTTTCTTTTTTAATTTGCGGCTTTGGAGGATTTTTTTAAAGTGGTAATTATTTCATTATGGGTTCGAATTCATTACTTTGTTTCTTTTATATATTTTTTCTCATGTTTTTAGGGAAGTAAAGTCCAAAACCTCATAGCGTACATCCATTTGCTTATGTCGTTTAGCAAAAAAATCGCAGCCCAGACAGCATTGCAAGGTCCGTCGCGCTTATCTCCTGTGCCCACGTCGAGCAGCTTGGTTCCAAACGCTCTCTACTTCGCTTGGTCGACCCAGTTAATCGATCCAGGGTCTCCTTGGGCGGCCTCTGGGCCTTGTCCTGGGGCTGACTTTTCCAGGAGTCGATAGCGATGCCGAATGACTTCTTGGCCTGGGTATTGTCATCAGCCAGGAGTACGACGTGGCTGAAGAGGGCACGACGCCGGCGGAGGATTATGGAGGACATCGTGGGCAGTTAACTGTTCTGCACTGCAGGTATATTAAACGTCGTTGTTGCTGACGAAGTCAAACCAGCGAATACCAAGGATGGATCTCTGACGACTTAGATGGACTAGATCGCAGTTGAGAAGGGTCCGTGGTCTCTGACCCGTAGAGTAGGACAGGGGTGACTCGACCCCGAATTCACGCAGTTTATCACACTTCGATCTAGATACTTACGCAACAGTTTTTAAACGCGATGTCTTCACGGAATACGCACCTGATTGGTAGCACAGTCCAATTATCTCTTTTATTCGACGGTACCAGTAGGAAGACGCCCCTCGTAGAAAATGGTATGGTAATTTACTGTCCCTTTCCATGGTAATTCGTTTGTAGTATTTTATATGTTCTCGGAAGTCCAGGTGAAAGCACATTTTTTTTGAACGTGGTATAAATTTGAAGCGTAAGGTAGAGTGTGGGGGAGAACCATTTGTGCGTTTGGGAGAGAGAGGTGTCCAAGAGTAGTGTGTGAAGTTGTGTTGGGTCGTCGCCACCCGTGACCAGCAGGCGAGTGGAAGCAGCCACCGCAGGTACCTGGCCAGCCATACCTAAACTGTTGAGGCCGAGAGCCACGTATAGTCAGAAGTACATGTAAAAGTACTTGCTTGACACTCTCCAAGAATTACCGTAAGTTCCTTTTTATTATCAAAAACTGATTTTTGAATCGTGTTTGGGTATAATCTGAATCCACTTATTTAGACACCATTTGAGATCAATTTGTATTTTCATGCGTGATTCCAAAAGAACCGAGATTTGTAGTGTTTTGGGTTATTTTACATTTCATAGATAATCATTTTCCCTGGTGGGAACAACCAACCCTATTCCGATCCCGTGAGACCAATCTGTAAATGGCAGGGACCCCACTGCAGCCAGGCGGTGACTGATCAACACACTGATCGAGGCAGAGACGACAATCCAGTCAACGCTAGTGTCACCCACTTGAGCCGAATTCTGTATCTGGGGAAGGTTGCAAGTATCTTAAACATAACCTAGAATCTGGAATCTAAAACCCACAAATTGGCTTTGATTTAAATTGTAATTTGTAAAACTTAAAGTCCGGTTGCTTTGTTTTTTTTACTTTGTTTCTTTTAATGTAACAACTAAGTTGGCTTTATTTGAAGATTTGGATTGATATTTCTGTATTCGTTTCTTGGCTGGATCAGCAAATTTTCCGTTACTATTTGTTAAGACTCAGTTGAAAAATTGCTGAATTATTTTGTTGGATTGAGCTTTCATATTTTTTGTATATAATTTGTATGCCTTGCTAAGTTAACCTGCTAAGTTAACCCGTGCTAATTCAACCTGCGATTTAATTTGCTTGATTTGAGAAGTTTCTTTTGATTTGCCTAAGTTAAATTCTGTTACATTTTGTCATCTTCAGAGAAACCCTGAATTCTTTGGATCGTTCTTAAGTTGAGTTCTTGAATTGTGGAAGATCCTCTGATTTAATTTGATTATTTTGTAGATATTCTTGTAAATATTCCTCTTCTTTTTTTTTCATTTGATTTTTCTTTAAAATAAAATTGTGCTTTTGCTCTTGAAGTTAAAATCAAATCCGTTTCTGTTTGCCTTATTTACTGAGTTGAAGACAGAACTATCCCATTTATCTAAGGTCTTGAGAAAATACTTGACATCCAAAATATAGGGAAAAAACATATTACACGGCAGCTATTACTATTTATGCAAATTAGGCACCCCTCCCAAAAGAATATCAGGTGTCACCCCTTCTTTAGGGCTAGTATAAGAATCTATCTGCCAAGTTTGGTGCTTTGGACCAGTCGGTCACGATCTTGTCAAAAATTGGATCTAGGCCACTTGACTAAAGGTCGAGATTTGTAGCCTCACCGTACTCAAGAGCCGCATTCATCAGGTCTTCAGTCTTATGAGGGTTAGCTCATAATTTTTCTGCTAGTGCTATTAGCGAAAAATGGTGATCGTAAGCGCGGAGTTCGTGGTTAGCAGCGCTATGAAATTGGGCCCCATACGCAATTACTTTTTCTGCAACCAAGTATAGTCAATGACCATAGTGCGCATGCGTTAGTTGGTAATGAATGGTTCTCGGACTTAATAACTTCCCTTTAAAACAAATCCTCCAGAGCCACGAATGAGAAGAAAATGCTGAATTTTATTTTTATTCATCATCATTTTAGGGAAGAAATTCACTTTTGAAGGAAAACAATGAAAAATGTAAAATTCTCTCAAGGATTGGAATCTGGAACCTCCAGCATTCAGACCAGCGATTTATTGCGCAGCATATTTAGTTGTTCACGTGACATGTTTCACGCATGCGTATACGGTGAATTACTTTACCGAAATGCACAAAATATATATATATTTGGGCGCAGGCTTTTTGGGGGATCCAAATTTTTTTCGGCCCCAAAAATTGTGTTCCGGGTCCGCCCTTGCATTTTCAGGTTTCATTTTTACTGAAATATCAATGTACCTTAAAATGTCATCCGTGGACAAGGTTAAAACAACAGTGTTTGTGTCCAAAATTCCATAATTGGAAAAATACATGAGCGATCTGAGTGATTCTTTCACTAAAAGAAAGCTTATTAATTGGGCTTTCAAATCCTAGATTAGTAATACGCTACATGCAGAAATTCTTTTCAAAATGGGGGCACCATTTTGGTTTCCTTTTTTTTTTTACCTCGCCCTGTACAGTCGACACAATAAGAGGCAGTATGGGATCCGTGCACAAGTACCCCATCAATGGCCAGAAAAGGAGAGTTGGGGGTGACCTAGACTGGTTCCCGATCCATCCACAACGTATTTCGAATGTATCCAAAATTATTGGAGGCGGGGATTAGTCTCGAAAGTCGCGCGTACTTCGCGCGCGAACCAGTACGTGTAGTCGTGCACACCACTGATCTCTATATAAAGACTGGATAGCGGATGTCCATATACCATTCACACAGTAGACTTTGCATATTGACCAATTCGCCCCCGGTCTCACGAAGATGGCCGCGCATAATACGAACGTACAGCGAGCGTTGCATCAACAGTTGACGCGAATTTTGTCACGTACACATAATTATGACGTGCTAAAAAAGGACACATTTCCGTAGTGATTATTATTTCCAAAACGCCGAAAAAGTGAACTGCGGCATTAAAAAAGTAAACCACGACGTTAGAAAAATTGTACCTTGGTCAGCGGTGGTGGTCAAAATACAAGTTAAGTGAACCGCGATGTTACAAAAGTAATCATGATGCTATAAAGACGGCAACTTGTCCTTTGTAGATCACCAGCCGGTCTCACCAATATGGCGTCAAATGCATTTATTGTGCGGCTCTTTATCCAGTCTTTATATAGAGATCAGTGGTGCACGCTGTGTGTCCCGTCCACGGAGCTCTCAAAAGAGGTAAAAATGCGCCCTCTTTTGTTGGCGCATCATCCACACTACTAACCGAAAGGGCAGGGGAACACATTTTGTCCATGGATCACAATAAAGGTAAGTGATATTTCAGCAAAACGAAAACAATTCCCCATCAAAAAACACACTCTCATAAATGATAATTGGCACTCATCATAACCATTTATTTAAGCACCTCCTGCTTCCAATATTAAAACAACATGCTTTACAATGTCAATAGTTCATAGTCTTGCCTTACCTTCTACTTGGCTACTCGAAGACTTATGGGATTATTCTGATATCGTTGTCATGATACGACATGGTTTTATTTTTATACTGAAATATCACGTGCCTATAAAATGCGATCCGTGGACAAACATTTAAATCTGTGTTTGTGTTCAAAATTCCATAACTAAAAAAGTACATAAGGAATTTAAATGATTCAATTGGGCTTTCACATTCTAGATCTGGAAAGCGCTACATGTAGAACTTCTTTACAAAATAGGGGGCGCCATTTGGGCTGCACTCCCAGTCCCACCTGTCACTTTGAGATTTGGAAATCGAATTAAAAACAATCGTACAGTACTCCAAGTGCAGTCTGATAATGGAACAAAAAAGGATGTGCAAGATATGCATTGTTACAACTACGAAACTGTGATTACGCCACACTAATCCGGACAAACGACTACTAGTTTGTTTGGTTTTTTTTTTTTTTAATCAAAGAGCCTTCATGATCGGCAAAATTCAACTTGGTGTCAATGCAAATACCAAAATCTGTCCGAACATGAACCCTCTCAATAGCATTACCATCGACAGAATAACCTTAGTTAAAGGGTTTCTTCTTCGGAGTAATGGTAAGGACACAACATTCCTTAACTTCAACTTCAAGTACGAGCGCCAAGTAGTGCTCCACAACAAATGAATGTTATTCTGCAAAAGCCTTGGACCTAATGGTAAGTAATGGTAAAGACACAACATTCCTTAAGATTCAACTTCAAGTACGAGCGCCAAGTAGTGCTCCACAACAATGAATGTTATTCTGCAAAAGCCTTGGACCTGATTCATGTCATCATGAAAGGGATGGACCTTATTCATTTCACGCAACCCGTCACTTGTGCATTAACTTCTATTCACCGCTCTCTCGATCCAGACATTATGTAAAGATCGGTGGTCTTTTAACTCAATGACTGATGTAGGCCTACAAGCGTACAACACTGCCATTGTCCTGACCGTTGCCATTGTCCTGACCGTCTTGGGAAGTCATGTCATCATGGCAATTGGCATCCAAAGATCGACGCGAGCTCAACGATCTTGGTGGCGCTATTGCCATCGGCCGCGCTGCTTCACTTATGGACGGAAGAGGGCGCTATTACGCGACCTCTTTTCATCCAAACCATCAAAATGGTGAGATTGTGTAAAATACGGCTCAAAACAATCCGTTTCATCTTGACAAATGTAAATTAAATATCGCTTGTATCTTCAAGGGATTGTAATGACCATAAACTCAAGTATTATATAAATTCAGTATTATAAGTGAAATGGCCAAATAATTGACGCATTTGCTTGTGCCAAAAGCTGAAAATGATAAGATTTACATCGCCCTATACGTTTACGTACGTACATGATGTAGGATGGAACGCCGTATTATCGCGGTACTTATCACGTTTCTCGTTCGGAATAGAGATTGCCCACTAACCTTCCAGAATTGTCCTGTCTTATGTGTAGTATAACTCTTCCTTTTTAAATTAATATAAAAAAATCTGACGGGTAGTGTGGTTTATTCCGTGTACGATGCCTGTGAAAATAGACATGCGCGGCGTGTGCGAACGGAGGTGGACTCCCTATTATCGCGGTATGCGGGAAGTGGTTTTTATAATGATCCCAACTTTTTTGTTCATAGTTTATGTTTGACCAAAACACCCCCTGAATAAAGTCTGATATTTTCCCTGTAACGTTCAAGTTAATTAAAGACAAAATGTCTGCAGGATGATTTCTTAAGACCCTGCCCTTCCCCCGAAAGGAGAACACAAATCCCTGAGGCAAGTCTACTGATCGGCGATTGAGGGCGCCATTCACTTTACACGGTGTGCCGTTTTATTTTCGCTAACGCGCGGTGCTTATTTTGATCCCGTAAAAGTTGTTACGATTTCGAGCTGCAAATATCGTCGTTCGACTTCATTTTACATTTGCAGCTCAAGAATGGGAACCAGACAATGGAACTTTCATGGACAGAGCGCAATTAAAGATTTATGTTAAAATATAAACGGTACCTTTTAGCAGACACGGTGAGGGAAAATTTTGCAAGTTTTGGAAAACGTTAATATTTATTAAAATCGTTAAAAGTCCCGAAAGACACAACATTTTTTAATCGTCCTTTTTATACAACTCGGTAGAAAATCCTTGATGACTGGTGAACTGGATAAAAATCGCCACTTGAAGGAGTTTTGACACTGTAAAAAGAGAAATTTCCCATGCCGCGATAATAGGGATGCCGCGATAATAGGGAGTCCGACTATATATAGGTGACGTGAATCACTGAATGGCCTGATGTGAAACTGAGTGAAATTCATGTTCTCTAACGCTACTCGGGAAGAGTTCCATTTATGGACATCACACATTTTCCCTTGCAGTGACTAGTATCAGTCATCAGAAAGCGATAACATGTTCTAAAAAGTCAAATTTAGCAGGGAAAGTAAAAACCTATTGAACTTGAATTGATTTTTGAAGCACCATGTTTGCTGAGAATAATTATTAGGCTAAGTGAGATTGAGAAAACACTTGGAATTGTTTAACCCCAACTATAGGCAATGATAGGGGCCTAGTCATGCTAGTCTAGTGTGGCTCAGTTTTGGATATTGCTGCGCTGTAGTCTTTGCCACACATCCTGTCATTCCGGCAGCTGAGGAGATGGTCAACATGGTCAACTAACTTCCAATAAGTTCCACACAGCCGGGGAAAATGAACAGTTTATTGCCCTGTATTTTTGTATTCTATGATGTCTCTGCTTTTAAAATTTTGTGCTCAGGCTTGAGTAGGTAATCTTATCTCCAATTTTTCCAGAAATGTAGACATCTTTCTGGATGCCATATGCATACATACAACATGTACAACGTTTGCCGATGGCAGCCATGTTGAATGTCAGAACTTGATTTACCCCAAAGCTGTGACATTGTGTTTATATGCAAATCGCTGCACGAGTTGCAATCGACGTGTATTTCTTGTACAATGGATTCGACCAGACAGCATCCGTTCACCATCCTGGAAAATCTGCCATCTTGGCGGGAAAATGGCAATTTAGAAAAGAGTCTGTATTGCAGGATGAAACTGGATAAATAGCACATGGAATTCCATTTTAATCACGTAAATGCTTTCTGACTTTTCGTTGGTAGGTCAATGTACCGAAGGCGAGACGTACCTTCTGCAAGAAGTGCGGGCATCACAAGATGCACAAGGTGACCCAGTACAAGGCTGGCAAGGCCTCTCTTTTTGTCCAAGGTATTGTTTTCACATTTCATTAAATTCTTGGGAAGAATACAGTATCCATACGCCACCTCTTTGGTCGTGTACAAAATCTATGGAGTGCATTTTCAAAGTATTTTCTAACAAAATTGGAAATGTTCCTCAGTCCCTAATTCAGGTCTTTTCAACATTTTTGCAATGACTGACCTTCATTGAGATAGTATATGGTGGAAAAAGTGGAGTCATGATGCAACATTCTTTCAACAAAGGTTACGATTCAGCTCGCACTGCAAAAATCAGGCATGCAACTTTTCCTCGGATCTGCTGATTTCCTCGTTTTTACTTCTCATGAATGCCATTACAAATTGAAAAGCACTGTACAAAGTCTTGTGTGGTTTGGAGTTTCCTCGTTTTTTCCTAAATTCCCAGTTGCATGCCTGAAAAATGGTCTACCAAACGGAAAAATAAGCAGTGCTGTGCTATCATTTTAATTACCCCCGACTCTCACAGAATAGGTCCCCAACCCATAGCTTTACCTGAAGCAACCATTTTGAGTTCCCCTGCGGAACGAAAATGCATGACAGCTGAGCACTGAAGAAGGTAGCCTCGTCCAGTGTTAGTTTGCACTGGGCCTGATGTCCCTGAAAAGTTCAAGTGCTGTCTGGTTCGTTCACAGTGGTGGATTTTTGGAGATTATCTTTAAAAACAGAATCCAGCAGGCAAAAATCAGTGGGGGGGGGGGGAAGAATATACACCGTTGATATCAGAATTTTCAATAACCGATATATCGGAAATCCAGTATCGAGAATATTTGATATATTGATTATCCCATGTCAAAGTTAAAGACCATAAAGAAGATTTTTTTAAGAAGCAAAAATAAAAATGTTAAATCCCAATTTTCCACGGCTTTCTCTGGAGTATATTGCTCCAGTATTTTAATACAAATCTCAGCATTGACAGTTTGTCCAGAACAGGTGGTTTCTTGTTGAGGTTTTACATTGGGGGAGACCGTGAATTCCAGCCAACGCAGAGCACAAAGCCACACCGCTTGGCATTTCACAACGTTTTTATTTTGAGTCGCAAGCACAAGTTGCGCCAAGTTTTATTTCATTATACAGCAAACATTAAACACAAAGTAAAAGCACAAACAGGAGGTTTATTTTGACGATAATCTGACACATTTTTTATGTTTTTGACACATTCCTCAATACATATTTCGCCCATGTAATCTTTTCATAATATGAGTGAAGTTTAAACCTTAACCCTTTCCTTACCATGGGCGACTTTTTTCGACAAGAAGTAGCCCCCTGCTGGTTCCCATAGGTGACTTTAGTTGACCAGGAAACCACACACAAAACACCCTCAGCACAGATATATTTACTACTTTTCAGAAAGGCGGCATGTTGATATGTTTGGCCGCCCATACATCAACTATATACCAATGAAAGAGTGTTTTCGGATCTTTCTAATGGTGTAGTTTATTCATAGTGTTACCATACAAAAAAAATGAGAAAAGTGCTTCAGAAGTATCCACGCACAATTTGAGGTATGGAGTGCCATTTGGTCATGTGGTGAAATGGCTTGCAGTTTGATAATTGGGACCAGATGAACAAAAAGGCATAACTTCCTTATATTTGCACGTATGGACTTCAGTTTTACATCACATAAAAGAGTATGGTTCAAGGAACAAACTTTACACACAACATTTATGATTTTAATCAATCCTTGGCAATGAAAATCTGGGTTGAAAAAAAGTTAGTTTTTGACTCGTGCTCATTTTGTTCACGCTCTAGTGATTTCTGCATGACTGAGCAAACAATTTGGTCCTGGGGGGCCCTAGTCAATAAACAATGTGGGCATGAAAGGGTTAAATCCTTGTCTTTCAAAAATGGATGCATATTTCATGTTATTGAAAAGCGGCTTGGTACGAACGTTGGTCGGAACTTCATATGCAGTAGCAATTGTAATAGCCATTGACAAGAAGAAGATTTATAGTTTGCACAAGAAACCGTCACTGCAATTGTCTTATGATATGTTATGTTTTTATTCTCAAAGGAAAGAGACGTTACGACCGCAAACAGACAGGGTATGGAGGACAAACCAAACCTGTCTTTCACAAAAAGGTCAGTATTGGTTCTAGTCTTTCTTTTCTTTTTGTTTGTACCTAAAGGGCCAGCGTCGTTGACTACTAACTGACGGACTGAGTCAAGGAGTGTAAAACAGATTTAATTAAAGTCTGTTTCCCAATTGGTTGATTTTAATATTGGGTAAAAAAAAGCTTGGTGGTGAGGGAAAGTCAATATTTACAGACACATCTTGGTTATACAAACTTTGATTGAAAGTCAAGATAAGACGTAGGTTGTCATTTGGAATTGAAGATCCGATGAGTTTCATTACCAGACACTGTTCATGAACAGTACTGGCATGCAACTTTTCCTCGGATCCGCTGATTTCCTGGTTTTTTAACTTCTCATGAACACCATTACAAATTGAAAAACACTGTACAAAGTCTTGTGTGGTTTGGAATTTCCTCGTGTTTTTTTTTTTTTTAAATTCCCAGTTGCATGCCTGACAGTAGACGGCGATTTGTGATATCAAAAGCTCTCTGTGTGAGACACACCACTTTCACACACCACCTCACGTGCATGAGGCACAAGTAATTTTTTCATTTCAATGTGCACAAACCCACGGTGTATACTAGAGTATACACCGTCTTCTAAAGTCGGCGTTGAGGTACATGTTCACAAAATCCACACTACAAGTGAATCAACTTCCCACTGTAGATAATGCTTGCTGACTATTGATAATATTTTTTAAATGGGTCCATCACAGGCGTTTTACTGTCTTGTCCACCCAGGAGTGAATGGGTACCTGTGAGGGCAGAGATGGTTATTGTGATTGAATTAGCTTCCTTGCGCCTAACGGTCTACATCGAGCTGTATACTCCCCATGGAGCTGAGATGGTATTTGGAATGATTCATGGGCCCAATGAGCAGGGGTAATAATGACGTAGCGCCTTGAGCACCAGTCCTGGTGGATACGTGCGCTTTATAAATACCCACTATTGTCAATCCTCCTATGAAGTTTCCAGAATCAGTGAGGATAGACAGTCATGCCAAAATTTGGTGGTTTTTTTTTGTCATTCGTTTATTAGGCTAAGACCACGAAGAAGATCGTGTTGAGAATGGAATGCACGGAGTGCAAGTTTCGCAAACAGCTGCCCATCAAGCGATGCAAGCACTTTGAGCTGGGAGGAGACAAGAAGAGAAAGGTAAGATGGATTCCATGGTACTTTCACTTTCAGGACTTTTGAACAGGGTTCCCACAGTCATGGACAAATCCTGGAATATTGTGAAACCTAAGGCCAAGTAAAAAAATAAAACATGTTTAGCTTCCTGCCTTTTTGTAAAGAAAAAAAAGAAAGGAGGCAATTTTTTCTTTCTTCTTTTTTTCTTTTTTAAAGTGGCCGCACAACCCATTTTCCAAAACGACCGGCCAGGCTATTTTTCAAGGTGGCCGCCAGCTTTTTTTTTAAATGGCCGCCACTTGGACTCAGGAAATGACATACCAGCTTTATATGGACAAAGAGGCTAAAATGATGTCACTGTTTAAAGGGAATGTACAACATTTGCAAACATCGAAAAAATAAAACTACCAAGTACTAGGATGTTGGTAAATGACAGTCTTAAGCATGCTGTAAAGTTATGGCACCTGGTGTGAAGTCATTTTCAAGAAAATGGTATTTTTGTATACATTTCCAACGGTGGCCGACCACCGTTGGAAAAACCTAACTATTTTTTCAACTACTGCTCCAAATGTCACTTTGGTTTTTTCAGTCCAAATTTTGTTTGCTATTGGTTACATGTTCATGAACGGGTGTAGGCCAGCTAGACAGGTTCCCTTACCTTCAGCCAAGTAGGAAGGCTGAAAGGGAGTGGTGTCCCTTGCCTCCTGAGAAATAGGCTCCTAAGATACCAAAAACTGCGTAGGAAATGGCCATGGAAAGCCCTTATTTTATCCTGGAATTTCATTTCAAGATTTCTGTGGGAACCCTATTTTAACGCACTTTTTTTTGCAGGATTCCCAGAGCTTCCTCCCACATCACTGAAATGGTCGTGCACTTTGTGTCACTGTTGCACTTTTTTTGAGGGGGATTGGAAAATTGGAAAATTTTAAACCTCAATTTTTAATTTTCTGCACATATCAGATTATCAAATCTTTTCATTGACGACTGTAGTAAAGTTATAGGAAAAAGTGCTCAGGTGGTGTGAATTACCAACGTTGATAATAACAAAAACACTGTCCGACTCAGAAGTCAAGCATAGACATTCCTTGACATACTGATTTTTTGAGGAGGGGGACTCCACTATTTCAGTTCTGGGGGGGGGGGGGGGGGGGTTGGTAAATAAGGGGAAAAAATCCACTCGGCCTTATTACTCAAGAATATATAATTAAACAAGTGGCAACTCAAACTTTGTTCAACCGCGTTACCGTCTGTTTAATTTTGTCAAACACTTGGTGAGAAAGATGGAATGAGAAATAAATCTAATTATAAATGAATCCTTTTTTTTCCTTCTTTGCACTACAGGGCCAGATGATCCAGTTCTAGATGTGCTGAAGGTCTTAGGAACATGTAGGAATAGAATCCATCTACTGGTGTACTGTATATTGCAGCATTCGGAGCTTCTAGATGCACGGGCAACATGAAGTCTACAGATTTCACTGATATGGGCTAATCATGGGAGGGCTAGATTCTAACCAGTTAATGACGTCGCAGTTTGCGGTATGAGTTGTATGAATAAAGCAGCCATCAACATACAATGTAGTCACTTGTGTCTTGTCTTAGTTTTGTTTCTGGAGTTATGCCCTTGTACTCTGAAGTATGACTTGGCCTGAAATAATTTTACAATACCTTGGGTGCGTTTTGGCGGTCATAACCAAAATTGGTTCCGTTGTTTCTCTTTGGCTAATGGTTATGGGGGTTTGAGTATTGCATTACCGTGAGTAATTCTCGTCCATTTAAAATTCCCGCAGAAATTCACTGACAAGAAACAACCGAACCAATTCTTGGTTATGACCGCCAAAACGCACCCCGGCAATATGTGAACATTCCCAATCAAAATCGGGTGTACTTGGAATCAGAAGTATTCTCCCCCCCCCCCCCCCCCCCCCTCCCCCTTTACTTCTATGATGACTGAAAATCAGAATTGATATTTGATTGGTAACGTCTTGAAACGAAAAGATTTGTACTATGCTGTAATACATAAATGCGCATCCACAGGGCTTACTTTATTTTCAACCTCGTTAGAGCAGGTAGTGGGAGTGTACTGCTCGACACCATAGGACCGAGGTTGGACGGTACGTATAAGCTACCATTTATTTTGTTCATTTTTGCAGCGCCCTCTGTTGCCAAATGCTTTTACCTTTTCCGTGCCGTTCGCGTTAACGAATTCGACCGTTAATATGTGATAGCGCCCTCTTTTTTTCGCAGCATCGGCTGTGTATTGGCAGTTCCATGTGGCACTTTTTGCAAAGAGTAGACATTGTTTAGCCCTCAAAGTATTAGGAAGTTTGTTTTTGTGTCCTATCTCCTGCAAAAGGTTTTATCAATCATCTTTGTGACTATCGGCTTGATAAAGAACCGTTCGTGTGTGTTGTAGCGCCTTATTCTTGTGCCATTGAGCAGTGGCGTAAATCTGTGCCGGCGAGTGGGGGGATGGGGATGACCAAAATCCAAAAATTGCCCGGCCGTGGAAATTCGAAAGGGGGGGGGGGGCGGATACCACATTACATTAGGTGGCGCTTTTCAGGACATAGATGTATATCAATATGTAAACTCACGCTTACATCGAAAAGGCGTATTTTAAAAGCTTTTGTAGTTTGTGTCTCCAGTTTTCAGCGTTGTTGAATACATATTTGTTGTCGGGATGTTCGAAAAATACCTTGAAATGCGCATTTTTTTTCTCATCACGAAAAAGTGATGAGGAGGATGATTCAATAGCTCATCCCCCTGGTCAAAAAGTGGGGATATATACCCTCCACCCCCCCCCCCCCGGATTTACGCCCCTGCCATTGAGCATCAACAACAAAATATTAAATGGTAGATCTATCAGTTAATAATCACTTCGCAGGTTTGGGTACTGGAGGTTCGGTTCGTGAATCAGTTCCATCAAAATTGGATCCCTTTATTATCCATATTTATTGATTGAGAGGGCCGGCCCAGATCCGACTCACATGCACAACTATTCCCCACCATTTCGTTCATAAAAATTTGCAGAAGTTCCCGCTACAAGCCCCCCCCCCCCCCCCCCCCCACCCCCTCGCTCGCCGGCCGCGACTTTCTTTTTCCTAGGCGGGCGGGATGCTCCAAAGTAATGAATAATTCAATAGTTTCGATCGG
This sequence comes from Patiria miniata, assembly GCF_015706575.1. NCBI lineage: Eukaryota > Metazoa > Echinodermata > Asteroidea > Valvatida > Asterinidae > Patiria > Patiria miniata. The sequence continues at coordinate 10,045,234 of NW_024037068.1, forward strand.
GCCAGTGAAACAGAACAATGATATTAAGATCTTACACTTACAAAACAAAAGAAGTAACGCCACTTGAGCATGTTATTATGCAAAAACTAATAATAATGCAGCCCCTTGAATAAATCCTGATATTCATAATAAAACAAAAACAACGTTAACCCGCCGTTTCACCGCCGTTTATCCGTGGATTTTAAGGAGAGCGATTTGCTCTCCTCAAAGATTTGAGGAGAGCGATTTGTAGCTCTTCTGGATGGATTTTCTTTAAATGAAGGACTGTTTATAGCATTTTAAAGTACGGACGTCGTCCATTTACCACAGTAGCCTAGTGCCTGCAAACACATAATGCCAGTGATAACATTTTGAAAAGTCGCAACGATGTTATATCTTACACATTCAAAAATGACATTTTAATGACCGGTCACAAAAACATTTTAATAACGTTATTTAAATGCCTCAAATTTGACGTTTTATCAGGTATGTTATCAAAACGTTATTGCCAAATGTTTTAAACAAGATTTATATGGAGGAAATATCATGATATAATATACAAAAACATCTTAAACGCGTGAAATTTGACGTTTTATCAAATATGTTAAAGCGAGCTATCAAAACGTGATTTTTTTTTTGTAAAATCTTCAAGTAATGGGTCATATACATTCTCAGTGGTAAAGACAGAGAATGGACCTTGCATTAATGGTGGAAATTTGATCTGATATCAATCCCAAATACACCCAAGTTTGTGGGTTGGGCTGGGTGATGCCTTAGGAAATAACAGGTATTCATTTTCGTCCATTCATCAGATGCAACATATGTGTGCATTTGGTTGTGAGTGAATTCACCTAGGGAAAATAAACCTTTGCTCTTAATCACCCTGATAACATTTTGGTTTATTTATAACCTCAAATATTTATAACCTCAAATATTTATAACAACACAGTTTTTAAATAACATAGTTTTATAATATTCATAGTTTTATAATAACTGAATATTGCATCCCTACGTAAATGTTTTTCTACGATATTGATTTCTGATAGAAGGTAAGAGAGATCACCAAATTTCATACCGATCAGCCAAAGCGTTCAGGAGTAAGTTTTATGTGGGGGGTGTGGCTCCGCCCCCGGATACCCATGAGCTACAAAGATCCCTGGTTCGAATCCACGTCGTCGCTGCTCATTTTCATCGACTTCTTTCCTTCTCTGAATTTATCGTTGAGATAATTTTATTTTTATTTTAAGGGAAAAAAAGGAGAACGAGAACAAGTGTCTTGCAACGATTCAATGGATTATGCGTGACATTATTTTGACAAAAACCTACGGAAAATAAATTCGCTCCCCGCGCGCCGGCAGCACTTAATAGCGGGTACCAGGCTGAATCGTGCTGGTAACCGCTCGTACACATCGATAATAATCAATGATTATCGTGCACGTGGGGCCAAGCAATGGCGACAACGTTCTCGACTGGATCATTGTGTGTACACATTGCAACTGCCATCTTGCGTACGTCAGAATTTCGCACGACGCGACGTTCATTGGAATCTCTCTTAAAATATCAGGACAGCAAGGAGGTAAACACCCGCATTTTTATTAGAAGGTGTGTATGTAATTTAGAAACAAATCACGAGTACATCCAGTTTTAAATTAACCTTGATTTGCTTTGCATTAGGCTGCATCACGCGAATCACGTCTGGTCTGTCACTCTTTCTGCAGTCTTTGCGTAGTCTGTCAAGTGTCGTGCATGTCTGTGGCGCGCACAGTCTAGTCCGACTCCGATCTTATATTTTTCTAACGATATTCGTGACATTGGTGCGTGGGCCTGCGCCTACTTACATGTACCATGGAGTTCTGCGTTTAACTTAAAGCTGGAATGTACGGCATAAAGCTAAGCACTTTTTAAGTTTAACTTCAAGTTTTAGGCTCACTTAACATGCTTAAGTTAAGGGAAAGAATGTTGCAACCTGACGCCAATTCAGTGGTTGTGTACAAAGTCTATGGAGAGTCAAGACATTTTTTAAGTATGCCCTACTTCCTAACAGTAACAAAATTGGACATGTTTCTCAGTCCCAGATTTATGTCTTATCATCATTTTTGCAATGACGGACCTTCATCACTTCATTGAGATGATATATGAAGAAAAAAGCAGCGTCAGGTTGCAACATTCTTTCCCACGTACTCACTCGTTTCAAATGCATTTTGTGTTAGAACAAAACCCAGCCCGCCTAACTCCCTAGGGGGTGTGCAAAATCGTATTAAAATTGGAGTATTCAGGACTGAGTGTTAAGATAGCTAGGCAGTGGAGTGCCAGGCTCATGACATCATACATTAGGCCATCAACCTCAGTCCAAAATTTTAGCCACCAGTATCAAATGAGGGGAATAATCGTCATACATGTAGGCAGCGATTTTTGGCAAGGTATACACCTCCAGAGTTGGAAATTATGTGATAGCATTGCAGCGGTGGCAGCTTTTTGGGTGTTATCACCCTTTTTTTTCAAAATGTCCATCAAAATGCTTGTTACCACTCTAGGGGCGGTATACTTTGCGCATGCACACTATAATCATTTATGCCCTGATTTGATACTGACCAAACCTAGGCTGATGGCCTACATGGGAAATTTGCCATTTATCATGTTTTTATGAGCCTTTGCTTTACCATTGTTTATGTTAGGCCATTAAAAATTGATTTTTAGGTTTTCATTAAAAGCCTGCCCCAATGTTCATGCCCGCCCCAATTTTTTATATTTTATAATTTTTGAAAGTGTGTATTTTGAACTATTTTCTCTAATACAAAAAAGTAATAGGGTGTATTTTTTCAGACAAATTTCTCACAAACGGGCAACTCCATTTTTCCAACATGGCGCATAAATGCGCATGGCGCATAAATACATGCAGCATGCATGCACGCATTTACACGGACCCTTGTTCCCACCGCTAGACATGACTAGATAAGGCAAGAACGACAATGAAGTGGCGAGAACCAGCGTGGTGCATGTCCAAATGCCTGAACAGATTTCGAAGACTCGGACATAACAAATTGCTGACACAACAGCGTTGGAAATGATCGAAACTATCAAAAATCTTTACTGAAGGTTTAATTTTTTTTTAAACTTGGTCGCTCTTTCTGCATGTATTTTCTGCTGTCGTGATTTTTTCTCGAGGTTTTAATGCTTTTGTTTGTAGCGATTCAGAAGCGTGATTTTCTGTGTGACCGTCGCCGTGTGCCAGTGCACACATTGTTCAGACAGCTCACCTTGTAGACAGCCATATTGACAATGATTGAAGAGTGGTCTGGAAGTCTGCGATGCGCATGACAATGCACTAGCCAATAACACTGCAATACCCCATCATGAATATTTAATTTATTAAATATTCATTAGTCTTACTTCGATGGATACCTTAACTACATCAAATAGACCCTCAGCGCTAACAAGCGATTGTGTGGTCGAGTGGTTAAAGCTATAGTCCATCATTTGCAGCTATCCGAATAGTAACTGGTGTAATTATTGTTGAAAAACATACTTGGTTGAAAGATAGTAAGGGGACTAAACTCCCTGTGAAATTATTCTTTCTGGCAAGCTGTCATTTTGAAGAAATCAACAAAAAAAAAGGTCTTTCCAACGGTGCGTCTTAAGACGCACCGTTGGAAATTTCCATTAGTAGTTCGTTTTTTTATTTGGTGAAGCGCGCGCAAGCGTTGACACGACGCACACGCGCGCGCAGTTGCTATAATTCTTCGGATCAGTGCGCGAGATCGTGTAGCTGCAATCGGCTCAGTGAGAACGTGTCTCGGACGCTGAATTCAGGCCCAATTCAAAACACGATTCAGCAACTTTGATTTGAAATTGAGATCCTAGAATGCTGTTTTTCTTGGAATATACAGCTGAAGCTGAGCTGAAACTTCATCAGGTTAGTTGTTCAGTACCCTTTAGATTTTGAGCACTTCTGTTGCTTCAAACGAACAAAATGCACACATTACAAATGACGGACCATATCTTTAAGGTCAGTGTGTTTAATAATGACACTTTCTCCCTCCGTCCCTGCAAAATTTTCTAGCAATCACTGTCAATATGTTGAAGCAAAGCTAGCAGCGCTGAGTATTTTAAGTATAATCTAGGGCTAAATTTATGCACGGCTGAGCATGAACAACACAAGGTCCAGTCCAAGACCTTGACACAGTGCATCCTCCACAATCAGCCACACACTTTTACCATCTAGCCTCAATCCTGCAAATCCTCCATTTTGCAAAAGAGCATTGTAGAGTATTTGGGAAGGTTAGGGTTCGGGGCCGATATTTTCCGTTTTAATCAACGTATCAAGAAGACACTCTGCAAACAAAATGGAGCAATCGTTCATGAACCAAAGGGACCACCCAAATGAGAATACCATCAAGCTGAAAAAGATGGGAAAAAAAGGTATTTTACGGTGCTATTCAGAGTGCGCGCTCCATGCATTTGCCGAGCCAACTGAGCTGTTTACAAAACAATGCCAGTAGTTGGTGCTTGTTCCCAGACCAAAACATTAAGGGATCTGACCATTCGGACCCGAAGCTAACGGTGGTTTACGGTTACCAGCAGCACCACCCACGTGCCAGTTATATTGCAGGACGACGGCTGTTTGATAATGCACTAGATTTCTTGCTATCACATTCATTATGCGACCGTCGTTTTGCGGACCGCTCACAGTACATCATCAAACAGCCGTTGTTACAATAAAAATTTAACAATTAAAATTGCATTTCATCTTCAATGCAGGTTAGACGAAAAACACTTTAGAGGTCCGTCTTGCAAGTTCTGACCTGAAAGCATCTGCACTGTCTCAGAAGCACATCATTTTGACTGAAGAGTGTAAGTACACAAGGCCAGCATTGAACAAGTCTGTACACAGACTCAAAACGGCAGATTATTGTGGACAGCCATTTAAAGTCGGATACCGGCCTACGATGGTAGATTGACCTATGATGTATAGGGGTCAACCTGATTTACATGTAAATTATATCTACGTGCGTACCAATACAATAGGGTGCTGGGTTAAGCGTGATGCATGAGCGTGCAGGCGAATTAGGCCAATCAAACTGTAGCGGAGGCAGCACAGCCAAGAGGCATAGCAACCAAGAGGCAGTTGGCTGTCCTCATATATACATGTGTGTTATGAGGTCAGGTCTGTCATCTGGTATTTAATCCACATGCATGCGTAGTAAGATACAGGATTGTGCATGGCCTGTATCAAAATGCGGTCTGGAAGATAGCCGCTGTCACTGTCTGATTTCATCATTAGCTGTTGATGGTTGATCTACAGTGATGTTCAGCAACGGCACTGCTGCAATCCAGTACATGGTAATTTCTGTGCCTGCACTGTGGACAGCAATATAGTGCAAGAGCTAACAAGCCCATAAAAGCGCAAAATATATGTAGAGTGCTTTCCCCGGCCCCTCAAACAACAATTTGAGCGGCTTGGACAGAAATTTATGATGGTAGTCATTTGCATTGCTGAAATGATGCAACACATTCAGGCAACATTTCATATATTTTTTTTTGTTCGCTAATTTGGGAAAGCAAGCATTCAGAGGATCATGAATGCCCCATGGAAGACTGATCTGGGTAACTGGAATTGAATGATGCCGAATCCAACAAGATTCATAACAAAAAGATTCTGTTCGGTTTTGCTGATCTTAGTAGTAAGCAGTGAATAAAACATCTTGCATTCTAGCTGTGGGGTCCTGTTCGATTCAGCAGGCCTCACTTACCAACTCCCCAGGCATTTTTGCTAGGATGTAACCTCAATCCTGCAAAATCCTCCAACTGCCTCCACGTAACAATAGCATACACCCTCAATCCTGCAAGATCCTCCGTTGTTTCTTGAATGTGGTCCTTGGAGGGGTGACCACTGCCTCAATCCTGCAAAATCCTCCAGCAATCACTGTCAACATGTTGAGCCAGAGTCAGTGACATCCTGGAGCAGTGCGTAGGATTCCAAGTATAATATAGGCCTAAATTTATGCACGGCTGAGCATAAACAACACAAGGTTTGGCCCAAGACCTTGTCACATTGGGTCCTTCGAAATCAGCAACGCACTTTTTGCCACACAGCCTCAATCCTGCAAAATCCTCCATTTTGCAAAGAGGATTTTGGAGGATTTGGGAAGGTTATGGTTCAATTAATCAATGGACTTGGACTTGGGAGAGTTGGGGGAGATCACTGTTAGATTACAGACATTCAAACACATTGCTGAGGATGCCTGATGCTGATTAGCCTTTCGCCAAGGCCATCGTGGCTTAACTTGCCAGTGTTTGACAAAGCGGGGAAGCTGCGAAGGGACTGGAGCGGGAGACCACACACGTGAGTGGTGGAGCCACGAGGCCTTTTCCAACTTGTCAAGAATTTCTTATGTTTTTCCTTATAATCTCGATTTTTGGTACCCCAAAAGGGTAGCAAATTCCAACCAATTGGAAACGACGGAGTCAGCATTCAACAACAAAACCGCAAAACTGCAAAACTGCAAAATCAAGTTCGTAAAGGCCTCGTGGCTTCACCACTCGTGCGTGCTGACTTAATCTTTGCTCCAGTCGCTTCGTGCTTTCGCAGCTCCGCCGCTCTAAGCCACGATGGCCTTGGTGAAAGGCTAGATGCTGATGTGAAGACACTCTGGGTTCTTGCACATTCAGAGAAAAAAATCGTCATGCTTACTTTGGGCCATACGACGATGAACCACTGCGTGAACACAGGGTGTTGCTCCCACTGTGCATCTCAAATGTGGTCTCAGTGCATCATCTATGTGCATGTAGTCAACAGCTATTGAACGTTGCTTGATTCATCAGGGTCCATTCAAATAACTTGGAGTAAGGTTAGGGTTTAAGTTGACCCTAACCCACCTCACTCCTCCAAAATCATCCTGGCAGTTTTGGAGGATTCTAGAGGATTGAGGATGAATGGTGATTGAAGCACAAGAGGATTTTGGAGGATTGAGGATGAATGCATTTTGAGGCAGGACTGTCTGATGATTTTGAAGGATTTGGCGGTGGTTATCCTTCATTTAAACACGAGTGCAAAATTTTGGGATGAGGAGGATTTTGGAGGATTGACGATGAATGCATTTTGAGGCAGGACTGTCTGACAATTTTGAAAAATTTAGGCGGAGTTGCAAAATTTTGGAGGATTTTGGAGGATTGAGGATGGTTCTTAGCAAAAAGGGCCTAGGGGGTTAGGGTTAAAATGCCTCTCACAATCTCACTGCCTTTTTGTCAGAATTTTCCTCAAGGAGTGCTAGAGGAGACCCCCCTCCCCCCCCCCCCCCACAAAAAAAACAGAACGGAAAGTCATGCAATCCTTGCAAGGAGGTCGCCTGTACTTGTTTTACAGTACAGCAACATGTGACCACGGTTGTTTATAAGTTTGCTGGTTGACATGCAACCTTATACATGTAGTTTAAATTTATAACCCAATCCATTTTTTTCTACAGGTACGGTACGTACATGCGTGTGTATGTATATGTACCGGTATGTTAGACAACGACAGTTTTGTATTTTGTTCACGGAGCATGTTTTCCTTGCTCAATTGTGTCAAGAATACTAATGTGAAAGGTGTATTGTGATCTCCCAAGAAGCCGAGTAAAAACACTCACGTGTGTAACGTAAGTTGCCAAGGAGTCAGTACATATCTGACATGTTGTCACAGTGTTTGTAAGGATAGTGCTCAGATTTCCACCTGGCCCAAGGCTTGTGAATTTATGTGTTGTGTCTGGTAGACATAACGGGGGCATGCTGAGAGTAGCCGCACATGTTCAAGCGCGCTGTACAATAGGGAGCATTACAACTGGAGCAGGTACGGGATACGTATGCGGCTCTGAAAAACTAGCCGGTTACCACACCCACACATATACATCTTAACATTTTGATGGGAAATGCATGTTGTTCATAGTTTCGACATGAAATAACCTCGTGCAAAATGGAAATTTAATCAGCAACTTTGTCCGAGCCGCATACAATGGTACACGTACCATTTCTTAATGGTCCCTATTGTGTGTGATCAATGTGTGTACCTCCTGGTAAGTTACATTCATCCCACAAAACACAAACTCTTTTAAAAGAAATAAAAATTCTGGCAGTTCTGTTATGTTAATTGGCATTTCGCTGTTGCTGTTATTAGAACTGGACAAAAATACACTTACTACACTTAAAGACTTGACGCAAACACTGATTTATGGGCGAGGACAAGTAATACCAGCAAATAACACAGTTCATTTCATCCGCGGTAACCCCCCGTTGTGCCTCAACGGTTTTACCGGTATTAAGAGTATCTTTTATTAATAGTATCATCAAAGATGACTGTTGAAATATACAGCAGTGCGGACCAAGTCGTCAATCTCTGGGCTGTACATGTGTACTTTATTCCTTGATGTGCAGCCTTGTAGGGTTTTAGGTTTCTTAACCAATCAGAGGTCGAGTTGCCCCTCAATACTATTATTCACGTTGGTATTGATTTTAAAATGTTGACAACTGCCTTCCATTTCTTATAAAAATTCTATTCGTTAACCCTCCTAATAGGAAGTCAATATTCAGAGCAATGTGTAAGAAAAAACACTTTAAAACCCTGCAGGTCAGTTTCAGCTGAAGGGATATGAAGTGTTAAAGTAACTGTGTCACACAGAGAGTAACTGCACACAACATACAAAAACAACAGCACTGTGGATGGAGAGCAGTGAAGCATGACCGAATCTACCTGCTTGCCCAGAGCTTAACCACATAAAAGAATTATGTGGGGAATTGAAGTGTTATCCATACTCCACAGAAGATTACCTCAGCAGAATGTGTACAAAGCATTACATTCAGTGTGTGGACTTCTGAACAAAAGATGTCCACATAAACCAGGTACAAATGTAGCAGCGACGTTGTGTGGACTTGCCCATGTCCACACAAGGTTTTCCCCTCTCTGGAAAACAGGTTTAGAGGCATTTTTGGGTTAGGTTTATCCGTGGCAAAATGAAGAGAAACACTCAAGGGAATCATAGGGGAAAAAATGGGTTGAAAGCGTTTTCACAGTGTGAGTAAAATGAGTTTTTTTTCAGAGGTTTTTTGTTAACTACAGTACACGAAAACAAAGGAATTGTCCACACTAGGTATGTAACATAAACTTGTGTAAACTGTGGGTGCTAACTCTATGGGTAAAAGGATAATTTGGTTTTGCAAAACTTGAAGGGTTGTGGAGTGCCGAAGATTAGGAGGGTAAACCTTAATTCTCCTCAGTCCTCCAAAATCAACCAGTCGGTTTTGGAGGATTGAGGTTGAATGGCAAAAAGTGTCAGTTGATTTTGGAGGATGTATTGTATTGAGGTCGTAGGTCCTGCCCTTCATTATTTATGTTCAGCCATGCTAAATGAGGCCCAGATTGTGCCTGGATATCATCCGCACTGCTTCTGGATATCATCCGGGCTGTCTCAATGTGTTACAGTGGTTGTTACAGGATTTTGCAGGATTCAGGCAGTGGTTACCCCTCCACTGAACATATTCAAGAAATAACAGATGATTTTGGAGTATTGAGGTTGTACATGTACTAGGGGTGTGCATTAACGGGTAGTACAGGAACCGGGTACCCGATTGAAAAAGACATGGATACCTGGGTACCCGTTAAAGAAACCCAACCCCAAAATTTAGATATTAAGATAATATAGGTCCTTACGATAATACATGTGCATGTACTACCACATCGGTGCATCAAAGCAGCAAGATACCGGTACAAGTGTGCACAGTGAGCTCTGTAGCTTTATGGTGTGAACTGCAACTTTCACAACCGCAGCCTGGTTTTTATTTTTAAAACTTCCCCACAAATGACATTCACAAGCTTTCTTTTTCATTGTCTGAGAAGTTACTACGTAATTTGTAAAGTTAGTCATGGGTACCCGATCCCATAATCTGGAACCGGTTCCTGACATCAACAACGGTCGGGTACCCGGTTCCCGGTTCCCCGGTTCTGATGCACAGCTCTAGTGTACGCAATTTTTATATCCCTGTACATGGTGACAATTGGAGGATTTTGCAGGATTGAGGATGGTTCCAAGCCAAAAAATGCCTAGGTGGTCAGAATTAATAAATGAACGTGTGGCTCTGTACATTTGACGTTTTTACCCAGCAAGTACAAGTACCTGTTTGATATCGTCTGCAGTGGGTCGGTGAATATGAGCCCCCCAGAAATTGGAAAATCGAAAACACTTTGTAAGTCGCAGTCCCCGCTTGATGAGATCAATGAAGCTTGGTTATGGAATGCCATTATGATGGTGTCATGTTCAAGTGTGTAGGGGGGGGGGGTTCTTATGAATATTTTCATGAGTTGAGAATGCTTCAGTTGTGCCAGTAGTACCGTCGTTGAGGTTTCGAGTGAACGGTCTGGAAAGTTTTCAAAATTATGGTCACTTGATCAGTGAGAAAGTTGGGGAGTCTGAACAGCTGTGCAAACAGGAGTCTGAGGAGAAAAAACCTGGGAAAAGATTATGTAGAGTGGTGCAGTGTGGAGAGAATGAGTACACACTATATGGGTGTACAGTCTTTTTAGTGACAGCCAGCTACATGTACATGTATGCCTATAGATGTAAATGTACATCACGTGCACCTGGTGTGCATGTTAAAAATGCTAAAGTTCTTTCTTAATGGAGGTGATTACCTTAAGTGTGCAGACAAGACGGCACCAGAAACGTGATAGATTGCCGATTGCCATCTGATATAGGAAATTTTGAAATCATCATGTGGGCCTTCTATACATGTTCATGTATGTATATCATAATAAGTTTTGACATATTTCTGCTGATTTTATTTTATGAGGAAAGTACAGTGTACATGTACAATGTATCTCGGGCTTCCAGTGGTTAAAATAAATCAGCGTATAGTATGCTTTCGTAAAAAGTACCTGGACTCCCGGATGACTGCAATATTATGTCAGTAGTACCTGGATAACCACAATATTATTTTTGATATTGTCCTCATCCGGACAGTTTAAAAAATTTCGCTGGTTCCCGCTCAATCAAAGAGTGTAGAAACTCCCAGTTGTTAACCAGTGAACAGAGTGCAGCGGTTGCCCACGTGCATTCGGTACTGTTTTGTCATCAAAAATGGCAGCTTCAAGCAGCGCGAGATTCACTTCGGTTAGCAAAGATTTTGACGAAATGTGAGAACTTGAGACGCTGAAAATACCTTGAAAGCAACCAAGATGACACTAGTAAATATTTTTTTAGTGTATCTACCCGAGAAGAAGCTACTGACAAATTTTGAGATGCTGGAAATGCTTTCACTTGCAGGTATTTTTCTTAAGTTAACGTTAGAGTACTGAGGAAGCGGTCAGCGATTTTTACAAGACAGAGACGAGAAATTCATGTATTTCGGATCAAGTCAGCCTGATATAAATAGTAATATTAATAAAATTGGATTAATTTTTGGGGGGGGGGGGGGGAATACAAGAAAATATTGCACCCCTATAACAATATTACACTCGTCTTCGGCTTGTGCAATATTGCTGTCACTTGTGCAATATATATTTTTGTATCCCACTCAAAGCCGTCCAATATTATATAATTATTTCCATAAATGTGGACCAGTGTACATGTGCAATGCACATGAACACATATATTATGCAATGTACATTATGTTCGTTGTATGTAGAGTCATGAGAGTGTATACACATAAGTTCGGGCATGTGCATGTGCTGATGAAAAAACTGATGTAGAGTTTTGATTTTCCTCCATTTCTATGCATTCAAAATCCCTATCTCTTTTCATCTAATCTGCCTCCCAAGTTTTAAATCGTCTCTTGGTTTTCCAAAGTAGATTTACAATGCCGATAGGTTCAATTCACCCTTAAGAAGACACTCCGACTCCATTGGAGCCCTAGATTATGAGTGCTGCACTTTTAAAAGGGCTGCAAAGATTTTCAACGGGATTCCTCGAAATGCCAAGGATGATCCTGGCTCCTTAGATGCACACTCTCATCGCATTCCTCTTTAATTCGTACCAACATTTGGCAACTGAATTTGTCACCGATGCTCGATCAAACTTTCGCTCGATCAAACTTTCGTCTGGATTTGCGTGCGCCTGCGCTTGTCAAAAATTGACAGCGCTTTTTAAAATAATCTAAAGAACAGGTACGGTAGCAGAGTGGCTGATATTTCACCGATTTTAAAGAAGAAAGTTGAGTTAATATTCATGGACGCTCTCAAATCATGGGCGAAAGTGGCTTTCAACAAAAGTGTGGCATTTGACATCCAAGAAAACCACACAATTTATACAATTAAAATTTATAACATCTTGGGCGTTTTTTTTCATCATCCTCTTGAGACCCCTTGTCTTGCGCTGCTGCCTTTCAGATAATGACCTGCATTAGATTTGACTGAGTGAGAAAGGTTCCTACTGTGTGTGTAAACTACATGTAGCTCGAGTGTCGCTGGCGTGACATTTCTAGAGTGTACAACAATGGACAAATCTGAATCTGAAATCTGCACAAAAAAGTGCTTACTGATTGTCAGAAAGCTTACATCTGTACACCGTATAATTTGTAAAGACGGTCGCTCACTACTTTTACAGCATACATGTACATCGGGCAGGTAGCTTTTCCTCAGATCAGCTGATTTTTCTTGTTTTTCATTTCACACTAAACATTGCAAAAACAGCATACAGGTCTTGTATTAAGCTTGGAATTTCATCTTTTTGGTCGCTTACCAGTTGCGCACCCGACACACGATACATTGTACATACATGTATATAATTTACGTATTACATGTATATTTTGAATATTGTTGCTTTCAAGACATGAAATCCCTTTTTGAAAAACGACATATTTCAAGTTTCAAATACAGGGAAAAAAATGGATTTATTAAAAATTTGAAAAGAAAAAAATAATAATAAAAGCAAGAGAGCTCAGCATTCCTGCGCTCTATTGATTCTGTACTGTTGGCGCACATTAAGGGGAGTAAAAAAGCTTAGCCCCGCGCCGAGGGGACCCTGCGTTGCGGCAAGGGCCCGATTAGGTTTCACCGCGGGATAAGTCTCGGCGGAGGATTTATGTCTTTTCATTTTGATGGACAATCTGACATTTGAGTTAGGGAAAAACAATCCTGCCGAAGGCCTCATCTTGACCTGTCTATTTAGCGGCCGAGTGTTGGCAGCGTCGAGCCGGCCAGATTACACATATTGATCAGCAGGGGAAACTCATATTTTCATCGTGAATTGAGGGAATCCGGGGTTCCAATTTCACGTAAATAATCTACTACTTAAGGCTGACAGATTTAGGTAGAAAATCAACTCGATCTGGTAGTGCAAAAATTTATTAGCTCTAATTCATCTGAAGATTTTGCCAGTGCCAAAATGAGAAAAGAAAACACATAGGCAGTTTGAATTAAAAAAAGGCGTTTGTTTGAAGATATTCTTACACATGTTGAAAGTGGTTAGAATAGAACAATGCATTTGAATTTGACAGATGTTATTAAAAGGGAAGCGTTGGAATAATGATTGATTTGACAATTCACATAGTGCTGCTGCCGAACTGCAGAACTGCTGAACTGAATCAAATTTGCCCAAAATGACATTTCGGAACTAAACTGAACCGAAGACAATTGCTCACGTCAGCATGTTCGAAAAACCTTTTTTTTTTCTCCATTTGTCAGGCATGAGATTTTTCAACCTTTTGTCCGAAATCAGACTTTTGAATCTGAGAGAAAGACATTTTTGGTATAGAAAGATATGCATCTTTCTTTCCAGACTTTCAGTTTCAGACTTTTTTCAAAATTGACAATCTCATCCCTGATTTGCTGAACCAAAATTGTCGAAACTGGCACCATAAAATTACCAGATTTTCCTTCCAATTAAAAGAAATAATATTTAAGGCCGAGTCATTGAGTGCATGTATGGTACCATGAACGACGGTCAACAATCTGTACGTACATGTACCAGCTTTTATTTGGAAAAATTGACCCGCGTTTCCAGTACATTAACATAACATGTATATTACATAACATTTTTTACTGCAAATATTGTGCATATATGCACACGACTACACGTAAATTACATGTACACTTTATAGTTGGGCTACACATGTTTCCGGTACGTGTGCACACTGTTTGATATGGCTGACAAATGAACAAATACTTGCATCCATTGGCTTGATCGACTCTGTTTGCATAACGAAATTAGATAAAGACAAAAACTGCTTGTACACATGTACTTTAAAGATATACATGTAGTCCATCATTTGTAATTCGTGCATTTTGTTCGTTTGAAGCAACACAAGTGTTCAAAATCTAATGAAGGATACTGAACAACTAACCTGATGAAGTTTCAGCTCGGCTTCAGCTGTATATTCCGAGAAAAACAGCATTCTAGGATCTCTATTTCAAAACAAAAGTTGCTGAATCATGTTTTGAATTGCAGCTATACGCGATGTCGCGCACTGATCCGACGAATTATAGCGCGCGTGTGTGCGTCGTGCCAATGCTTGCGCCCGCTTTGCCGAATAACAAAACGAACTACTAATTTAAATTTTCGCACCGTTGGAAAGGCCTTCTTTTGTTGATTACTTCAAAATGACAGCTTGCCAGAAAGAATAATTTCACAGGGAGTTTAGTCCACTTACTATCTTTCAACCAAGAATGTTTTTCAACAATAATTACGTCAGTTACTTTTCGGATGGCTGCAAATGATGGACTATAGCTTTAAATGTATCTTTGAACGTCCGATGAATTATAAAGCTGTTTCAGATAGAAGTCTTTTGACAGGTACCCGGCACTTCCATCATTGCATTAAATGTGCATTGTTGGAACTTACACATAAATTGTGTGGACACTTGAAATGTTGTGTAAGTTGAAAAGGGGATTTTTTTGCTGGCATCAGTATGCGTGCATGTCCATTTTTAACAGAAAACATATATACACATATGTTTTGACAAAAACGCACCAGCCAAGTTCTTAAACCCAAATATCGTACATTTAAATTCACAGGCCGAGTTTGGTCGATGTTGCTGTATGGAGCTTAAAATTCTTCCCAGTTGGCATTCACGTTCATGTGAACATCTTGGTACTAAACACTGGTCAAAACTTTACCGATAGTCACCAATTTGCAATATTGTTAGTGTAATGTCTGAATGTACTGTATTCCGGATTTTTTTAGGTTGACGTGCATGCTGTATTGAGGAGAGTACAGTCCATTACAATCCATTAAAATGTTACACTGTACTTTACTTTATGGCCTGTTCACCCCTGAAAGTTGAAGTGCAAACAACATGACATTGGTTTCTTGCTCACTAATAGATTTTAGAGTGCTCATGAAGGTTCCTCTAGAGGAATAATGTTTAGGATGTTAGTGTCAATTCAGTGTGTCTATGCTTCCAAATTTCATGGGGGAGGGGGATTTGTCAATATGATTGATACACTATGGCAAAGTACGCGTACCGGTACATGCACCTTGTAGCATGACTACCAGATCACTCTCTCTCTCTACGTGTATAAGGTAACGTATAACTTTGCATATTTGCCAACGTTTTATTTGATCTGCACATTGTACTTTCTGTAGCCAAAACAAAACATCTTGGAAATTTTGGATAGTGGTTTCACAATGACTCAAAAGCATGGATTCAGTATCACATGCATGTATCTATTCTGTGCCACACAAACACCTTACGGACATTTACCCAACCAGTAAGAAAGTACACACACTTACACTGGTACATGTACATGTACGTAATGTAATTTAGCCTGTTAAAAAGCCCCTCGTTGAATTATAATTAGCTCAAGACATTTGCGCTTTGGACACCGCAGGTCCACAACAATGAAGCCATGGATTATTGAGAAGGATTGCAAGACAGACTAGGCTACTAATCAATAGGCCCATATGACTTATTCCCAGCATACAGCCCCGTTCAGACTGTGTGTTATAATGAGGGTGAGGTGCACCATCTAGCATGTGTCTAGGGGAGGCAAGAGCATTCTAGCTGTCATTCTTGGAATGTGGTTTTGGATGATACCCTTTTTTAATTAACCCAGCAAGTAAGGGGTAAGCATTAGCGTCGCATACATACATGTATATGTACAGTCCAATCCGGGCATGCTTTCAAAGCTATCACGGAGGCCCTCTTCAATGGAGAAAGCATTGTGCTAGCTATTGTTCAGATAATCCATCACAGGGCAGTTTTTTTTGGTGTAATAGCGTCACAATGGTTTCTCTATTGAATGGGGACCTCTTGAGTATACTGTGATAATGTACCCGGATTCGTCTACATATAGACCACGTCACACTTGCTTACAAAATTGCATGTTGTTCTGATACGATACCAACTGTAACCAATAAAATGACCAGCACTTCAATAAACGAAGGGCTTGTTTCTCAAGCACTGTATAGATGCTAGACAAGTACATTGTACATGTACAGTAATGTACAGTGTACGTACTTACAGACTGTTCTAAGGCCAACTTTTCAAAAATATTTAATCAAACTACAGGGTGGATGGAAAAAAACCGAGACCGAGATATTATTGCTAATTGGAGCAGAAGTAGGGCACGTGTGAATCAAAGGGAGATATCCTCTGTTAGGGTTGAATCTCCTCTTTAAAATGACACCCTGATCATGTCCTTACATTCACGGTTGCCTGAGCAGTGACCAATTTTATGAAAGGGTCTATTTAGAGACTTGCGCCACTTTTCATGGTGAAATCTCTTCTTTTTTTTTCCCGCCTGCCTTGATTGGCAACCATGGCCTTTCACTCTGTGACAATTGACACAACAAAAACCACAATTGAGAAGTGGCGCAAGTCTCTAAATAGACCCTTTCATAAAATTGGTCACTGCTCAGTCAACCGTGAATGTAATGACATGACCAGGGTGTCATTTTAAAGAGGACATTCAACCCTAACAGAGGATATCTTGCTATGATTCACACGTGCCCTACTTCTGTTCCAATTTATAGCAATCATATCTCGGTTTCGTTTTTTTTTGTATCCACCCATAAGCAACATACATGTACATTTGTACAAACATTATTGTCTTCTTGATTCTGTGAATAAATATTTAATATATTTTATACATAATATATATTTAATATGCATTAACCCACTGAACTGGACATCCTCTGGAAAGTGATAGTGCTAAGTGTTCAGCAATAATTCCAGAATCCTTTGCTCTATGGTCCTAATAACCTGATTTTTTACAGGCATGATCAGCTAATTTTCTGTATCACATCTCTAGAAAAGACTAAATCAGCAGCATTTGGTAACATGTAAAAACCCCAAACCCAATCGTCGCCGCCTTTTATTCAGGTCCAGGGGAGAAACCACAAAAGCTGCAGACAATTCAACCACAGCATCCACAATTGCTAGTTGATTATCACACTGACACTTTGTCGTCCCTCTGTCTAGCGCGTGTGCACACACACACACACCCCTGCCGAGCCGAATGGAACCTTCCACATAGCTGAACAGTTAAGCTCCAACTCTTTGCCAGCCCTGGCACACCATACATGTACATGAATCGCTCGCCGTCGGTACTCACTATTGACAGTAACAGCCGTGACTGGTTCACACACACACACGAGTCTGTAGCTCTTAAAGCACATGCACAAAGAGACCTCCTTACCTGCGACAACACCGCGTGCGTGTGTGTACATATTACTTCGGTTGGGCTCAAGTGTTCCAAGTCCTTTGTGGGATTACTTAACAGAACTTGGATTTTGTTATCCAAAAAAAAAGGAAAGAAGTACTGTCTTGTTGTATGCTGTACCGTGATTGTATCAAGTTGGTATGTATCGTTTTTCATTTCTCAGGTTCTGCTTTCAGTTTTATTTAACTTGAATGTCATAATGACAGCTGATGCACATGCTCAGTTCATTATGTAATGTTTGCTCATCGTGTATGTTGATGGTTACATTCACAGACATCAAGCCTTTGTTTACAGTGAAACCATTCTTTGTATTTCTTTGTGTAATTTATTCAGTGGCTCACATTTCTACATGTATATTTCTACATTGTACACTGTATATTAGAATGTTAGGTTTTCAGAAACTGGATATAACGTGCAAAGTGCATTTTTTCTTGTGTGTATTGCCAGCGCAGTCCATACAATTTTACTGGCCCAACCATTGTCATAACAACACATTTGAGTAAGTTTGCCATAGATGTTGTTAATCATGAGAAGAATTGTTTACCTTATGAACACTTTTCTGCTCAACACACTGGGTCGTGTTGGCCTGAAGCTAATCAAGCAAGGAGCTAGACTTTTCTGCTCATGCAATATCATTATTCACTTGATTCCCTCAACTTGCAGACTGCTTTCTCTGGTGAGAATTTATCGGGCTAAACAGATTTATACTGGGAGTATATCAACTAAACTTGAAATGAAATAGTTGTCAGATGCTGACAAAAAACAAGTCCAGATGGATTCGAGGTGACATTGAGTCATCTGTCTGGTATTTTTCTGTCCCCTAGAAAAAATACATCACATCAGGGATGTTCTGTGACCTGATTCATCCGAATCTTGACCCCAAATCCAACCCCCGTGGGTCGTTGTGTTTGGTTAAATTTTCTCACACGGAGAGGTCATTTGGATTTAATTTCCTGTCCGAGAAACCACAGTACCATAGCTGTTGTATCCAAAATATGGCCACGTATTGATTTTTCGGCACTGTATACAAGTGTGTGTACCTTAGCCTCGCCTAGACAGTGGCAATATCTTAAGCAACTTGCTTGTACATTGTACATTCCAACCTTTTTTTTCTTCACACACTAATTATAATAGCAATGATAATTAGAGACCTGTCTGTTTTCCTTACTGCCTAAAAATGCCTATTATCATTATCAATGCATTAAGTTGCTTCTAACGATAAGAGAAGAATGTACATGTATGTATACGTGTACATATGACAAGCACTTACCGGTATCTAAGCGCAATTTTGTTTTGTACTATGAACCTTTGAAATCAGCAATTTTTCATTACACAAATCAAATAATCATGTTGTGTACATGTACTTAACGTGTACAAACATACGTGTACAGTATAAAGTTTTCCCCATTTCCTCAGTGTCGGCTACATGTACCACATGTACATGTATGGCTAAATCCATGGCCCTTGGCTCAATGATACATTGTAAATGTACATGTATGGTACTAGAAACTGACCTTTTTTTGCATCTTCTGTTTTTCTTTCAATGTTTTTCTATGTGAAATAGTACATTGTGCATCACTTCAACACATCCGCTCGGAGGTTCTTCACAGAAATCTTAAACTCTGTATCTAGAATGGTTATTGGCATACAATACCCGTCTTGTGTGTTGGGTACTTGGGTACTTGAAACCTGACCAACTAACCAGGTCGGGAACACTCGCCACTTCTCAAGAGCCCCTTGTAAGTCCTGTCTTGCAAGCTTGAACAGAATGCTCTACTACATACAGGACTGCACATGCGTGTCCATGACTGGATGGGGTTCCTTTACGGAACAATTCCATCGAAAAGGTGCCAGCTTCTCGTGCGTTTTTTTTTTCTCTTGCAAGTTTCGTAGAGGGCTTTCCTTGAAGTTTGCTCTACTCCTGCTCTTTGTTTGATGTTTTGGGGGCTTATTTGGATGCTTGCAATCCTCTGAAAACATGCTTTTATTTCAGATGGATTGTTTTTGCGCCAATAAGGCCACCAAAAAAAGTTCTGCTTCCGATTACATGGCATTTGAAAATAGGGTAGGTAGGTAGGGAAATTTTTTTTTTGCCAATTTTTTTGTGTGTACGATCATATGGAGGTGTCTGTGTGTAGTCAAGTGAATAAAAGTAGAAATTGATGGTTTTGGGTGGCTTTTTTCCTCATATTTCCCATAAAAAAAATTAGGGTAGGGGCTGTCAGAATAGGGTTGGTAGGGAAACCGGAAGCAGAAATATATATATTTTTTTGGCCTAATGCATTATATTATAGTTATGCTTAATTATTATTGTAGGGCTGCATATACCGGTAATTTGATATTTTGTACAATAGGTGGGGGCAGGCTGACGTCATTTGATGAAAACAACTATTAATGTATACACCAGTTTTCAATGTTGCTACCGGTACATACATGTACATGTATATTCAGCACTCCAGACTCAAGAACCATTGATTTTCAAGAACAAAGGTCTGGGAGCCAGACAAGCCAATTTAAAAAAAACTCCCGCTTGTCCACGCCCACCTATAAATATTTCATTACTAAGTGGGGGCGGATTTTTATGTCCGACGTCTCCTTCAAAAGCGAATAACTTTTGTATTGCTAGCAAAATAACAATTTAAATATAAAGTCTATTTTTCAGGGTGAAACTTGAAAATAACATTTGGAAAGCATCTTTTAAAGCATGACTTTTTGAGATTTTAGAGAAGGAGAAACCTTTGAGGTAATTTTTTTTTTCCCAGCAGAGATATCTGCAGCTGTTACAGTAATGATAAAACTTACCCCCCCCCCAAAAAAAGATAAGCCTTTGAGAGACCTAAAACTTGTGCAACCCTGCAACTGCAGAAGGCACTGTAAAACAATTGCCCGAGGTCGCGTTCCTCAAAATGCAATGATGATGATGGAAGCCTGTCTGATATTTTTTCTATCGTGCTGGCTATTGCTTTGATTCACTTCCGTTCTGATAATGATCTATGTATTGTGGGTTTTTATGGCATCAAAACAAAATGGGAAGTTTCCCCTGTGGGTTACCTAATCAATAAGAAGTTTTTATTGGTCTACATGTATTTTGCTTGAGGCAAGAGATAAAAGCTTTACCAGATCTATTTTTACACTTGGGGGAAAAGATGGCTTTTATCTTTGATTGGTTTTCTAGGTTTTGCTTTTTTTGTTTCTTGTATTATTATCAGATTGTAGCTCTGTTCAATCAAAGTAAAACACACTCGGTATGGCAGGGCAGTTAGTAATATAAGGGTACATGTAGGCCAATTATTAAAAGAACAAATACTTTTCGGATATTTGCACGTTCATGTACGTGGTTCACAGTATAATGAAACTAAATGTCAAGTGCAGATTAAACCGTAACGCAAGGTTTTTGCGAAATGTGAATCTACATACGCTTACAGTCTACACACATGAAAATGAGTGATCTGAGCAAATATTTACATATTTTACTCGTGAATAGGGTTTAAAGCTACCAGTTTTTGGCAAAAATCTTGTTACGGAGAAGAGTCAGGTAGGGAAAAAAAAAGAAAGAACCCTGCGGCATTTTGCCGCCGCTGTCGGGCACTTAACACGGCTTCCCTTCGCAAATTAAATAACACTGTATCAGAGTCGGTAATTGCCTTAAGGTAAAGCGGCTTTTCCGACCCAGTGGCCGCGCGAGACTTGGTGGCATCCCTGTCTCGGGCGCCCGCAGCTACCGGCTTTTGGTGTGGAGTGACGCAGGGAGCGAGATGTTCCTCTTTTTGGGGACCAAAAAAAAAAGCTACCGGTACAGATGATCTAAAGATTCCTGACATCAATACTGCGTTCATTGATACGCTCTTAAGTGGCCTGCATGAGTTTTATTTGCACAATTAGGTCGGTCGCTGAGAGTGGCTGGAGATGTACACCATTTTGACACAGAAAACCCAAATCGCTTTGATCACGCGAGTGGTTTCAGCAGCTGAACACACATGGCGCGTACACACATACCATTGTGTGAGTGAATGTAATTTTAAATAAAAAATAGGCCTCCATATTATGTCAGAGATCTCTATTGAATGTAATATTCCTCCCATTGTTGCTCAGATGTAAATAGAAAGTTGTTGGTATTTTTTTCCTAACTGCATTTATATGAGGTGCTGTGTGTTGAGATGAAGAGAGGCGTGCATTCAGTAACAGAGGATGAAATGACATTCGGACATACCGGTACAACTAACATTTCCGACCATTTACCGTATTGGCTCCTGCACAAGCGAATCTGCTCAGTCGAATTGGGTACTGGAAAGTTCATTCTAAGCACATTAAATTGCACGAATCTGATTTTCAAAAATTAAATGTGCTAAATCACTTTTTCCCAACCATTTAAAAAAAATTCTAACCTCACCTGTACATATCAATAATCACATTGACTTTTGGTGACACTGCACAGCCATGCGGGGCACCAGCGAGTCACTCGCCATATAAATTCATGAAGACCAGTCGTGTATTACCGGGGGCCAATTAAGGCATTAATGAAAGCAGAGTCTAGCCATTCAGCACGCTGAAATTAAAATCACAATATTAAGTAAATATCGCCCAAAGTGCTACACGGTGGGGATTCAAGCTTTGGCTGAACTCGCTAAAAGGATTGGCCCACCAGGCATGCAGAGTGTTATTTCTTATGTACTTTTTTTCCCCCCTGTATCAGTTTGCATAAATTGCCATTTGCAGAACTTTTGATTTCAACTACTGTTAGAATGATGCCGAAATCCTGGGAAGCTTATTTCTGCACAAAATACCTACCCAAATTTTTTTTGAGAATGCAAGATAGTTTGCCTGAATGCAGACAAAATAAATTTATTTAGTCAAAAGGTACATGTACAAAACTATCTTTTTTCAATATCTCACTTGATTTGAAGGTACATTGCAATACAAAAGATCTTACTTGATTTAAAAGGTAATGACATTTACAAACATCAAAAAACAAAACTACCAAATTATTGTGAAATACCCTACTTGACTGTAGGTGAATAATAGTCTCAAGCATCCTGTGAAATCATGGCACCTGATGTGCTGTCATTTTCAAGAAAAGTGGATTTTTTGTTTTTATTTCCAACAATGGTCGGCCAATGATTGCCCCCATTTTACCAAATTTAGTTAGTCCACATTTTGTTTGCAAACGGTTCACATCTGTGAACGGGTGCAAGCTAGCTAGTCTGGTTCCCTGACCTTACAATTCGCCGACGTCTACAACTCGCTGTGTTTCGTCTGAAGTTGGGTCAGGGAACCAGACTGCAAGAACAGCATTTTTTTTCTTGATTTTTCCAGCACCTATGAACACAGGTCAGTGTCACATTTGCTTTAAAATACTAACCCCCAAATCCATCTGTTTCTGAAAATTACAGCAAACGCAAATGTTGCATTACCTTTAACTGATAGTGTCTTGTAATCCAAGGTTCTTCTTACATCTTGAAGGTTTTTCACCCTAACCCTCCCTCCAGATCTTACAAAATCCACAAAGAGGATTTGAAAATTTTGCCGATGAATCGAGGAAAGTAGAGCCCAGCCCTCTACATGGAACTTGAGAATGCCCCTTGAAATTTGAAGTACAAGAGTGTGCCAATGGTTTTCTTTCTGATTTTAAGCATTTAAGAAAGTTCTCCACGAAAAGTGCCTGGGGACTTGGGGGTTATTAAAGGAGAACTAACCTTTTGCCGCATCGTACATGAGGCGATGTCTTAGATGAAATTTTGGTCTTCCGATCACGTCAGTCAGACATTGCCTGCTGAATTTCAACGATGTGATGTTCAGCATGCAAGAGCTAAGGAGGTATTCGAAATCTAATAAGGCGCGGGATCCCGGGAGCCAGTTACCGCACCAGTGTCGTGCCAAGTAGCTACAGTACATGCACATGTACCTCACCAAGACGCGCGTCCAGACGGAACTAAACTTTAATTGAGTTAAACGTGATGGTGCTGAACAGTTACGGTACATAAGATCCAAGATGGTTTTAAAGGGTTTCCGGTAACTGCGGATGGCAAATCGGGCATCTCGGAATGCAAGCTTGAATTGGTCGTTTGGTTCAGTGACTTTACTGGTGGCTCCCTTCAACAAATTTGTAGTGTACCGGTACCTGTACGTGTATTAAACAACATAAAGTCAATTTATTTTTTAGGCTACTAGTGGTGGGATTTACATCCAATGGTTTGAATTCCACTATTCGGGTTCGATTTTAAAACTAGATATTCGCAACCAACCTTAAAGAAATGTAAGCCTTCCATTTTTGTGTGACACAGGCTAAAGAAAACAACTGAAACATGTTCCAATTTGCTCCATGGTCTCTGTTTGTTACTGCATTCATTTGCTAGTGGTCTTCTTGGTATATGAATAGCCTGCCCATTCAACCTATCAGAGAGTTTCCGTCCATTTGGTTTTACAACGTTACAGCTCTGGAGTGGTTTTGTAAAGGGCCAGTGGTCATTTAACTATACCCAGTTACTGGGAGGGCATTTCATGCGGCACCTCACCCCAGTGTCTCCCCTGGCTAATGAACTGAGCGAGGCGGTAACAATTCAAATTGATGATTGAAACGGAATTTGCATAGTCTGCAAACTGAAAAGAATGCAGCGCGCACAAAAATGCGTGATGATTCCAAAATCACATCCAAATGGTGAGTTCTTCATCACTTTTTGTCGGCATGACTGTGAGCTGGATGGGAAGTTCCGGTGAAATCAGATAAAAAATTACGATAACTGGATTTTGAAATCTCTGATTTTACCCACCACAACTTCTGACATACATGTAGTACAAAATGGACGTTTAGGTTTCACTGTAGAGCTACCATAGAGCATGCATTTGGATGCATACATGTACACACATTGGACTGTGCTGATGTTACATGTAGATGAGAAATAAAGCATTGTGTGTGAAAGCTGTCAATCAAAAATGTCAGGGTGCCTAAAAGACCGGATCCCTTTCAGGCTGTCTATACAGGTACGGTACCCGACCAAGCTGTTCTTTTATTTCACAAAACGATGAATATTTGCGGCATGGTACGTGGCTTTCCTAGGGCACTCGGCGGATCACTCCGTGCATCGAGAATCCAATCAGATTCCCAAGTGATTTGGGGTCCTTTTTCGTTATTTTTCCCCTCTGGATTGATGATTTATTGTTTTGGCTGTCAGCCATTCCTGTATCAATGATACCAATCTCTCTTTTTTATTTATTGTGCTGTTTTGATGATTCTCAACGTCTCGTTGTCTCATCTTGTCAGTTTTTTATTTCATTTGGCTGGCCTTCCAGCAAGTTATCAGTGGACTCAATTTTGTTGCCAGCGCAATGGAGAGCAGTTTTTTTTTTTTGTCTTCGGCGTATAACGGCACAGGGAGATTGCCGCGATAACGATCGGAAGAGCTGGATATTAAAAGTGATAAGGCACAGTGCAAGCGGAAGGCCCAGGCCTCATATTGCACAGAGAGTGGGCAAACACTGGATAGAGAGAGTGTGACAATTTCAGTGGACGTTATCTCTGCATCGAGGCCCCGCTGTGTCATTTTTTTTATTGAGTTGGTTACCCAGTCAGACAGTGGCAATGAAATAACAACCTTTTTTTCCCTGGCTCCCGCTGCAAACCTGAATCAGCCCCAGGGACTTTATTTTTTTCTGTTTTTTTTTTCTCCATTCATCTGGTGAAAGGGGGAATTTGAAATCATATTAAGGGTCATGACGTGCAGTAGATGCACTGCTCAGATAACTGTAAATATTGACATTGATCGGGCTATGAAAAGCAGCATACAGTGTATCTATCATGACGTTATTACGTTTGTACCGGTACATATTCATAGTTTTCACTTGAAGTGGATTGAAAGTGTCCTTTTTGTAGCATACATGTAATTAGCCATTTTAGAATTTTAATAGTTAAAGGGAATGTACATCATTAGCTTTTGCTGTAATTTTCAGAAATGAACTATTTGAGGGGTTAGTATAATAGATCAAATATTGTTACACTGACATGTTTGAAGTTTTGTGTTCGAAAATGCTGGAAAAACCAAGAAAAACAAAAATGTTCAAGTAGTCTGGTTGCTTGACTCCACTTAAGATAAAATCGATCAATTTATAGATGCCGGAAAATTGTAAGGTAAGGCAACCAGTCTAGCTGGCCTGCACCCGTTCATGAACAAGTAACCAATAGCAAACAAAATTTGGACTGAAAAAAGTTTAAGTTAGAGCAGTAGTTGAAAAATAGTTAGGTTTTTCCAACGGTGGTCGGCTGACCACCGTTGGAAATGTATACAAAAATACCATTTTCTTGAAAATGACTTCACACCAGGTGCCATAATTTTACAGGATGCTTTAGACTGTCAATTACCAACATCCTAGTAAGGTATTTCGTAAAAACTTGGTAGTTTTATTTTTCGATGTTTGCAAATGTTGTATATTCCCTTTAATGCAGTACATGTTCACAGCACCGGTACAAGTAATCAAGAGTTTTTTAAACAGTTAGAATTCATTCAGTGAAGTTGTTTGAAAAATCTTTATTGGTGAACATCAGTTTTCAGTTAATTTCACGTATGCATTGCACACGTGCATACATGTACAAGTACCAGTACAGTACATGTACTTCCATATATGCAAATTGTACATTAAAGGGAATATACATCATTTGCTTTTGCTGTAATTTTCAGAAATGGATGGAATTGGGGGGTTGGAAATATAAAGCAAATATAGATGCACTGACTTTTTGAAGGTTTTGGGTTTGAAAATGCTATAAAAACCAAGAAAAACGATCATTTTCCTGTAGTCTGGTTCCCTGACTCCATATAAGAAGAAACAGAGCAGTTTACATACATTGGGGAATTGTAAGGTCAGGGAACCAGTCTAGCTGGCTCGTACCCGTTCATAGGTTTGTAATCGATTGCAAACAAGTGCAATGGTCAATTGGGGCCGGTATTTGAAAAAAAGCCAGTTGTTTCCAACGCTGATCGGCCGATCAGCGTTGGAAATTGATACAAAAATACCACTTTTCTTGAAAATGACAGTGTACCAGGTGCCATAATTTTACAGGATGCTTTAGACTGTCATTTACCAACATCCTATTAAGGTATTTCGCAAAAACTTGGTAGTTTTGTTTTTCGATGTTTGCAAATGTTGTATATTCCCTTTAAGTACATTGTGTATTTTTAAATGCGCGTCATGTACACGCAGACCTCCAAACAAGTTTTGTCCTTGGATCGTGTCAACAGTTTCATCCAAGATAACACTGCCATTATTTATTCATGATTATACATGTATTTACAGACTGTTCCACTCTCAAACTAGCTCCGTTGGAATCAATTAATCAATAAAATCGCCTAGTCGTACAGGCATTTCACTAACCAGCGAGTCCCCACACACTGCATGCTATTTGTCCGCTCAAACCAGAACCTCATCAGCCCAAGGAGACTTCATTGATGCAATCTGTCGAAATTCGCGCTCAAATTTTGCAGGCTATTGTTGGTAAGTTTACATGTACATGTACATGTACCTTAGCTGGTGCTGGGGCCTTACATGCAGTATCGGCATAAAGCAGACTGAATATTGTGAGTCTTCATATGCATTTTTTTGGTGACTGAAAATATAAGTTATGTATTAAACAGATTAAGGCCTTGCACAATTTTATGGCTCT
The DNA here is from genome assembly GCF_015706575.1 of Patiria miniata. Taxonomy (NCBI): domain Eukaryota; kingdom Metazoa; phylum Echinodermata; class Asteroidea; order Valvatida; family Asterinidae; genus Patiria; species Patiria miniata. The sequence goes on from NW_024037068.1 coordinate 10,072,485, forward strand.
GCTAACAACAGATTTTCGTGTTGACCATTGCGGAGGTTTAAACCCGAACTCCCTACTTGCATTGTTTCACTAAGGAGAAGACTTCATCATGTCTGTCAAAATTCATCACTGACTCTGCTTCACATAATGCTTCAGGACCAAATCCATCAAAATCCACCACTGGTGCTGGCGGGTTTTGATGGACTTGGAACACAAAGCTTATCTGCCAAAATCCCCTTAAATGGGGTGATGGATTTGGATGGAGTTGCGTGGTAAGGTTTAGGGTTAATATGTGCATGTACTCTGTACACTAGACAGAAAGCCAATTTGTAATTTAAAACCCATCAGATTTTACTTGCTGCGGGCAGTAATAAGCCTTGAAAGGTTACCTGAACTTTCTGGACAGACAGCAACACAAAATTAATACTATATGTGGTGAATCTATTTTACCTTGGTACGTACATGTATACCTGTACATGCAAATTTGTCAGTAAAAATAAGCCAGTTAATTTGTTCATCTTAAATCTCAGAGATCTTATTGCATCTGCCTGGCCAATCCCAAATCTGTGATTGAATAGAATCGGCAAGGCCTTGATTCATTCATTTGGCATCAGGTACGTTTAGTTTTTACGAAATTTGCCGAACGGTGTTCAGCCATCCGTGGATTGTTTGTGCATTTTGGTATTAGTTATTTTTAGGCATTGACTGTACTGAACTGTGTTATGACATCTCTGTTTACTCATTCACGTCTTGTCCCTTGTGGGGGAAGTATTTAAAATAACCACTTTGTCAGAATAACAATTTACAAGTTGTGCCAGTTAGAAATTCTTTTGTTCAACTAATCATAAATATTTGTGTGTGTGGAAATATCAGATGAAATGAAAGTGGCGCCATATTTTGCATGTATCTGTAGTCGGTGCATACGAGGGCGGCTATAAAATTCTTCACAATTCCTCCCACAATTTTGGCGTGAAGTTTCCAGCTGCCTTGTTGCGCACAATGGCCAGGCCTAGTTTATTTACCGAGCTGTGTGGCCAGCCTAGCGCAGATCCTTTGCTCTTAATCATTGGAAGGGGTGGCTAGTGATGAATAGGGAAACCCCACGAGGTGGAAACGCTCCGTGGTATCAGGCAGGTGCGGCTAAGTTCAGGGATAACAGTTAGCTACCGGTAATTGCAGAATAAATAATATATACCGGTAGCTGAAAGGGTGGAAAGCACAATCCTCCATAACGTGTTTTTATAAATATGTATGAATTGAGATGTTGGTCTTTAAGTGCACTCTGAAAACTGCAGCAAACAGATTATTCTAAACAAGCCATTCCTTAACATTTCAGAACTTTGACCATGACTGAATATGTATACAGTCTGCCCATGTTACTCTTCATGAGCGTTCATATGTACATGTATGTACGGTACATGTATGCTCAAGTTTGGTTTTGCCAAGGCATTTGTGAACGTCCATTTGACATTTGAGTGATCATCACTCAAATGTCAAATGGACGTTCACAAATCATCCATCATGGATTAACAAGAATACCGGTACATGCATGTATACATGTACATACACATGTACGTACGTACATGTACATCAGTATAATGCTTTCAACGTGTTGGGGTTGAATGATTCTCCTGCATTTGCTCAGTCAGCCTTGTGTTTGATCAGTGCGTTTATTTGATTAAACATACATGTATTTGAATTTTTCAGTATTCATGTGCAGGTAATACATGTAGATGTTTTTAAATATATGTACATGTGTACATGTACATGTACAGTATACAGTGTACTATCTATGTACAGATACATGTACCCTGCCTACAACCTGTACATGTACATGTTCCACTTGAAAAAGCCATGTGCACTAGTCAGATCGCATAGAATGGTCGTCAACAGTTTAACCGTCAAAATAGGCTCAGCAGGTAGTGTGGGCGTACCTACAATTGAATTCAAACCTTTGTTCAAGGTTATTCCTCTTTTGTAAAATTGAATTTTGGCAAAACAAAGGCAAAAGTGGCACCCCCATACGTATGTAATCCACGATGAAAACGAACTGCATTTTGTTATGGAGGATATTTGTGTAAATATGTGAATGGAGCTGGAAAGTTCGCCTACGCCAAAGTACATGACGTACATGATTGTTTGTCAATCGTTACTATTGTAATTGGCTACAGAGTATAAATACTGGTAGTCAGGTACATGTATTTAAAGATTCCAATGAGAATTGCAATTTTGTATTTTATAAATACATTTTTTTTTAATAAAAAGTTTGTAAACTGCTATGCATACATGTACATGTACACGTGTACAATTAATTTTTTTACCAAATGCAATAAATTGCAATTAAAAAAAACACAAATTGCATAGCAGGGTTAACAAATTAAAAATGCCTGTTATTTTGTCATAAGGCCAAATAAATTTTTTTAAAAACGTGTTTAGCGTCCCCGCCCGCTTCCTTTTTGGAGGCCACCTCCTTTTTTTCTTGTTTTTTAACTGCCTAAAAAAAAACCCAAATCATAAATTTTAAACATTGATATCATTTTGGCCTCTTCGTCTGTTGCAATCTAGCCCATATAAAGCTGGTATGTCATTCCCTGAGTCCAAGTGGCGGCCATTTAAAAAAAAAACCTGGCGGCCATCTTGAAAAATAGCCGGGTCGGGCGGCCGTTTGGAAGGGGAAAAAACGGCCTCCTTCCTTTTTTCAAAAAAGCAGGATGCTAAACATGTTATTTTTTATTTGGCCTAATGCGATTTGAGGGAAATCTCTCTTGCAGGCTGACTGGATTCGTAAAAAAATTTATTGGGGAGAAATAGTCCGGAAAGAATCAAACGTGTGTTGTGATGAAATGTCCTGGCATCCAGAAACCTGCAGTTGTGATATTAATATGTCACATTACACCGACCTTAAACATCGATTTGGCATTGATACCAGAGTTGGCCTGTCCATGCCCATCCGGTAATGAAATATGGAGACTTAATTCTGTCACGCTATTATGTCAATATTATGCCAACTCAAATATATAAATATCCAATCTCATCTACACTGGAATCGACGGTGCGGCGTGTGTGCTCAGCAAACAAGGCCACCCATGCTCTTTAATTGGCTCGTCTATTGTCCCGCCATGAGTACAATCCAATATTATCGTTCCATCATGGGTAATATCATTAATTGGTTTTTTAATGTTTTGCTTTGTTTTCTTTTTTGGAAGACGTTTGCCAGACATGCATAATTTACATTGCATTTAGCTATTTACAACATACGAGTAAAATACTCTAGGTTCGAAATTCCCATTTGACAAACATGACAAAGGTGAATTATTATCTTCATGAATACATGTTTATATTTGTTTCCCACTAAACCTTTTAGATAGATAACCATAAAAGAAAATGGTTTGGTCCATTACTTTGTTTGAACCATTTTAATCCGAATGAGTCTTTCTAAATACTTCTGGTCTTGTCAATTTTTAAAGGTAAAGTAAATCATTTGTCATTTGTGCATTTTTTTTCGTTTGAAGCAACAAAAGTGCTCAAAATCTAAAGAAGGGAGCTTAACAACTAACCTGATGAAGTTTTAGCTCAGTGGCTGCTCTATATTCCGAGAAAATGATATTGTAGGATCTCGATTTCAATTCAAAAGTTGCCGAGTCATGTTTTGAATTGCGCCCATAATCAGCGTCCGAGACACGTTCTCATACAGCCGACTGCAGCTACGTGATGTCACACACTGAACCGACGCATCCATCCATGCGCGCACCCATTCACGGCTTCGCCAAATTAAAAACGAATTACTAACGGAAATTTCCTGAATTGCGTCTCTAGACCAACTTTGGAAATGACATTCTTTTATTGTTTTCTTCAAAATGACAGCATGCCTGAAAGAATAATTTCACAGGGAGTTTAGTCCCATTACCACCTTTAAACCAAGTATGCTTTTCAACAATAATTTTGTCAGTTGCTTTTTGGAAGGCTTCAAATGATATACTCTACCTTTAAGCTACTACTGGTATCCTTGTAATCTGGCAGATTTTTCCCCTCAAATTTGAGCTTTGGCCTGTCTTATTGCATAACCACGAAGCAAGTAGGGAACACTTGTTTGTCCAGTGCAGGGTATCATTGTCTAATGGCCTGCCTGGACGTGGGTTTCGCTAGATATGTATTTTTTTGTTGTGACCCATCATTAGAGTGGCCACACATTTATCACCGGAAAAGTGATCCGTTTGCAGTGTTTGCCAGTGATCCGTGGTCTAGTCTGTCAGGTCATACTAATACATGTTGAGCGTTCTCCAATTTATAGTTCATTGCATACGACGTGTACGTGTACGGTGCCGCGCATCACTACATCCCCGAGTCAAGTCCCAAGCAGAATCGGTCAATCGTGGTGCATTTAAGAGTTCAAACTCCACTAGCTTGCCCACCTCGAGTATTTTGTTAGTCACGGTGGCTGATAAATTTTGTAGCCTTTTTGTTTGTTTGGAAGATTCAAGTTGCAAAGGCTAGCTGCATGTACCGGTACATGTACACGTAACAGTATTTCATTGGCAATATCTGCACACAAGGATTGGACATGTTATCAATAGAAAAAGTACATCTAGATGTATGCAACATTCCATGCATACAAGATAAAATATAGACACAGAATCATTTTTGAGCTGTCATATTAAGCAGATAGTGAAATTCCTTCACTTAGAATGCATATTTAACAAAAATTCTACACATCCATTTTTTTGTTGACAAAAACGGTAAACAGTCTGAAAGTGCTTTTCGACTGTGATCTCATCCTCTGTGTATACATACATGTTTATATGCACCTTATTTCAAAATTTGCCTTTTCTATTTTAGTAGATTTTCAGTATTTTTAATTGTTCAATGCATAAATGTATATTGCATGTACAAAATGTACATGTACATGGTACATACATGTACATGTACATGTATGTGTGTACATTGTTTTAATGAAACAGACATGTAGCATTAGAGTTGAACAAGGTAAACAATTTTTCTCAGAGCCGCCGCTTATTTCAACGGTTGTCTTAATGAAGACAAAAAAAATGCTCTCCCTCCTCCGCAATGCCACATGGCATTCAGAGGAGATGGCAGATATGAAGGGGGGGGGGGAAGGTGCAGTGTTTGCGGTTGCTTAGCGACGGTTGCGTGAGCGGCATCGTCGTTAGCAGCGCGCCTCTCTATCCCTACCGTCATCAATCAGGGGTGATAATTGTCATTATCGGGCCCGGGGATTGTCGCCATCTGCCCTGGCTCGCAGGAACGATCATTTCATTGGCTTCGAAAATTCTCTGGACGACGGAAAACAAAAACGTTAAAAAAAAAGAAGAAGAAGAAGAAGAAGAAGAAGAGGCTGTGGTGTGAGATGAAATAATAATAAATTGGCACTCTTTAGCGGGGTTTGCAGGGGAACTTAATTTGTTCCCGTGCACCGTGGTTCTTCAGCTGTGCGTGTGCACTGTAGCACTGTAGCTCGGTGGTTGGGGGTCGGGAGAGAACCTGCATCCTCTCATGAAGGTGTTACTTGTTATCTTAAAGTGCACATTGGAGTATACACGTACGCCGGAGAAGAAAAAGCAGGTGTCTCGCCAATTGGAGATTATCAGTGTGGAGCAATAAGGAGTTCATTGAAGCGTGGGAAGGAAATCAGGAGATACAAGTGTGGAATATTAAATGTTCACTTGGCACGTACATGTACGTACGTACAAGTACAGGTACCGGTACACGACGCCTACATACGGTAATTGTTAGTGGACTGTCTCACTCAGCAAGTTGCCACAACACATACCGGTACAGATACATACATGTATGTAAATACAGTTGTGCACATTATTGTGATCGACATTCATGTACATACACCTTGACATAATGTTTGATATGCTGTTGGAAGTACATGTACATGTAGCTATAGAACATTACCTCGGCAAGCCAGGGCATGTCTGCAATTGCACCATAGTCACTAATCTAATATAGCAGTTTTTAAAAATAAAAATATTCCATTCCTAAGGAATTTTTTTTATATTTTTATTTAGGTTTTTTTTTTTGAAATGGCAAACTCCAAAATGTCCTGTGACGTGGTTTTCAACCATTTCTGAGAGTAAATCCAATTACTGGGGGAAGGAAAGAGTCGTTGATGTCTTCCGGAAAGCCCATTCTTTGTGACGAGAAAATATTCTACGGTACATCCTATAATGCAATGAAAGTCTGTTATCTCGTGCATTGAATGCTGCTTTTTTTTATCCCACCTGCTCCGAAGAAAAAGCTGGCATTACGGAGAATAACAAAAAAGGATGCAGCGGATCAATCAGGTGTGATGGGAGGCACACAACGCCAAGGTCAAATATTTCTTGTTGCTATGACGACAAGATGTTGCTATGACGATGTAATATCTTCATGATGGAGATTTGTGAAATACATCTATGTACAGTGCCACACATGCATTTGTGCAGTTTTCTTTTACATGTTAATGTGATTTGAGATTTAAAAGCCGTGACTTTTCACAAACAAAATGTGTATTGCCCAAGCTGTTTTAATTGGTTTGTATTTTTCAAAATTCATTTTACAACCTTTGTGTTTTCACACATGTCTGCGGTTGATTTTAATAAAACTCAGTGCTCAAATTTGCTCAAACACATGATGTCAAACGAGTACATATACTGTACATACGTATGTTGTTCAAGTGTGTGTACTTCATGCTCACATGTACATATGTACACATGTAGATGTATATTTTTATGTAACAACTCAACAATGTACATGTATGTGTACATGTAGCAACTCTTTCTGTTGCTGAATTGTTAATTTGTTTACTTCGGAGAATGGTTGCTCTTTCCATACAGAGTTTTTGTTAGATTCCTACTGATTGTCAGTGGTAAAATGTAAATCCCACTTCTTTTTCCTAGCATTTTAGAACTCCAGCTGAATTTTTGTCGTCTGAAGAATTTACATGCAGATGTAAACGTGAAGGAAACGCAAATGAATATCACAAAACATTTGAGATGTTTTTAACTTGGTTAAATCTCAGCACAAATGTTTGCCGCGACATCACACATTCGCTGCTACATTCACGTCCCTGCCAGTGTATCAACCGTTCTTAAACCTGTTTGCACGACACACAACTCTTCAACCTTTTCCCTTTTTAAATTCTTCTCCTTGCAGAAAGCAATATATCTACCATTTGTCCTGCCTTGATACCCACACGCCATGATGGAGACACACGTGCCGCACGTACCCCTGGCACAGCACGGTGACACGCCAGACCCAGACGCCATCAAGATGTTCGTGGGTCAGATCCCCCGCACCATGAAAGAGGACGAACTGAAGGAATTCTTTGAGAAGTTTGGCGAGGTCTACGAGTTGAACATCTTACGAGACAGAAACAAGGAGAACGAGAGCAAAGGTAGGCTTTGTCATTTTTTGCTGGTCTGAGTAAGCCAGCGTAGTGTCCTGTTTGTACCTATCTCACTGACTGGCTGAAGTCCCCCCACTTTTTAAAGTGAGGGGGATATCATATAGTTTGTTCCCCTCCCCCCTTTTTTTCATCCCCGAATAAAATATTGTAGCCTACATTTTGATTCTATAGCTCAGAATAGCTGATTCAATGACTTGAATTTTGAAAATAATGTTTAACCCTAACCATCCCAAATCCTACAAAATCCTTTTTGCAAATGGGAGGAATTTGCAGGATTGAGGTTACATGGCAAAAGTGCATTGCTGATTTCGGAGGACGCACAGTGTCAAGGTCTTGGGCCGGACCTTGTGTTTTTTATGCTCAGCCTACTGGTAGCATAAATTTAGTCCTTGATTATACTTGAAATCCTCCGCACTGCTCCAGGATGTCACTGCCTCTGCCTGAGCCTATTGACATTCATAGCCGGAGGATTTTGCAGGATTCAGGCAGTGGTCACCCCTCCATGGACCATATTCAAGAACTAATGGAGGAATTTGCAGGATTGAGGCTATATGCAATTTTTCCATGAGGCCAATTGGAGGACTTTGCAGGATTGAGGCTACATCCTAGCAAAAAGGCCTAGGGACTTAGGGTGAAATGATGATCTCTTGCTCAAGAATTTTGTTAAAGTGGTCAGAAATTGCCTGAGATCGTACCACAGAGCGTCTTGAATCCAAACATTTTTGGGGTTCTTAAGCGGGCCCCAAACCCCACGCTGTCAGCGCTTCCCGCTCCGCACTCGTATAATTTCTGATCAAGGTATACCCCTCCCCCCCCCCCCACACTTTTGAGCATAAATTTATACTTGGTTATACTTAAAATCCTCCGCACTGCTCCAGGATGTCACTGCCTCTGCCTCAGCCTATTGACATTCATAGCCGGAAGATTTTGCGGGATTCAGGCAGTGGTCACCTCTCCATGGACCATATTCAAGAACTAATGGAGGAATTTGCAGGATTGAGGCTATATGCAATTTTTCCATGAGGCCAATTGGAGGACTTTGCAGGATTGAGGCTACATCCTAGCAAAAAGGCCTAGGGAGTTAGGGTTAAATGATGATCTCTTGCCCAAGAATTTTGTTAAAGTGGTCAGAAATTGCCTGAGATCGTACCACAGAGGGTCTTGAATCCAGACATTTTCCGGGCTTTTAAGCGGGCCCCAAACCCCACGTGTTACCGCTTCCCACTCCGCACTCGTATAATTTTTGATCAAGCTATACCCCACCCCACCCCCACACTTTTGAGAAGCAATGGTAGGCAATGAGTACCAAGTCCATCAAAATCCACCTATAGTAGTGGTGGTCTTGTGGTGGATTTCAGCAGATTTGGTCCTAAAGCATTATGTGAAGCAGGGTCAGTGATGGATTTTGGCGTACTTGGTCCAGCACTTAGTAAAAGTTAGGGAGTCAGGGATTAAAGAGTCATTTGAATGCAGAGATGGATGGTCAGTTGTATTCATTGCCTGATCTGCCTTAAGTGTCTTTCAAGCCTTATTTGATGTAGTTTTATAAATAATTTGTTGGAAAATATGGATTGTTCCACCAGGCGTGAAAAGTGCGGCCACACTTTGTTAAATTTGCATCACCTGTCACTCATGAATTATTCATGAGATATACTTGTTCACCTCATGAAACATTCATAATTTGCAAGTCCATATTGAACAGTCGGCATTCATCAATCAATTTCTACTGAGTGCCAATGCACTTTTTTAACGTTCGCCAAATCTTAACATTCACAAAATCTTAACATTCATGCAGTCATTATTTCACTTTTTCATCACATGTGCTTAAAGGTAATATACAACATTTGCTTTTGCTGGAATTTTCTAAATTGGATGGATTTGGGAGTAGCATTTTATAGCATACAGGTACCGGTATATTGTTACACTGACCTGTTTAGAGTTTTGTGTCCATAGATACTGGAAAAACCTAGAAAAAAATGCTGTCTGGTTCCCTGACCCTGCTTCAGACAAAACAGAGCAATTTGTAGAGGTCAGGGAATTGTCAGGTCAGGCAACCAGACTAGCTGGCTTGCACCCGTTCACAGATGTGTAACTGATTGCATACAAAATGTGGACTAACTAAATTTGGTAAATCTGATGCAGTATTTGAAAAAAACGATGGTCGGATGGTGAGAAATTGATACAAAAATTCCACTTTTTTTGAAAATGACAGCACACCAGGTGCCATGATTTCACAGGATGCTTGAGACTATTTTTCACTTGCAGTCAAGTAAAGTTTTTCATAATAATCTGGTATTTTTTTTTTATGTTTGCAAATGTTGTATATTACTGGTGCCTTTAAATTAAAGGTCCAATGTACACCTTCGTAAAAGAAAAGTGCTTTTGATCATTTTCTAACATTCAAAAGCATTACGTATTGACGCAATTTCAAAGGACTGGGTAACAGAAAGTCCTCATACATGTATTCTCTTACATTTGCAAAACCCTGTTTATTTACAGCTATTTTGGGTTTTTTGCCTTGACTTCATGTATGTATTTCCCAAAATTGATAAATGAACCATTCTGATTAGAGCATTCATGAACATTAAAATAGGGTTTCCTTATTTTTGAAATAGAAACGGTTAAAAAAAATACATTCATGTGTACCATGATGAAAGATGCAAGCCTCTAAAGGTGGATACCCTTTTTTTCCTTCTTTTTTAGTTGTTACCGTAGGCGTGCTAGTCCTTCAAAACCAGTAAACTGGAAAGATCATTCATTAGAAAGTTGTTTGCCCAACACAACCCAACATTTACAGATCACTAGCTGCCTCTGTGAACAGAAATGAAAGCCGGTACACTACGTCGTCAGTTATGGTACGGTGCATGATGCAGGGGTTTCGCCGGAGAGCCAAGATTGCACAATGAAGTATCAATTTGTGCCCCATGATTTGACGGGGAGTTTAGGAAAAAAAGAAGACGAAGTAGAAGCGTCCACTCCAGTGAGACGTAATGTAGAGGATCAATTTGCCGCGGGGCGATATCTCCCCTAATGCCTCCACGTCACGAGTGGCACGACAGTACTGGCCCAATGAGGCAAGGCTGTCCAGCCAGGCAATAGGAGCTCACATGATCTGCTTGTTATCCTGTAAGCAGAGGAGTTGGAGGGGGGGGGGGGAAGAACCTTATCTCGATATAATATGTGTATTAAATTAAAACCTAATTGCCAGTTTGATGCACAAGGTCATGCACTTTTTGCTAGTCTGCATATTTTAAATTCTTGATTTGATTAGAAAAAATTCGCGTTGTGAGTGCATGCTGGGTCCAGGGATGCTTTTTTGTTAGTGATGCCAAATTTGTGTGTTCATGTAATTAGTTGTTGACTACATGTATGTACATGGGCAAAGACCTTTACATGAACTCAGTGATGTTCAAAGTAATGAACTTGTAACCATTAACAGAATGTCGATTTTTGACGTCATGGCCAGAAACCAAATATGAGTAGCAGTTTGCTGTTGTTAAAATGATGCCATCGGTACGTTAAACCCAAGATGATAATCTCCGAAATCTTCTTCAAATTGCTTCAATCAATATTCCTGTGATGAATAGTTGCAAAATAAATTTTGGGCTATTTCGTAATTGAATTATTCATCCTGTTCCGTACATTCACCCTTTCCGCCGTAGATTCTGATTTATTACCAGAAGCTTAATTGCATTTTGCATCAGCTTGTTATTTAGGTACAAGCAACAAAAAAACATCTGCATCGTATTGAACTTTAAACGATGAAAGTTCATGCAAGTACCGTAAGGTACCGTATTTCAGTTTGATGAATATCTTTTAAAACCTTTGTATGTATGACGCTCAGCCAAGAAAAAAGAAGAAGACGAATTTACCTGATTTTGGGATTTATGCCCAGATATACCAGGGGCCAATTTCATAGAGCTACTTAAGCACAAAATTAGCTTAAGCACAAAAAAACCTTGCTTAAAATAATCAGGTTACCCGCCAAAACGCCATGCGATGTACATTGTTTGTCACTGGTATTTAGTTGTTGTTTACTTAGCATAACAATCGCATGGAGTTTTGGCGGGTAACTTGATTATATTAAGCAAAGTTTGTTTGTGCTTAAGCAAATTTTGTGCTTAAGCAGCTCTATGAAATTGTCCCCATGACAGCTAAACACACTGGATGAGCTGAGTACACGTACATCGTTTCCAAAATGGTTGCTGTCAAACTGACCGAAAATATTTTAAAGAGAATCACACATTGCCATTGCAATACGCATTTTACATTGACCCAATTGGGATGTGAACCTTGGACAACTTGACCCCAATCAACCTGACCCCGACTTGACCCCAGGGTAATCCCTCTACAGACGCATCATAGTCGTTGCCTCCTGCATGACCCACCTCCCGCGACCCACTCTGTTAACGGTTACACGGGAGAAAGAAAGAAAAGTACAGCTGGTACCGATGGCCGGCCTTCACTAATTGCTGACCATATTTGGCCTGGGTTAGGTGTGGGAACGGCCTGGCATTTGGCTGGTGTTGAGAGCGGCACTATCGCGGGGCAGGAGAGGATGGCTGGCTGCAGCCCGTGTATTTGCTCACTGCCCCTGTAGTGTGCGGTATGCACACTATCTGGCTCTGCACCAGCACGGACCAGGGAAGCACAGCTGGTGACCAAACGAGGGTGTCCTTTCACCTGCTTTTACTCAAAACATGAGCCGCTACTGTATGTGTTTTGCTTTGAACTCCAGAGACCAACTATGAATTTAGCGGCAAAGTGAAAGATGATTGCAACCAACTGACACACCAATGCACCACGTACCGTAGGGTGAAAGCTTAGATTGGTTTTATGATACGGTTTTGGCTGAAAAGAACCTATAAAATGCAAGCTTTATTTTGATACATGTTAGATATTAAATAATGCCTGGGTGTTTTTTTTAGGAGATTGTTACATGTTCTTTTCAGCTTGCTTTATGCTCTTTCTAAAAAACTTGCAGATTTCACTGCGATTGGACTCATTTTGGGCTGGTACTTACGGTGTTTTTATGTACATGTGTACATTTATCATTTATACTGTACGCTCTTTACATGCTTTGTCTTGTGTTACATGTATGTCCTGATTGAAAATAAATGAATCATTCACTGGTCAATTTTTTTTCCAAAAATGTTGCAAAGTTTTGTAGATCTGCCAACACTTTAATAGCACACATGACATGAATAAACTTGTACTAAATTCAAGAAAAGTGCCGTGCTTCGACAACTTTTAAAAAAAAACCTTGCAATTACATGTAGATGAACGGTCTCTTCATTCTTGCCTTTCAAAAAAATCTCTTGGCCTACAGATAATCAGGTCCATCAGAGACTTTAAACAAAATTCATACAGTGTACATTTGTGTATCTCATTAATCGGAGCTGTGAACCTGATATTGCCTGAGCACACTCGGCCTGGCATGCCGACACCAGACCGCCGGTGTCCATTCCCCAGATAGCATCTCACACCATGAGTTTTTGCCATATCGCCAGCAGGGCACCGGGTGGTGATGCGCATCTTTTGATTAGAAATGCTTTCAACGCATCTGCGCCTCCAAGTCCTTTACACCTTCGCTTGACTTTACACACAGCAAGTTAAAGGGCAAGAGTGGTTGATTCCCAAAAAAAGTTGATAATGATTGCAATGTACCTCAGGCCATTGCATCCTGCACATGTAAAGCGAATGAATTTTTTAAGGATTTAATTTGTTGAAATATTTGCAGGGCTGTTCACTTCTAACCCTTAAACCCCCCCCCCCTTTTTCTTTTTCTAGGAACCTTGCACAATCCTTCAAAAGCAAGTTGCATAAAAACCAATAGCACATGATTTGGACCCAAACTGTTTTTAAAAAATGGAAGAGGCATCAATTCTCGTATATTATATAATTATTGCTTGATGCGATGTGGGGTGGGGGTGTTGAGCTGAAGTTCATCTGAGCTGGTTTCTTTTGCCTTCTGATGAAAAATCAATGATTGTATTAGGCTATTTCACGTCTGATCACACAGTTCTGCAAGATATGTGTATCATTCATGCAAACGTAAACTCTAATCTTTTGTAGAAATTTGTTCAGTATATGAATACAGTTTGTTCCTATTCACGACACTGCACAGCTGTGATGGAGGACTTCGAGTCGGGACTCAAGTCAATTTTTTTTTAATTGTGACATGGCTCGGACTTTTGGCATTTTGGACTCAGCTTAGCGGTCGCTCAGACTAGGCTCGAGCCTGACTTGGACTTCCTGTTGGACTCAAATCAAGTCCGTTTAAAAAAACAAATGTGTTTAAACTTTAGAAAAATATTAAATTGTTTTTTAAAGCGGTCCCACGTCTGTTGTCTCACAAAATGTGTTTACATTTTAGAAAAATATTAATTTTTTTTTAAAACGGTCCCACGTCTGTTGCCTGGACAAATCATTTTAGATACCATACCTTACATGTACTAGGCTGCAGAATTACAGGAATAATCGCAAGAGACCGATTCGACAGTCACTATTAGTGTAGGCCTACTCCGCACACACGCATCCTGCATGCAGCATTGACTCATTCTCAGTCCTGTTCTCCTTGTTGACGGAACAGAACTTTTGTACATGTAAATTCTTTCAAACGGACTTGGTCGATATAATCATACATGTGTTCTGAAAATAAAAAAGAAAAAACTTTCGCGACTGGACTCAGACTTGGCTTCAAGGGCGGATCCAGGGGGGGGCCAAAGGGGGCCATGGCCCCCCCCAAAACGAAATCAATTTTTTTTTTTTTTTATGTGACATCGCAATAACGGCAGGCAATGAGTACACCACCATCTTTTCCTCAAAAAAAAACATTGGTTAAAGTGGTCATCAGAAATTGCTTCAGATCGCACCACAGAGCATCTAGAATCCAAAAATTTTTCGGGGCCCTTAAGCGGGCCCCGAACCCCACGCCGTAATTTTGTTGACCCACTTTTTGACATCGCAATAAAGGCAGGCAATGAGTACACCACCATGTTTTCCTCAAAAAAAAACATTGGTTAAAGTGGTCAGAAATTGCCTCAGATCACACCACAGAGCATCTACAATCCAAAAAATTTTCGGGGCCCTTAAGCGGGCCCCGAACCCCACGCCGTAATTTTTTTGACCCACTTTTTGGGGGGAACCAAAAATTTTTTTGGCCCCCCCCAAAATTGTGTTCTGGATCCGCCCTTGCTTGGCTTGGACTTGACAATTTGGACTCGGACTTGAGCTGAACTCAGGCTGCTTCAGGCAAAACTGGACTCAGACTTGGCTCGGACTGGAGCCTTCGTGGACTCGGCTCAGGCTCGGATGAGGTGGACAGGACTACATCACTGCTACACAGCGTTCCTCTGCAGTACATGCCTGCATTTTCCTTATTTGAAAGTTACCCATCTTTAAAGAATGGGTTGTAATTTTTTTTTAAATTAAAAATTGCAGATACATCTGCTGATGTCAAAAGAGGCTTTCACATTTGAAAATTGCAATTCAAGTAGAGTTCTCCCCATCTAAAAGACATTTCCCCTTCAGAAATCTGGCTGTCCTGCTTTGATACAGTCAATCAAAAGATGCCTTGCAGCTTTATTACATACCCCGGTGTGAAATGTGGAAGCTATATTTTTTTTATCAGTTAATACATACCGGTAATGAGTTTCTTGTTTAGGTGTGTGATGTATTGTGACGCTACATGTTTAGAGACAGTTGCCATCATACCATTGCTTTCTTTTTTAATTAAAATTTGACACTATTTATCATTCCACCCTTGGAAGTATCTACAGACCTCTAATGAGCGCCTGTGTGTTAGAGTTTAATTAACAAGCATAGCTGCATGCACTGGTAGCCATCCATACCGAATGAGCAGTGTTTGTTAAGGCGGCATTTTTTTCTCTGTTTCTCTTTGAATTAATAAATGTTTTCATGTCAGTCAAAAATAGCCCTGAGATGTAGGCCTAATGCATGGTTTGTGCGCTTTCCTATGGGAGCCTGGTGGGGACGCGAGCCATCAAGCTCCCATAAGAAAGCTCATAATAAACAAAGGTTGATGTCGGGTGACTCAGGTCTGTCAGAATGTATTTCTATTGATCGTAACTTTTTTTTTTAACTGCAAACCTAGGAAAAAACTCCATGATACAGAAATTGCCATTGAACCTTGTGTTAAAGGGAAAATACAACATTTGCTAACATCAAAAAATAAAACTACCAAATCATTTTGAAATACCTTGTGCTGGACTGTTAGTGAATGACAGTGTAAAGCATCCTGTAAAATCATGGCACCTGGTACCGGTATACTGTCATTTTCAAGAAAAGGGGAAAAAAACTGGCTTTTTTTTCAAATACTGGCCCCAATTGACCATCGCACTTGTTTGCAATCAATTACACACCTATGAACGGGTACAAGCCAGCTAGACTGGTTCCCTGACCTTACAATTCCCCAATGTATGTAAACTGCTCTGTTTCTTCTTATATGGAGTCAGGGAACCAGACTACAGAAAAATGATTGTTTTTCTTGGTTTTTATAGCATTTTCAAACCCAAAACCTCAAAAAAGTCAGTGTAACTATATTTGCTGAATATATTTCCAACCCCCCAATTCCATCCATTTCTGAAAATTACAGCAAAAGCAAGTGATGTATATTCCCTTTAAATACATGTATTTGAATAAATTATTATTCTTCTTCCAGTGATACCGGTACATGTACTGTACTAGGACATGTACATGTACATGCCGGTAGGCTGCATGCTGATTCATATGAGAAAAAAAAATTATAAAAATGTATCCATTCGAGAAATACTGTTAACATAAATGGGACCCCATTCCCATGTTCTTGTGTCCAAAAAAAAAAAATTTAGAACTAAATGTACCGTTGAAACAATCCCAGCTGATTTCCAAAGAGATTGTTGTCAGTCTGAAGTGTTCATACTGCCATCAAGCAGTCCTCTCCAGTGCTTCATGTCATAACAAATGGCCTAGCCATTTCCTGTCTCTTCTCATCATCAGATTTTTTTTTTATATCTTGATCAGATTACCCATGAAAGACCATCTTGTTTTACCTCCGTTGTGTTGATTTTGGTTAGCGACTGTTTCAGATAAAAGCTTCGGAGGAATTTGTCTCCTTACACGCTTGTTTTCAGCAACACTGTTTTGTATGTTTTCCCCGTAATTTTTTTTTTATCTTTCTTTGATCCATTCTGTGTGTATCAGTCAGTGCCTGCTTTGATTGATGGCGCTAAGTGCCCAACGCTGAGAGAGAAGAGATCATTATTGGATTTATTACGCAGAACTTTTGAATTGCGCCTGGCGATTTTTAATGATTAAGCTGGGCTTTTCATTGTCCCTTGCAGTCGGTTTAGCGCACAAAGCGAGAAACACTTGATTTACCTGTGAAGCCTCTCGGTCTCAAGTGAGAAAATGGAGAAAATTGGAGAAGGGCACGTCTACAGAAGAAAAATAATCAAGCAATGTTTATGTAGGTTTTTAAACAGATGAAAAATTGAAATGTTTTTAGACATAAGTACATGCATATGTTTACAAGTTCGGGCAGGGCGTTACCATGTTATGGGGAAGTTTTTTATTGTTACGAAAATTAGGACCAAGTTATGGGGACTTTCTGCTGTCCCCAAAGTGTCATCGGTCCCCATAGTACCATGGGACAACTCGTGTGTAATCCCTACAACTATGGAACAAGAAGGTGTGTACATGTATGTATGAGTTTGTCTTACATTCCCTATGTGGACATGTGAACAAAAGATGTCCACATAATGCAGGTTGCGTTGACGTTATGTGGACTAAGCCGTGTCCACATTACGTTTCACCCTCTCTGGAAAACAGGTTTAGAGGCATTTTCGGGTTACAGTTATCCATCGTAGAATGAAAGAAACATTCAAGGAAATTAAAAAAAAAAAAATTTGGGGTTGAAAGAGTTTTCACAGTTTAAGTAAAGTTATTTTTTGTACCAAGTTTTCTTAACTACACGAAAACAAAGGAATGTCCACGGTAGAGTATGTAAAACAAACGTGTGTGTATACATGTGTAAAAACTAAAATGACACCGAAAGTGAGTGACTGTGCTTGTACATGTACATGTAGATTGTATAGTAAGGTTTATGTTCTGTTTTGCCCCTTCATGATATCTTAAATTGTTTGTCTCCAGGCTTATCAGTATCTCAATCAGAACCAGTTCAAAAAACAAACTTTGGATAGTAAGGGCTCAAAATGCTTTTTAAACGCTGGGTTTTTTTTTCATTATGTTTGCCTACATGTAGGTAACTCTGCCTACATTTATGATATGTACATCCATGTATGTCTAGGGTCGTAGCATCCAGACTCATCCGAGAGGCATGAGCAGTCTTCCTTATCTTGTCCTGTCATCTTCCTCTGCCTCCCCCCCCCCCTTTCCCTCTCCTCATCTCAATTGGATTCCTTCCTGCAGCCAAAGAAAGAGAGAGAGAGAGAGAGAGACAAAGATAGGAATGCCCCTGTCGATGTCCTGGGTCTCTCTCTCTCTGTGTGCGTGTGTGTTTGTTAGCTTGCTCCAGAGGATATCAGCGTGCGTGCGGAGGGTTTGATTGGCATCGACATCACTCTGGTTAATTTACTCTGCTGTATCCAGCAGGGACGTGGGGTTTTTCACTTTGGAAGGTGAATGCTTGGCGAGCGCGGCAATTTCTTACCTGCCTTCAGCCTATTGGGGAAGACACAAGGGGTTATTAAAATTAAATACAGTGCCAGTTCAATGCACATATATGTACCTGTACATGTGTACTTGTAACTTGTTTGGCTTTTATAACATTCCTACAGTATTGCTCAACTTCAATTTCTCTCGGGGACCGTCTGTTCACCTTATTTTGTCCTTTTTTGTCGTCCCCCCCCCCCCCATTTTTGAACGCAAGTTAACTAAATGAATTTGACATTTCATTTGTTTTGTTGCAGTTGAGTTCAATCCGTGTAGTTTCTAAAGTTTGTTTACTGCTGGACTGAATAAATTCCCCAATTGTGCCACCTACCGTAGTATACATGTACATTATGTATGTGTATATGTACATTTTACATTCATGTTAATTGTCACCAAGTTCTTGACGTTCTTTGCTTTCGTTTTAAACATTTGTTTGGCCTTTGGTTATGTATTTCTCACTGCATTTCAGTGATTCCCTGGGCAGCACTCCGGCTATAAACAGGGAGGTGCCCTGAAGAATCGTCTTTGCGAACAGTGGACATCTAAGTACGTGCAATGTACCGGTACATGTACATGTATGTGTACATTGTATCCATGTACGTTGCCCTTTTTGAACAAAAAAATCTGCGTCTGCTGGGAACTGTCTATACACGTGACAGGGCTCAAATTACTTGCTCTTTTATGATCTGTAAGTAGAGTGGGAGTGCGAAGAACTGGCTTTGGGATGTTTTTTTTCTTTCTTGTTTTCTTTTTTCGCTCTCTTGAGTGAAAGTCTTGGAATGCTGACGACAAGCCCAAGGGTACTTCATCACGATGGTCATTGCACCCATCTAGATCGGCCCTCCCCCCCCCCTTAACTCCCGCCGACATTAATGGCAACGCATGTTTGCGTATTCAGCGTGAAGACATGTTATGGAGGATGATCAAACCGATGCTCACAATGCATCTGAATTGACTGTTACTCCCAGCTGACTTGTGGTGTTATTCTTCAGAAGCTTAAATCCCTTTGTGTCTCTGGGCGTTGTGCTTCCCTAGCGTTACGTACAGCTAACAGCTCCACCCATGAAATAAGTCACTGCTTACGGCAGGTTGTACGGCCCAAACCGATCGTGCACGAGTGCCATATGCGGATGAAATCTGCTGGGGGATGCGCGTTCCAAAATGTTGTTTTCAAAGGCAACGACAGAAGGGACTCGCTGGAAATAGTGATTGTGTTTTTTTGGCGTGTTTCCTGGGGCCAATGTATATTTATGCGGACTTGGCATCACTCTGACATTTCTTTTCCATAATCTTCAAAGATTTATGTGACATTTCTTTTCACTATCGAACGACATGTACATGTACACATGTACTGGTACACTCAATTGAGCACTTACATAATGCCTTTTGTTGCGCACCAGTGCCTTTCACTACATAACAGCACATTTCGCATAGTACCGGTATCTTTCTTCTCAGTTTGAGCATGCGAACCTGGCTTTTCCACACTCCCAAAAAAAATCACCCTACATGTAAAAAAAGATAAAGGGGCATGAAGCAAGGGAGTGCACCCTGGATCGGTATACATGGATGCACCCACGTTTCCTCTATAAAAAAAAGTTTTTTTTTCATGGCCTCCAAGCACCAGCAGAAATGCTGGACAGATACTGGTACCATTACAGTCGCCCTGCCTTTAAGCCCCCCCCAAAAAGTCTCCGGTTTCTGGTATGGAGCTTGCCCAAAAAGTGATGCGGCGACGTGGCTTTTTTTTTTTTTTTACCTGTTTTTTTGGCTTCAAATGTCGACTGATGACTGCAAATGGTGCCCGACTAAACGTAGTGCAAATATATGGGAGTCCAGAGAGGCCACATAAACCTATTCTCGATCATAACCCCATCTAAAAACACGTTAAAACTGTGCAGCAGCAGGATTCCAGTCAAACCAGTGAGTGGTGGTTTTGAGACATCATCTTTCATTGAAAAAAAAAACTTTTTCATTTTGCCGACGCGCATGGCTACGGCGACGCGCGCGCATACCAGAAACCGAAGCCATAACTTCCACAATGCTTTTTGCGGTTTTTGGTCGGCTCTTTATATTTCTTTTCTCTGACAGAACTATGGAACAAGGCCAAGTGTTTTAAAATGGCTCTGTAATCTCTCAGTCAAACATGTACATCTGTTAGACTTCAACTTAAAGAGAACAAGTTTTCAATAAATTAAAAGCTTTCTGTGAGCAAATATGTGACCGGCTCCACAAAAAAGGGTATTATGTCGCAAAAATATGAAATTGAGTTATATACATGGTTGGAAAGCCCACAACGTAAGCTTTCATTTGGTATATAATAGAGCTCAATAGCCCCTCCTGTTCTGGAGATATGACGTATTTGCATATTAATTACTTCCGTGGAGTTCAAATAACACAACTGAGAAAACAGGCTTTGAAATAGCTGGCTTTGTTGTAGAACAGAACGATGCACACAAAACGTTTGTTTTTTCCAATGTGTTCATCAAAATCAACATTTGTGTGAATGAACCCAAACACCTTAGGTATAAAGATGTCATTCATGACAAAAAATGAAAATCACATTTTGACGAAATTTTCACCATCTCAACGTTGAGCGGGCCATTACACAATAATGCTCAGCGCGACTTAATACCCTTTTTTGTGGAGCCGGTCGCATATATATTCGCAGTTTCGGTACATGTAGTTACATGTACATGTATACGAAATTGGAGATTATGTGGAATGTATGAGACTTCAGTGCATATATATAGAAATAAATGAGTGAGTTTCAGTGCTCGGCCGCTCTAAATTGTTCAACAAAACTGTTTTCGCCATTTCCATTTCCTTGCTTGGTATTTATTTACATGATGTAGATACAAACAGGCATGCAACTTTTCCTCGGATCAGCTGATTTCCTCTTTTTTGACTTCCCATACATGTATGTGCCATTGAAAACAGAAAAACACTGTACAAAGTCTGGGAAAAATGTTAATTTCCTCTTTTTTGGTGATTTCCCAGTTGCATGCCTGTACAAAAGAAATTTATTTTCTGACGGAGGAACGGAGGAAGAAAGTACACACACCCATGTCGTTGGCTGGAAAATGTATTTTCATCATTATTACAAACTCCGTAAAGTAGGCAAGCTGTAAAAATGTGTAAATTGTGCACAGGACATTTAGCAAGTACTTGTCTTTAATTTGCTGTCGCAAAATTGCTTACTCTGTACCCTCCCTGTATAGCTGCGCCTCGGCTAATGCGGATGTCAACATTTCGACGTGTCAATTCTGCGCATTAAGTTGTATTATTAACACTGATTGATTCGTTGGGCACACCGCTCATGTACATTCAAACATGCCCGGCAAGTGGGAAGGCCGGAGTCGATGTACTCTCCGCGGCAAGTCGTTAGCTGTATTACCAGGACTCACCGCTGACACATAATCGCAAGGTGAATAAACACGCACACGCTCAGGTACAAATTTAAATACATTGAGCCTGCAATGTTTTTGTCTAGCTAAATGCAGTATGCGCAGACTGTTTGTATGCCGGTAGTTGGAAGTTCACATCCAGCCATTGACCGTGTGTGTTTGTGTAGGTCCTCAGGTGATACAGGTGCCTCATACATTTTGATTTTGGTCATGAGAATGGGCACAATAAGACTCAGGGATAAGAAAATAAATGGCTTTAAATCTGTCCAGTATTATCAGGCATGCAACTTTTCCTCGGATCTGCTGATTTCCTCGTTTTTTTACTTCTCATGAAAGCCATTACAAATTGAAAAATACAGTACAAAGTCTTGTGTGGTTTCGAATTTCCTCTTTTATTCGAAATTCTCAGTTGCATGCCTGTATTATACATAAAATGAATTAAACTGCTGCAAACTGCTCACTGACTGGATTGACCTGAAATAATATCAAAAATTAAAGCGGTCTGATATGTCAGACTTGGCAAGACCTTCTTCAAAGGCAAAACATTATACATGAAATATACATACAATTACATGTGCATGTACAGACAGTTGTGAATTCTATACACCCGAGGACAATGCTTTGTGTTTCCCTTTGTCCCTGTAATATAACACTCTTCCGTAGACTAAGCACATAAATGTACGATCAAGGATGGTTTTCAACATAAGACCCAACGCTCGAGGACTGAAAGGATCGTTTGTTCTCCCTTTGCGTGTCTGTCCTCTATCGTAAAGCCATTTATGTACACGTATTGCCATGCATACACCATCCTGCCTGTATGCACACGGGCAAATTACGTTGAGCCTGAGGTGTGTGTACAAATTACTGGGTTTTTCTTTTTAGGTTTATTTTTTCTTTGAAATTCAGGAAGTGATACTCCAGTAGTATAAATTAATTGGATTGTTTTTTTACTCTTGGCCTAGTTGAATGCAGGATGTGGACGGACTGCATATTTACGTTTACTACTGACAACAGTATTAAAACTTTGCTTTATTACATTTTGTGTACTTAACTAGAGCAAACATCCTGTCTCAATCCCCTGTGTTTGAAAACCTACAAGTACATGTACCATTATATCAAACAAATTTTTGTGGCTCTCATAATGTTTGTTGACATTTTCCACTGACTCCACTGTGTTGAAATTTCAACACAAAAAAGTACTTTTTGTACAAAGAATAAGTTTTCAAAAGGACGAAATGAAATACATGTACATGTAGTACAATCAGTTTTGAAGTGTCACCTGAGTTTTTTTCAAATTGTTTTCATTTTTTTTTTTCTGAGCAGTTGGCACATGTGTGATGTCCAACCCTAACTTCACCCTCGTTGTTCAACTCAAAAACTATATTACTCTGGTAAAACCTTCCCTGGATCTCGTGCTTGTGAATGTATCTAACCAAGCCAGATGGCCCTGGCATCTGTATGCTACTCCTAGCTCTCAAACACCCAACACCCCCCCCCCCCCCTTCCTTACCTAACACGCCACCCCAATTGAAGTGACGCGCTTGGCAGCACCTTGCGTGCGCGCTTGTTAAACCGCTAAGCTGGTGGCTCCAGCAACCGACTCAATTAGCCAGAGTGGCCGGCCATTATCCCTCGGCCGCCGCGCATACCGTGGCCAGCTCCTTCAGATGGAGTGTTTCGTCGTTTCTCTGCGTTGATAGCTTTGGAGTGTCAGTGTAAATGGGAGGAAATGCCTGCCTTCGGAAATTAATCTCGGTTTCTCTGGGATTTTTTTCCATTTTGCGCGCACTTTTTGGTTTAATGGTCGGAGCCCTCCAATTTTATGGTTTATTACTGTCTGTGATTGCGGTTTTTTTTTTGGTTTTTGGTTTTTAAGATTCATCATGTCATCCAAGTAAACACTTTCATGACCTGTATTTAAGTTACATGTACGATCAATTCCATACCGGTACCGTAAAATAAGGTTGTCTTGGTTACCACTTTGAAATGTCATTGTGTTCATAATTGTCAATCTGTTGATGTACGCTTGTACCTGTATTGCCGTGTCATTAAATATATATTTTTTTTCTGTTGTCGTTTCTGTCTATGTTTCAGGCTGTTGTTTTGTGACTTACTTCACACGCCAGGCGGCCATAGAAGCACAGAAAAAGCTCCATAATCTCCACAGGATGCCCCTTGTAAGTAATTTAACCACTTCATTTATGGTCTAAACCAAAGATAAATCATGAAAAAAAGCAGTGGCGGAGACAGGAAACCAGACCCCAACAGAAATGACTGTTTCAGAGTGTTACGTACATGTACGTGTTGGCATCAAATGTGATGCGCAATGTTTGCGCTGAGGTGGTGTGTTTGAATGGATAACTGTCACATTGGGTTTTTGTAGTGAGTGAAAAAAAACCAATGAGTTACCTGTTCTTTAAGTTTAATCCCATATTTTAATCCCGTCTTCTAATCTCATTAACCCTGAAGCCTTCTCCAATCCAAAACCTCCTGCTTTTTGTAGCCCCCCGCCCCACCCCTGTACCTGTATGTGTACCTGTTATTCCTCTGTTCCCTTTTTTCCCCTCAAATATTCCTGTTTTTGCTTCTGTTTCCAATCCCCTCCTCTTTTTACCTCAACCTCCCCCCCCCCCCCCCCCCCCGCCGCCCCCTTTCCCTCCTTCCTGTCAGTATCACCCAAAACTCAACAATGCAAGCAACATCTCTCTCAAGCCAGAGCAGTTAGTCTTATTGCAGTTTGTTCCTTTCATCCTGCAAAGTTGTTACAAACGTACGTAATGAGCGTCAACTGGTATTTTCATCTAGATACACGTGTATGTCTTGTACGCACGTGCAAAATGTGTACGCGTACTACTGTGCGTTTGTACATTTTATAGATGTTCCCATGTACTGTACATTGTACATACTTGCATTAGTTTAACTGTGTAGTGCGTGTTCGTGGGTGTGTTCATCTATTCAAACCGTGGACGAAAAATTCCAGAGAACAAAAGAGAACAATATCGTTCACGATTCCCAGCATACGTCCGCGATTGGGATCGTGTACAAAACCTATGGGAGTACAAACTAAAGAGGGACAATAGGACGTCCACGATCGACGGTGAACACACGTTTGGGTGCACATGTGTGTGTACATAGTTGGACACAGTGACTCTCTATAATAACAAATGTATACATATGGTAGTTGTAATGGAAACTCTAAAACACAGAAACATTTTGAAAGTCCCATGTACCGGTACATGCATGTATCATTGTACTTTTCACATGTTCACGTACTATGCTGTAACGTGAACATTGCGTGTCATTTGATTTGATTTTAAAAAATGTACTTTTATAACCTTTTTATATTTGAAGAACTTCAATTTTTTTTTTCATTAAAAAGCCAATTTGGTTGCAAACAGTCTGTCAAATGTAATTATGAAATTAAACAGTCAATCCTTAATTGACATTTCGGGCTGACATAATCAACCAGCAGATGACACTCTGGAGTTACTTAGGTGGCATTTCTTTGATATTTGCCTCCGAAAGAAATATTTTATTCATGACCCTGGGGGAAGACCCTTCTGGCGTTGCGTGTTTCTGATTCCCCCCCCCCCCTCCTTTCACCGTCTCCAGCGTCAAGATGCCTGTGATGTGTTTATCTCCTAAGCAAATTAAACTCTATTCCTCAGAGTCTCGCAAAGTATCTCCTTCCTCCACATCATTGGCGATGGTAATACCATTCTGACAAAATGCCATTACCTGCCCAAATTCCAGCATTCGCCTTCATCTGTAGGTACATTTCTACATCGTGTTCAGGCGATTTTTATTTTCACTTAGGCTGAAAATATCTGTCGGTAAAAGTATCAAATTCTCTAATTTGATTGGCCCCAGCGCGTAGCCAAATGATGAATATTTGATTGGGGAGCAGGGAGGGGGCATGTACTTTAGGGTACAAATTTACCACCCCCTTGCCTGTTCCTGCCGATTTCCCTGCCGATTTCTCAAATGATCACCCACGCAAACAAGCTCAGCAATCCTGTTTCTGGGACTTACACATGTATGAACTCTGAGCAGGGTTGTAAATCTGAAGAGTTGTTCCATCTGAAGAATTAAGGACAAAATGTGGCCACGGTTTCTTTCGCAAGAATGCCATTACACCATCCAACTGTAACCTTACATGTACATGTACACATCCAGGGTAGAATAGCTACAAAAAGTAATTTACCTGGGCGGTTCAATGCATCTGAAGACTGAAACATCAAAATTCTACAAACTTGGTGGCTGTACTGTGGCTCTCTTAATCACATTCCACTTTGTATGTAAGTGGCAAGTGCACCCTGCATCTATAAGAAATGTTGATTGATTGAATGCATTTCATGCAGATCTCTGGATATCAGAAGCAAAATTTTCCAAGGACAAAAATGTTGAATAACCAGTACATATTTTGTAGATGTACATGTACATTATGTAAATTTGTTTATTTCTTACTTTTCCATCATGTACATGTGTACTGTAATATATACAAACACTTTTCATGACATCATGACATTTAAAAATTGTGTTTAGTTCCTGAAAGTATCAATAGTTTTCACACTTTCTGTATCAATTCAGATAGAGTGTACTATACCCAATGTCCGCGTATACGTGTACAAGTTTGTACTTAAATTCCAGTCATTGTTTGCACTTGTACTGTACATGTGTACTCGTACAAGTACTTGCTGTAATAACACGGATGAGCGAATTTTTTGAAAATTTCTGACCTTCAAAATATGATTTGATACTTCAGTGAAAAGCCTTGGCTCACGACCAAATCTGTGCAAACTGCATACGTTTTAACAGCAAGTGGTGCTTTATGTGCATGTACGTACATGTACCGTATACGTGTACGTGTGAAAAGTGCATTAATTTTTAACAAATACATGTACTGTGAACATGTACGTACATGTACATGTATGTACATTTACATGTACATCTCTATTCAAAATTTGCTCGTTGTGATGTAGAACATGGTGGGTTTTTTTTTAATTTTATTTTCCTATACCTGACGATGATACAAATGGCATCTCAGTTGGAGCTGGGGAACAGTTTGCCAATGAGGGTGTACAAATTTAGTTGACTGACATTCTACATGTACATGTACAACCGGTTATAACTTGTTAAGTACCAGTGCATCAAATGTACAGTACGTTACTCTGCTGAACATTACATGTTCGTGTAATGGTCAAGAAAAAAGAAACAGTCAAAAAGTAAAATGGCAGAACAAAATTTTTGGAACTTTGTCAACTCTCTGAATTTGTTTATGGTTTTGACGGAAAAGGTTTGGGAGGGAAAAACTTAAATGTGATCTTTAAAACTGTTTTAGCAGCAAAACCAAATTTTTGGAACTTTGTCAACTCTCTGAAATTTTGTATGGTTTTGACAGAAAAGGTTTTGGAGGGAAAAAGGTAAATGTGATCTTTAAAACTGTTTAACAGCCTGGTCGCCGATAGTAGTACTTGCTTTCAGCTCAGGCCATCATTGACAGCTAGGCCCTTAACTACCTGTCATGTCTGTACATGTACATGTACAGGTAGTTTAAACCCACATGTTCATAACTGTTCCATCACACTTGTTATCCCCTTACTAAATATATAAAATGGCCTCAATTATATTGAAAATTATTGTAAAACAAATTTAAATTTGCCTTGCTACATGGATTTGCTCCTCTTACATGTCTTACATGTGCATCCGTAGATTCAGATACATTCATGAGTACGAATTGGTCTCATATTTGCACCTGTCGAGTTGAAGGATAATAATTCCCATCAGTTCCTGACATGTACATGTACCCCTACATATTGGTACTTTTGCTTCCTGTGGATACTTAACCTGAAGAAGACACAATCGAATTGATCGGTGTCCAGCCTCCGCAATTATGTATGTGAATTGACCTTGTGTGTCAATGCAAATCTGTCAGATTTGATCAAATACACGTATGTATATACAAATCTGCGATTGTCGAAAGTTCAAATAGAGATGGTTTCCTGTTGGCCCCGTGTCCCTTTTCCTCTCCTTCATGGCCCGAGGTGATTTTGCCGTTCCGTGTTCCCTGAGCGAGCGAGGGTACACGTCTTTATCCTCTCCAGTTATTTATTCTACGTTGTCAGATTGTTGACAAGGTGCAATCATTGCCCGGTTTATGGTCAATAAGTCGGTGTCTGGTTTCATCCCCCAAGGTTCCCCTCTTCAGGCAGGGTCTGCTTTCATTTGATTTGCTACAGAGAGCAAGAACAGGAGAGCAGCACGTGTCAAGGGTTGCATCTGTTGGTTTGTCAGGCTAGCTGTCAGTCTGTCAGTCCTCTCGGATGGACTCCCTTTCCTCGCCATCTTTATTCATCAGTGTCAATCTGATCACGTTATCTGGCATACTGTACGCGCGTACTTAAAATCTCAGTCAACATCATCCATGTCCCTACGCTCCTTGTATCCTGGTGGGTTTTTTTTTAGAATCTTCCCCTTGTTTTAACGACAGTCTCTGTCCATCGGCTTCATTTCGGGAGAAGTCGCGCAGTGTTTCATTTGTACGCACGATCTCGCCAAATAAACACTGTAAATCAGCCTCGCACATGTATCTGCGCCGACTTTGTGCACAAGAAATGCAAGTGTGTGTTTAATAGGGAGGCTGTCAGGAGAAGGCTCAGTCAATAATTGTGGAAGAAGAAGGGCCTACTTCTTTCAATTTGAAACGGAGTTGAAGCTGAAGACAGCTTAAGAGATCACCATCTGGAGAAGTGCTTTCTTGCAATTTTGAGCACAGTGTGGTTGCGACGATGTGACACTTACTTGAACAATGTACATACATTGTACATGTACATAGTATGTACAGTTATTGGATTAGTAAAGAATTACCGGTAACCAACTTTATGTTGTTGTTCTGATTCCTTGCAATCACCTCAGTCCCTTGCCAGACTTTTGCTTTTCCCCTTCTTATAATTGATCACAGCTCAAGTGAACCGACATGCTTTAAATGCGTTTGTTTTATTCTTGTTGTTGAAACCTCCTTTGAGTGGCCCCTGTGTTTGTACAGCTGACAGATTCCACAATGACAAAACAATCATACAGTTAGCTAGGATTTATTTTGAGAAGGTGCAAAATTCAGCCCCTCAATTTTCCGAGGCAGCAAAGTCTCACCAGTGCCTCCTTACAAAGAACTTGATTGTCTAACAGTCTTTAATCTAGACGTGCCCTTGATGAAGGGAAAATTTGTTACCCCCTTGGGTGATTTACTAGAAACCTTCCTCACTCTTGCAAAATCCCACACCATTTGATAACTCAACACCCAAACTGTTGGACTCTGATTGTGGGTGGTACGGTATGTCTGACCCCAACATGTAAAGTATAATCAGTTTACTAGTGCAGTCCTCACTCCAACAGAATCAGTCAAAACACGCAGTTGGATTTTGATTGGTTGGGTTGGTTAGGGTTAAATCATTCAGATACCCAAGCTATATATATGTTTTATGAAATGAAATTGGTATACGAAAGGCTGAAACCTATGATTGATGTGCCCAAGACAATAAACATGGACACAAATTAAAACAAACGTGTACATGTACATAAATCAAAGAAAAACAAATGTGTACACATTGTAAAACTCAAGTTAAAACAAAAAATTTAAAAATTCAGTAAACTAATGACCAGTGGACTACATGATATTTTTTTGTTGAGATACAGGAGGTTTGAATGAATCTGACAATACTTTACAAGTTTACATTCAGTTGAGCAGTCCCATCTATCATTTGTAATAAATGTGGATTTTAGGAGGAATATCTGGAAAACGTCAACAATTTACCTTCATCTCTTTCCTTCTTTTTTTTTTTCATCCCCCAGATGAAGAATGCTATTCAAATGAGGCCTGCCGATAGCGAATCTAGAAACGGTAAGCCAGGCTCTAAGACGTTGTTTTTCACCTTGTCTCCTCTTCAGATGGATCCTATCCAATTTCCAAGCCGTTACACACGCATCTCTCCCATCTGTGACCCTTATTAGCAATTCCTCTTCCGCTGCCCAATAATCTACAATCTTTAAATTTGAAAGTCAAAAGATGTTCATGCCTCTTCCGTTTTGGATAGTGGCTAGCAGAGATTTTTGGAGAGGAAAAACAACTGAGTATATTGGTGGAAATAAAAAAGAATGTGATCAAAGTGTGAATTTTTCTTTGTAGACAGCTGGCCTTTAATTGATTGCAATGTTTAGTCCATCACATCTGATGGAGTTTAGCATTGGCGACACATGAATTTCAATATTAGGTTTACACTCCACATAGTTGTGTCGGTGAAGGGCAAAGTGTTTCAATTACAGGTACGTATCTTCTAATTCTCATCGCGAGATGAAACAAAACCAAAAAAAGGGAAAAAAAAAAACTAATTTCAGCATAAAAATTGACTTTTTAAAGTCAATTTTGCCTTGTCCACAGTCGAAGACAGAAAGCTGTTTGTTGGCATGGTATCCAAGAATGCCACAGAGAACGACATCCGGGTGATGTTTTCAGCGTACGGCTCAATTGAGGAATGTCATATATTACGGGAAAGCGAAAAGAGCAAAGGTGAGTGTTGATTGGCTTGTCTCCACTTGAACCGTGTGTATACTCGTTACAAGGGGCTGTCTTAATGATTGCCAAAATTCAGGCCATTTTTTTGTCGTCCGTTAGACGCCTCAGCAAAAAAAAAATTTGCAAGTCAAAAATCAACTGAGAACCGATCACAAACAATGTACATCTTATGACATTTTTGCTGGGGGCTTGTTTTTGCATGACAAAATAATGAACCCAACCAATCAAAATGTTTTGATTAATAGGCCTTTTTACAAATCTTGCAAATATGAGCCACATACTGTAGTGAAGTTGGTTTCCCCTTGGTCTTCAACAAATTTGATTTTTTTTTTCTCGAGATGCATCTCAAGATTTTTCTCAAGATGCATCCTCCAACTGCCTCCATGTAAAAATTGGATTCCGCCTCAATCCTCCAAAATCATCCGTAATTTCTTGGATGTACATGTATGCACTGGAGGGGTGGCCACTGCCTCAATCCTTCAGAATCCTCCAGCAGTCACTGTTAATACGTCGAGGCAGTGCCACTGATATCCTGGAGCAGTGCGGAGGATTTCCAGTATAATCTAGGCTTAAATTTGTGCATGGCAAAGCAAAATAAACACAAGGTACAAACCTTAGATCTTGACACAATGCATCCTCCAAAATCAGCCACACATTTTTGCCATTCAGCTTCAATCCTTCGATTTTTGGAGGATTTTGGGAGGTTAATAGGGTTAATGACATTGTTTTAATAGGATACTGCAATTACAGTTCTTTGCGACGAATACAATTAACATTTTACACTATGCCAGACAAGAGTGTTTGCATCTTTTCATGACGTTATAACAACATATTTGCTTTGTAGCTGAAATTCCAAAGCCTTAGTTGGCATACTAGGACTAAAACAAATATGATCCGAAAGTATTTTGTTACCTGATCACATTGGGCTGTCAGGGCAATATTTGGGGGAAATAAAGTAGACGTTTCGCTTTTTCCGTGTCACGTTTCACTTTCCATATTGGCTCAAGTTCTCTCCAGTTCCAAGTCACGGACAGGTGAAATCTTTTTCTAAGTTGCCAGCGGCGGGTTAACCTGCCTAATTTCCAGGCAGCTGGGGTGCAGGAAAATAAACAGAAAAACAAATAAAAGCAAGAATGCTAGGAGTTATTTATTGTGGGGGCTGCATTTTCATAAGTGTAATTGTTGTCGTTCATTTTAAGAATTTGTTGTCATCACAGAGATTGACAATATTAAAAGGATTTCACAATTTGCCATAGGCATTGAATACAATTTTATGAAAAAGGCCATTGGTTTTTTTAAAATTAATGCATGTACAACCAGATGGGCCTCTTTTAATTTTTGGTCGTTCTCTTGCAGCGAGTTGTGCCTTTGTAACGTTTTCAACAAGACAGAGCGCCCTCAACGCCATCGCTGCACTACACCAGTCAACAACAATGGAGGTATACATGCGTAACAAATACGTACTTGAATACTACTTGTGTATATTTCTTTCTTGCACTGGGTTTTACCCTTCATCGACAATCTATTATAAGCATTAGTACAGCCGTCCTAGAGCTTGTGAGAACAACTTTCTCAGGTAATTTAGATTTGATTTTGAACCCAAAGCCTACTGCCTCTAAAAATCTTGCCAGAATTTGCTGGATGTCCAAATCTACTTGTAAAAGGCAGTGCCAAATACCAAGAATTAAATCTCTCTGACTTCAAAAGTTTTTTTTTATTTTTTTATTTTTGGGATTATGTTCATATTATATAATTTATTCACACACTTAAGGTATTTATATTGGATGGCTTTTTTTTCAGGGGATACAAGAATATATTGCACAAGTTGTAACAATATTACACAAAGATGAGTGCAATATTGTTATAGCAAAAAAATGCAATATTGTTATACAGCAAGTGCAATATATTCTTGTATCCACCCAAAAAAATGTAAGGGCAACTGTGAGTTTCTACACTCTTGATTGTGCGGGAACTAGCGAAATTTGTTAAAATGCTCGGATGAGGACAATGTCAAAAACCCTATCGTCCTCAATCGGGTACTTCTACTGACATAATATTGCAGTCGTCCGTGGAACTTTTTACGAAAGCATATAATACGCTGATTTATTTTTACCACTGGAAGCCTGATGCAAGTAATAATCATAATTATCATCTCTGAACATATGAAACACTAAACCATTTTCCATTTTTATGCGATAATTATCTCTGTCAGAAACCATAAAATGAGAAGCTAATCTCGTTGTCAGTAAACAAGCTGGGGAAGTAAAGCATTTGCATATAAATAGTTTTTGCAGGCCAAACGGCTGATTCTAAATCCGCAGAGCAAATATTATGCTTACTACTTTTTTGTTCTCTTCTGTAAATGCGTGGGTTTAATTGATCCACACACAGGCATAAATTATCTTCTTGATGTTTACGCTGCGTACTGGTCTTGGATGACAAACAGACCAGGCTGTTTGCGTACTCCCAAACTACATACGATGCAGTGACCCAGTCATTATTGCAGGGTTCGAAATTAGCGGTAGCCCGCTAGCCAACTGCTAGTCAAAACAGCGGCGGGCTAGTCAAACTATTCCTTAAGAAGCCCAGCTGGCGAGTCAAACAACTATTGGGATACAGCAAAGATGAACGGACAGGAAGAAACAAAATAATTATTAAATTCAGAAAGAAAGCCTCATCAATTTGTGTCTAATTTTATGGTTAAATTATTAGTTCTGTTTATTAAATACTGACAAAATTGCCTCAGAATTGAGCCTGAAAATGCGCCATTTTGTAGGCCCTATTTGAACCAGAAAAGCAAGGTGGGCTAGTGAAAATGCCTCGTGCTAGTTAAGAGTCTGTTTCAGTAGCCCAGCTGGCTAGTGAACAAAAAAGTTAAGGTGGAACCCTGCATTATTGTATGCTCTAGCACACTGTGTAACCGGCATGTAGAGAAATCTTCGCATTATTAGTACACTTCAATCAAGATTCTTTTTTTTTAAAGATAAAATATAAAAACAGAGAAAGGATCAGAGAAAATCCTTGATGGGATTGAACTGTGGACAAGCACTGTGGTTGCTCCTAGAATGAAATTTGTACGTATCTCGGAAGACAACATCTCGAATCTTGAATCAATGACACCTCCGCCGCACTTAGTTCTGAAAATGCGTAGAGCAACAACTAACAGTGTAAGTGCTTAACAGCTTGGTTTAATGAGAGGTGTTGAGAGTCTGCTGAACGGTCTCCATGTGTTACTTGAAGCGGATGTATCAGGATTCACCGATACAGGGTTATACAGGGTACCAGCTAAGCAACCGTAATGGCTGACATGTTTATTGTAGGTCACACGTCAACACAATCAAATAAGCCTTTAAAAGCCGTGCACAAAACCAACTGAGAGGTGACGCTCACGGGGGCGAGCGTTCGGAAACTTATTCAGCCGCGTAATGCGCTGACGGGAAAGAGATGTATTGAATTCCAAAGACTCTGAAGTCCCAACTAAAAAAAAAAAAAAACCTGATTTAGGGGAGCCGATGTTAAGCACCGAAAAGCTGAAATGAATCGTGTCAATCAGTTTGCGCCCCGTGGAAGGATCGAGCCATTCCGGGCGCAGCGCGCTACCCGTATCAATGTCAGTCTTTCCGCAGAGTCTTTTTACTAGTTTAGCGTCCCAGTTTGTTCCCGGGCAGTGTGTCGGGAACCAGAGCCAGCATCAAATGTTTCACTGCTGCGATCCTCACACCCTGGGAAAAAAACCTGTCATTATCAACTAATACTGTAATGGAATAGCCCGTATTAATGTCAGTTTCTGTCAAGATATTGTGAGTTACGAGGTTTTTTGTCCCTTCTCTTCCGTTTAAGGCACGTACATGTAGTAGGGATTTGTGTTTTAATCACATACACGCATTTGCTATGGTGCTAAATGTCAAGTAGCCTTTGCAAAAGTGAGTTTTGTATTGCTAAGTAGTCCAGTGCTTTGTGTTGGTTAGAACATATCTACCTCAATCACGCTTACTCCTTTATGATGTTAATGGCATATACACAAAGTTCCTCCTTCAAAAAAATTTGCGTGGGGGGGGGGGATACAGTTTCAGCATATCGGGAGCATTATGACAATCCTACTTACATGTAGTTGTCAGAATCAGTCACACAAGGTTACATGTATTTGAGTTGTCTTGCACAGAATATTTTGCCCCAGATACCTACATGTAGCTGAATGGAAGAGCTAACGGTAGATTGCTAAGATACCTGTACACTTTGCACAGTGGTTAATGGGAGCAGGACTTAGATGGGTCATCATACATGTACATTTATGCACATTAGATTTTGTAGCTTATCTGAGATGGTCTTTGAGCCTGGGGTGGGGGAAGAAACCGTCCCTTATCATCATAAAGGGTAACATCCTTTAAACACAATGATGGTGAGCCAAAGTCCTGTTCTGGATCCCTGCTCTGTAGGAACCCTGGACCTTACTACGGAAGAGCATTTGAAAACACTTTTTGAGTTATCAAATATCCGCTCTAAAATCTGAGTCCTGAGTCATGAATATTGAGTCTGAATCTTGAGTGGCAAATCTTCTACATTTACTAAATCATAAAAGTGAATTTTATGGTACTAAACCTGACCGTATCAATGTGTTGCTATTTTTCTCCCTTTTCCTTTTTTTTTATTGTCAACTTCAGTTTTCTTTTTTCCAATTTGATGAACTACAAATACACCATTTTTTTGCGAATTAATACATTAACTGTCTCAGAACTCAACCCATCAAACCCCGAAGGCATGTGTTGTTGGAATCTGTCGGGATGGGTACAGTACCCCGAAACTTACAGTCTTTTACATTGGGTTGGCACACCTCCAGATACAAAGTCAGAAATATGTGTGTGTGCAGTTTCCCATATGGGTGTTGGAATTTGCCAGGATGGGTATGGTTCCTAGAAAATCATGCTAGGGAGTTATTGTTAAGCAACAAATGTAAAAAAAAGAAGAAAAAGACTTAGCCTAATACTAATATTTTCTTTTATTCTTTAGGGCTGCACCTCGAAGCTTGTGGTCAAGTTTGCCGACACAATAAGAGAGAAGGAACAGAAGAGAATCCAGGCCATGAACCAGGCGCTTAACAGCGGACTCGCCAACAACTTCAGCAGCCAGTACTTTGCGGTATGACCAGGGCCTGCATTTGTGAAGTGTTCTGTCAAAACCCACTCGCTTCTTGGAAGAGCCTGAAATTAAGCCAAAAATAATATTGGGGGTCAACCAAAAAAAATTGTCCCTGCAATTTTTTTGCGATATATTTGAGTTTCTACATACGTTTATTAATACACAGTAAAACTTCAGACTGTAATTTTGCCTCCAAAGAATTTTTGTTTTGATAATCAGTAGAGGTGTGTACCAGTCAAAGGAATAACCAAAATCTAACAGCCAATTCCTCTGTTATCCTCTTTTTTGACATCACAAAATATAAAATGGACAATTTTTTTCAAGGAAAGTCTGTTGTAAACATTTTTATTATTATAAAATAGAAAATCCAAATTTAAACAGTATTCTAAAAACTGGGGTTTGTTAATCGGCTACCGGAAAAGTTTGTTTTTGACAGAACACATCACATTTGCTTCTGTCTTTCTGTTATGAACAACCCTGCTTCCTATATCTGTTGGCCAAGCCTTTACAAAATATTTTTTAAAAATGGGATTTGACTTGGGAAATTGGAAGCTGTCTCCTTGCCATCAACTTTGCAGCTTGTTTCGTGACACTGATCATCAACTCAACACCTTGTCCCTTTGCCTTGCAACCACATCAGTGTTTTCTTCTCACTCCTTTCCGATACTTTTCCTGACTTTTAGTCACTTCAAAACATATTGTGCCTTTTTTTAGGGGGTTAGCTTTTTCTGGTCCATTTTGAAAGACGTGTGTCTTCTTATCTTTAGCTTCATACTATAGTATCTTGGTTTT
Organism: Patiria miniata; assembly: GCF_015706575.1. Lineage (NCBI taxonomy): Eukaryota > Metazoa > Echinodermata > Asteroidea > Valvatida > Asterinidae > Patiria > Patiria miniata. Next base: position 10,108,450 of record NW_024037068.1, read on the forward strand.
GCCTCCTTTTGTTTCCAACTGTCAAACCTACATTGTTAAGGGGACATTTTCTTCATCAGTGGTTTCACAGTTCAGTGAAGTTTGAAATAAGCATTGCTTGGTGCCTGTAGGGAGTTTTTCTGAAGGGATATTAAAAAAATGTAGAAAATACTACACATTCAAAGTCTGTGTTTGGGTTGAGTGTACTTTCTACTCATCCACCCAAAAATGGTAGTTATGAAGAATGACAACCCACAAGTCCCCCCCCCCCCCCAGTTTAATACTTTAATGTGTTCTTTGGCATTGCTGAATGTAGAAACTTAAGTCACCAATTATAGTGACGCATAATCAATTGATTTCTCAGGCATTTTGTCACGGTCATTAAATTCCTATGCCCGCTGGTTACAACCCAGCCCTACCCCCCCCAAAAAAATCCCTAACCCCCCCCCCCCTTCCCGCAGTTTCAGATTCTGTTGTCAGTCGGTGGACAGCACAAAGCATCAGCCGCCCAATCAATGCTTCTGCAGGATTCTATCCCAAGAGCGCGATAGACCAAAAAAAAAAAAAAAAACATCATCCCTCCTCATGCAAAAACCCCAGGGTGTTTGGAATGTACGCTCTCTCGGCAAATTTAACAGCTGTCTGCCGCTTGGTTCCCGGAGGCCAGCACAGATTAAACGCTTGTTCCTCCCAGCTCAGCTTGGCCAACTTCTTCTCCGACTAGAAGCCTCGGAATTCATTCATTGAAATTACAAAGACAATGCCGAGGGTTTTAAGAAGTGATTAATCAGTGGGTAGCACCGGCTTTTTTTTTGTCCGGTACATGGTAATGCGGTCTCGTACCTCGGGGTCTAGCCTTAAAGATGTACAAAGTTAGGCCTTAACTTTGTTAATCTTCCCCCCCGAAGATAGTGGCTTAGATTTCTGAAGAACAGTGTATTGCTGGCTCAGACAAAAATGGACAACAAATAGCTTCTTTCCCCCGTTCCTATTACTTTTCAATGGTTGGGCCATAGTTTTGCAACGGGCCTCACATTCCACTTTCCAGCTGGTCTCGCATTCCTTGCGGATGAAAATCACCAGGAAGTTTCTCTTTGGAGCGTAACTGAACTCTTGGTAGCTTTCCTTAAGTATTATGTCATCAACTTTATTGTTATATATATCAAAAGTTCTTGGATGTCAAATGGATTCAAAAGACTCTGTCTCTTCATTCAACCATTTTGTTTTGATTGACCTGCATAAAAAACCACAGGATCCTCAATTGCTGTGCATGTACATGTACATTGTACTTCTTGGAGCCAACAATGTAAATTTATATATTTTTTAGGGGGAATACCAGTACATACAGGATTTGAATTAAGAGAGAGGAAGGGTTTGAAGTGCAATATGTTTCATACCAGGTTTCAAATGTCGGTCTTTAATGTCTACTAATCCTTTGCAGTGCACTTGTACTTTCTTTATTTTCTTCCAATTGATTGAGCAAAATACACAGACATACACATCCTTTAAAAAATTACATGTTTTCGGAAGTGCATTTAATGTTGGGGCTTCGAGCTTTATAAATAAGAATATTCATCCTCTGCAACATAATAAAGTCATTTTGATGCCTGGCAGGTTCGCTCGTGCATGGGAAGATAACAGTCAAAAAGGATGGGGGAAAAAAATGCCAAAGTACATCAGCTTTCCGCTTGGGTATTCCTAAAGTTCATTCGCTTCACGCCAATGTTTCCTAACGGCATTAAGACACGTCGATAACTTTGCCCCTTTCCCGAAGGCGAAATTGGCAGATCAGAGTGCACTACAGTGGAAGAGTTCTCGTCTTTGCTCTGCACTGCCCATCAGATTGATTTTTCCATTTTCAAAACGTCCTGGTTTGTGAATGTATGTTCTTTCTGCAGAAAGCAGAAAGATCCAGCACATACATGTATGTTTCAGTTAAGTTGAAATATTTCGGACCGTTTCTATTTCGTTGTTTTTGTCAAAAATTGTAACATATCGCAGATAAAACGACAGGGTTTGAAGTGACATTTAATAGCGTCTTCATTAAATCCAACTGAAATCAAATTGCTGTGCATGGGGCAGTCTCTCCAGTATCATGACATATTCGCTTCGCTTAAATTATAAACTTTTCATGAAGTTAAGATTGTAATGTTACAAAATATTTTTGCAGTGCTGTATCAAAGCAATATGAATTACCCCAGGGCAAGGCTGCGGGTTTTTTCCCCGAGTCATACTCAGTTTCTTTTTTTTTCTGGTTTATTTCGGATTTCTTCAATCTGAGTAAGATTAGGAAACCACCAGTGTTGGTATGACTTGGTATTGGACACTCTGACCTCTGTTGATTGGTATCCCGCAGCTTACACGGCACAACTTCATGTCCCCTTTGTGACCTGCCTGCAGGGCACCGGTGGAGAACTCCACTGGTTAATGAGTTACTGGATTCTGTATTACATGTACTGTACGGTACATGTACTTTACAAAATGCGTACAGTGTGTCTACAGTGACCACATGTACATTTTGGACACATACATGTAGATATAAAGAATAAAGGACTGAAATTAGAAATTACAAGTAAAATTTAACAAGACGGCTGTGAAGCAGAAGTTTTTATTAACAGTCAAAAACAAATGTTTGTGTTGCATAAGTTAAACTCAAGAGCTTGAACAAGCAAGTGTGTGAACACACACAAAATAGGACATGGATGCTGGTTTACATATCTGAGATGTGCAAACAAGCAGAAGTACTCTTTCACATAAAACGTGAAAATTTTTATTTCTTTCATTGTTATTTTTTTCTTGTGGATACATTTGCGTTAACCTCTTGCCATTGTTTTCCCAGAACAAGGCTTGATTAACAAATACTTCGGTTACATGGATTGTGTACACGAGGATTTTTCATACATGTCTGTACATTTTCAGAAACAAACAAGATCTTATCGATCCCATTTGGTCCAATAAGCAATCCAGCAGACTGGCTTTGCACCACATTCTGTTTCCCCCGGAGGCTTGCCGCCACTGCAGTAATTCCATTTGCTCCAAAAAAATATGGCTGCATGTCGCTCAGTTAAAGGAAAGTAAAACAGATAACGAGCCCCAGGGGTGGGGAATAGCAGGAGAGGGTACCTGCCCACCGGTGGTGAGGGGAGGGGAAGGGAAGGGAAGCGCAGCGCTGGCAAAAGAACTCAAAACATACGTTGGTCCTCTGTATCGAATCAGCGGCCTGGATTGCAGCATTATCAACTCTCGGCTTCTTCGCTTCTCCGTTTTGGGACACAGTGGCCGACAGACCGTGTGCCGTGAGCTATGCTTGAGGGAGGCTTAATTTGTTGTTTGGTCTCACCTGGCGCGGAGTTTGTAGGATTATTATCGGACCGTGCCGACTAAGTCACTCTCTGAACCGTTAGCATTTCAAGACAAGTTGACCGGGATTGCGGGGAAGCCAAAAATAACTTGAAAACGACTTTAACAAAATGAGAGATAACGTAAAGGGATACGTGTACATATGCTTTACTAGTATATGCATGGGCGTCGCGAGGGGGGGGCAAGGGGGGACACTTGCCCCCCCCCCCTGGAAAAGCCAAAAAAAAAAAAAAAAAAAAAGGAAGGGAAAAAACAAAAAACAAAAAAAAAGAGGCGCGAAGACAAAGTGGTGTAAATGTAATGAGTTGGGGGGGGGGGGGGAAATGTCCCTGCCCCCCTCTAAAACTGATAAATCGAGAATGTGTTGAGAAATAGAATCATTTTTTGGCCAAAAAATTGTTTTGACCCCCTCTAGAAAAAATCCTGGCGACGCCCATGAGTATATGTACACGTGCACTTTTGATAAGTGCCATTAAAAAAAAATCTACATGTGCGTGCACTTTTGATAAGTGTCATTAAAAAAATCTAGTTCAAATGTCGATGCAAGTACCGGGGTACAGTTCCTTCACTGGTTACCAATAGCTGTGTACATTGTAAACTACAACAGGGAGCCAGGACCGAGAAATGTCTTGATGACGTTTTGGCCATTGACAATGCTATTAGTGAGCAGGTGTAAGTTGCATGTACGTCATGAATCAACCGTTAGGCAACTTAATGTTCCCATCTGCACTTGCTTTTTAATGTAAGTGTAGGTTAGCCTGCATGTATAGTCGTGTTCCCTAACGTGGCGCACTTCGAAGCTTACCCAAATTTCCTTGTATAGTGTTGCCAAACCTCTTTGTTGACAAACCTCAAATTCATGCAGTAAAATACTAGTACTTTTACCTTATTAATGCTTGCTATTTAACCTCTGTGAACAATTTCGGTTTCATAAAATTTATTCCGAAATTCAAAAACGGTTGCGTCCGGAAATTGGGCACAAATTGGCGGAGTGTTCCCTAACCTGGCGCACTTGAATAAATTTCGGAAAATTCCAGATTAACATGTACATGTAAGAAATTCTGTAAACTTGATAAATTCTGATAAATAATTATTATCTCTACTTACATACCCAGCCAGATGTTTGTCAGAAAATTATTTTCTTATTTTTCGGGGCATTTTCAAAGGGTTCACTTTGCACGTGAAAATAAAATCGGAAAATCACGCCAAACTAACTTTTTCTTGTAACTTTGTTACAGGTAAATAAACTCGCGATTTATGAACAGGAGTGTTTAGAACTTGATGAAATTTCACTTTCTGTGAAATTTCAGTTAAAACTTTCGCTCTAGGTAAGCGCTACAGGCGAAAAATCAAAGTGCGCCACGTTGGGGGCCGCGCCACGTTCGGGTACATCAACAATACACGTACGTACATGTACATGTATCTGTAATAAACATATTGCTTATGTACACATACAATAAAGTAAATGTACGTACATACATGTACGTACATACATGTACGTACATAAAGTACACGTACGTTCATATATAATCCTGTTCTCCACCTCCTTGGTGGCATTGATAGCCATGCAAAACTTTAAATGTCTTCAGCATACATTTGTATGAGGGAATTTTCCCTTAACATGAAAGACTTCCAGGTGTATTCGTTCATGTAGCATGCAAGTCCTGAGCCCTAGTAACAACACCAACTTTTCCCCCAGTCGAACCCCTCATCCCCGAGTATTTGAAATTCTCTTAAAAGATTACTGCATCCGTGAGATCCTTTGGGAAGCCCGATCCCACATCCCCTTGGGCCTACTAATGCGCTTGCCGTTAACACCCGGGTCTGTTTAGCTTCGGAAATCGGCCATGGGAGCCTGACCCAGTTCAGGTCGAGAGGGAATTTTTTTCTTTCCCCTACCTCCCTTGATGTCTTCTCGGAGGAGAGTTTTTTAATCTGCAGATGCTGTCTTTGGTCAGGTTGGTTAGGTTCTCTTGCCCCAACATCTGTATTGCCGAGGGGATGTGGGAGAAAAGCTGTGGTTTCTCCAGACACTACCCCTTCTGAAAATAATGCTGTCTTGAGAAATGTACAGACTTGTATGCAGTGTACATTGACATTGGGTGGGGGTTTTTTTTCGTCCTGAAGTACATGTACATGTACATGGTTGTTTGGATAAGCTCTCCTTTATAGTTGCCAAACGGATGTGCGGGAAATCCTTGCCTCTCAATGTAGACCGAATGAAAGCTTGGAAGCAGGAACGCAGCATCTTGAAGACTTAAAATATCTCGAATTACAGTAGAAAAAAGGGGAAGGAGCCTTCTTTGTCATACTTGACATGTAGTTGGTGTCAACTTAAAATCAATGACCCAGTTTTACAGTCGAGTGTTTTTTTTCCCACAGAACGGCATATGGGCCAAACCATTATGCTATAAATTGTTTGATAATATTAGCTACATTTGTAAAGATATATAACTTGATCCTTTTCGCTTTGTATTTCTTTAAAACAAAAAGACTATTTCTGGGGTTTACTTCCAGAAATTTCATTCCATGGATTTCAAAATGCAAATTCATCAATGTACCCTTCAACTTCTTTAAACCATAGCTTTAAAAAAAGATAGCCAGATACTGACAAAATGTTCTTACTGTTTTTACATGTTGTTCGCCCTAGTCCTTAACCCTAACTCCCTAGGGTGATTTAGTTGGAACCTTCCTTATCCTTGCAAATGGGTCATTCTATAAATTTGGGGTCCACTTTTTTCCCGTCCCTGTTACATCTGACATCTATGATTGTATAATTCTGATGCACTCCTTAATGCAGTCATCCTCCAAGAGTGATTGTGAATAGCAAACTACCTACCCAACAAATAAACAATCATTTGAAGTCATTCTTAATGATGCTTGAATGGCAAATTACAGAGTACCAAGGTAACAGGGACGGGAAAAATGTCACACTTTGGACCCCAAATTTATAGAATGACCCAAATCCCAACACCATACGGTAAACTGTGCACATAAACAGTTGGACTCCAACTCTGTCTATTTTCGGTATGCCTAATCCTAGGTAAAGCACAGTCAGTTTACTAGTGCAGTTCTCATCCTAACAGATTCCAACAAAACCTGGTGTTGGGAGTTTGGTTGATTGGGGATCGTCAGGGTTAATCAAGTATTTTTGAAGTTTAAATTTTGAATCTATATCAGGCGCACATTTTTGCAAAATTGGCTGTGTTCTGCCTTTTCTGAATCCTCAGTATCTGCCAAAATCATCCCCGTGGATTTCAAATAATCTGGGATAGTTATTTAATCATGGTTTGTTAGGCAAAAAAAAAAAATATTCGGTCTCTGGTCAGACCAAAGTTCCGGAATTGACGCGGCCACGCGGCTTTTTTTTTTTCCTTCAAGCTTGGATTGTACAGACAAGGTGGGTACTATTTTGCTTTTTTGGTTTTCTCATGTACATTGGTGTCCTCCATAATTTGCCTTGGTGCTTTCGATCATTTGCCTTGGTGCAATTTCCCATTCCTTGGTGCTCTTTGGTAAAAAAAATTGAGGCGCTACCGCGGAACATTTTGGGGAAAAAAAAAATCGACGCGCATGATTAAAATCGACGCGCGCGCTGACCAGAGACCGACTTATTATTTTTTTGGCCTTACTTGTAATAATTATTGCAGGTCTCGTGCCATTGTGCTATTGAATGAGCAGTGCAGCTTTTCGTGTCTTACCTCTTTTTCATATGTCGCCGAGACCTTCACCCATGCAATAAGAGCTAATTACCCTAACAAGATGACTAATTAAATACTAACGAGATAAATTAGGCAGGTAATTGAAAGGAACATATCCTGATACACGATGAGGGATAGGAACTAGCATGGGAGGAAAAAAGAATGGAAGTTTTACATGGTAACCAAAACTTTGCCCTTTCTGGATGTTCAGATTCACGTGTCCCGGTACATGAACGAGATGACTAATTAAATACTAACGAGATAAATTAGGCAGGTAATTGAAAGGAACATGTCCGGAGACACAGTGAGGGATAGGAACTAGCATGGGAAGGAAAAAGAATGGAATTTTTACATGGTCACCAAAACTTTGCCCTTTCTGGATGTTCAGATTCACGTGTGGGTGTACATGTTCATGTATTCTCAACTATCTAATAATCAACCTAATGCCAATTATGTATAATACATGTACGTACATATACATGTATACATGCGTATACATGTACCAATGGTTACATTAAAGTGTAGTCATTCAAATTTTATAGACCTTTCTTTGCCGAACCCTGGTTTGTACTTTTTGCCAACCATGGGTTGGTAAACTATGGAAGGTTAACATTGCAAAAATAAAGAATAGTTCTTTAATATTCGCCTTGAACAAAGCTAAAAGCCACTCTTAAGTACAGGGCTACAAGAGAAATGAAAAGAAGAGTAGGCACTCAAGAAAACTGAAGGTAGGAATTAACACGGGAAGTGTTTCCAAACATATTATTAGTTTGTTGAACCACATTTTTTATTTGCAAAAACTTTAAATTTAGAATAACGTGGATCAGTATTGCATCTTTTTTTACTTCATCAAGGAAGCTCAGGTGTTTCAGCTGAATGCAAATTACAGATTCTAACTTGACATATTTTTTCATGTTAATCTGCACACAGACCAGTGAAATACAAATTCATATTGAAATTCAAGTTTATTATCCACACTAAAAAGTATAGAAATTCAGCTTCCACTGGCATTTCTGAACAGCGACATTACATAAAACCGCAATAAAAACCAATATATGTAATAACGATGAATTTGCTAAAGCGCTTTTTCCCAAGGATACAAAGCGCATACAAGAAATATAGTACGTATATAGTACGATATACAAAGATCACTGGACTCACACACAAAAAATAAACCGATACAATACAGTAAATATTGAGAGGACCATGTAATACATAATACTGTTACCGTACATTGAAATTTGTACCTAGTTCTTACATGAGCGTGCGTCTCACCCAAGGAATGGGCGCACAGAACTCATTACACATTCACAGGCACTCTGGGTGCCAGTCAAGTGTGGAATGTGAGTCAATATTGCGGTCATTGATATACTGCATGGATCATGGACTCAACCTGATGTCGACGGGATTCACTCCTGTACCATTCCCCTTGGGGAAAACTAGCAGCATATACATGTACACCTCGGTCTACAGCTGTTATTCTCAATTTAAAGTCTTCGTTCTCTGACTTTCCATTCTTAGACACAAAAAAAAATAAGTCGGTCTCTGGTCAGCGCGCGCGTCGATTTTAATCATGCGCGTCAATTTTTTTTTTTTTTCCAAAATGTTCCGCGGTAGCTCCAACAGCGCCCTCTATTGCCGCACCTCCTCAATTTTTTTTTACCAAAGAGCACAAAGGAATGGGAAATTGCACCACGGCAAATGATCGAGAGCACCAAGGCAAATTATGAAGGACACCAATGTACATGAGGACACAAAAAAAGCAAAATAGTACCCCACCTTGTCTGTACAATCCAAGCTTGAAGAAAAAAAAAAAGCCGCGTCCCCGCGTCAATTCCGGAACTTTGGTCTGACCAGAGACCGAATATTTTTGGGGGGGGGGCCTTAGTTCGATATTTTTCTTTTTACAATGGATAATTAATTAGGCACCCCTCCCCCTTCGAACGGTAAGAAAAGAGAGTTTGGGGAGACCACTGGGAGAGACATTCAAAGACATTGCCGACGACGCATGACACTCATGCAGAGCCGCCATGGCTTATGTGCACATCCAAAATAAAAGTTGCGCATAGTCTGCGCTATATGCGCGTGAACCAGGGCTCTGGAGAGTGGTAAAAATAAGCGCCATCTTTTGTTCACACAGGAAGCCCATAGTCTTCATTCTTTGACTTTCCATCTCAATAATCTCAATCTCCGTCTTTTTTCTTGTACACATTCATCTGTTGACGTTCTTTGTACTCTCATGCTTGTTGGTTGCTGACAGGTAAACAAGCCACCCTGGTTTCTTTTTTCTTATTATTTTCCGTAAAGTGAAAATCAGTACTTCTTTACATGACGATGTGCATTTCAGTGATAAAGGAACAGTGGTTAGATCAGTTTGCCGAAAGTCGGCATCATGAGACCACAACATCAAGTGACATGATACCGTCTATACACGTACTGTACCGTACATCAGCGATCTTTCTCTTTTTCTTCTAAATCTGCCTACTTCTTGTGTCATCTTACATGCATGATTTCCCCATACTCATCCTTCAGCATTTGCTCTCTCTTACGTCTCACCCGTCACCAAATTCCACCCTTGCTCCTCGTTGACCCATCATCCTTCCCCCCATCACTAAGACATTGACCTCCCCCCTCCCTCCCCCCAACTCCGTCTCAGTCCCGAGTGATCAGAATGCAAATGAGAGATGATCATCATCATTCCCCCTCTCTTGCAGTCTCCTTGTCTCCTCAAGGCTACTGTTGTGATAGCTGAAATCCATATTTCTGTCGGTAATGGTATTGACTAGCTGTCCTCCGCGCCTATTCGCTGTGGGGACGCTGCTGCAATTGGGCCCCCATCCCCAACGTTCCCCCCCCCCCCCCAACACATCTACACACCTCGAATAGTCAAGGGAACGATGGGCTATAGTAGGAGGCAAGACTCGAGGAATAATTAATTGCCGTCTTCCCCCTGCCAAAGTGAATAACGACGTGATGTGTGCAGTAGCGTGTGTACTTGGAGAGAGCTTAATTGAGTGTAGCGGCAAGAGATCATTGTAAATAAAGTGCATGCGATACGACATTCATACACAGGCACATCTCTATCACAAAATTCATCATCACTAATACTTCAAAGAAGTACATGTTATGCAGGGTTCGAAATTAGCGGTAGCCCGCTAGCCAAATGCTAGTCAAAACAGCGGCGGGCTAGTCAAACTATTCCTCAAGTAGCCCGGCTGGCGAGTCAACAAATTATTGGGCTGCGGCAAAGATGAAAGGACAGGAAAAAATACATCATTAAATTCAGAAAGCAAACCTCATCAATTTGTGTATAATTTTATCAACTGTTTTAAAGGGTTAAATTAGATCTGTTTATTTAAAACACTGACAAAATTGCCTCTGAATTGAGCCTGAAAATACGGCATTTTGTATTTGAGCTAAAAAAACAATGCGAGCTGGTGAAAATGCCCCCTTGGGCTAGTTAAGAGTCTGTTTCAGTAGCCCAGCTGGCTAGTGAACAAAAAAATTAAGGTGGAACCTGATGTTATGTCCATGGCTCACTTTCACCTTTGAGTGCTTTATGGTAATAAAAAAATTGGTTGGTTCCCACCAACAGATGTACATTACAGGAGGGGGGGGGGGACTACATGTAGTCCGTGCCGCTAGCACAAAATTATTTTCTGGCAGCAAAAACATTTAATTTCAAATTTGTAGAGTAATTACTCCATATCTAAACGTGGGTGGATTGTTTTGTTCATATTCTTATACAAAAGTGAATAATCTTTGTATTTCTAGATTTAAAAATCAAAATTTTTTTTTTCAATAATCGCCTGGACAGTACCTCTTAAAACTACACAAGTACCAGTTTATACAACAGAATGTGTTGAATTATGGCTGTTATACACAAATTGTTTTTATGAATAGCTTCAGTTTAGACGCACTGCCCTAAGCTATGATCTATAATCATCGAAGGAGTCTAGTGTATTCTGAATGAATATATATGTTCATGTACCATTTCGAAGTGAATATCAGATTACTAGTGGAGTTGCATCTTACCTTTCACCTCCGTAGCCCAGGATCGAATCCCACCCATGCCCACATGTGAATTGGGTTTTTAGTCTCTGCCTATATTCTGTGGCGACATATTCCTCCAGCCTTTAGAAACAAAATGTACTTTTTTTCATTGTCTTCATCAGTCTTGCAAGCGACCGTGCCATTGACTTGTTTTCGCAACAAACTATTTAACAATTACCCTACAAAACCAAATACTGCGCCCGTCTCCCTGCGCGTTCATGCGCCTTCGACGAGCGTTCGATTATCCCAAATAACCTGTGACCCATAACATTGTGCGCATGGGCAGTTGAAATAACGAACTGGCTTATTTGTAAAAAATTGTGGCTAATTGCTCAGACTTCTTCTATCAGCTGGGCACTGCAAACCTCAAAAATTAAGCCCATGCACATGTGTGTAAATCACTGTACTCTCAGACCCTGTTTAGCAATTTTGAGACATGTAGTTGGCATGCACATAAACATTAAGGATTTTCATCCCTTAAAGGAACCGGGTGGAAATACAGGAAAGTTTAGAAGCTCATCTCGGTTTACTTTGGAAATACCGGGTCAGAGAAATTCTTCACAAGTTGCCTAGCAACGAGTCTTAGCTTCCTCACATCTTCATGGAGTCCTCCTGGAGTCCTCCTGATAGCCGTCTGCTGACTATCAAATTTGACTCTGACGAGTCAAAAAGAGTCATTAACAGATTGCTTCCAATTAAAAGAAAAAAACCTTGAAAACAGGTTGAGTTTTCCTGTTCTAATAGCATTCTGAAGAGGGGCTGGAGTGGTTACCAACTGGCCAATGAATGGAATGAACCACCAACCACCCCTAGCAGAAGGTCAACAATGCTTAATGTGAACATCAAACTCCTCTCCCATTGCACACAACACTCCACGGCTCTCAAAGGTGGTAACCTAAGCCAACGTTTCCCTCTTGGCTACCACTGGTCACTGTACACCGGGCTGTTATTTCTCTGTCTCTGTCTACAGGGGAAAAGGGGGGGGGGGGGGTTCTGATGCCGTTGATATCAATTTGCATATGTTTGGTGTGATTGGACAGGCTAACTTGTCTCCAGGGGGGGTTATTAGTGTGGCTGTCACCTTTCTGAATATTCAGGACACTTAAGGCATGAGAGGGGATTGCTGGATGATTCCATTTTAAGAACGGGGGATAGAGCTGACAAATGTTTCTGTCGCTACCATGGACTGGCAAACATGTACATGTAATTATATCTTATACAGAGTGTATAATAAAACAGGGTAATCCAAAAATCATGGGTTAATTTGTAAAAGTTATGAACTTGAACACTGTCAAAGTGGCTCCATCTTAAAGGGTAGTTCATTAGGTTTTCCTTGGTGCCTCATTTGCATCTCTTCAGTCATGGAAGACCGAGCACCATTGATTTCAAAACAAAGGCCGACAAACCCCTGTTGCAAGTTTGCTGAATAAGTGCCGAATTAAGCTGTCCGATTAATGCGCTGTCGCTGTGTACAGTGCGTTAAAGAAGGGGGGGGGGGGGTATGTTAGAGATGTTGTTGCTTAAAATGGAACATCATGTTGTCCATAAATAATTAATCATTCAAAAAAAAAGAAGTGTTTCATCACAAACTAGCAATCCAATTTCAAAAATCTTTTAAACAGCTTGCAATGGGCATAGCTAAAGCCATGCCAAGTTGGGTCAACCCCCAAGCTATGTTTAGGCAACATTTTTACATTAGGTAGTAATTATTGTAATGAGTAAACAAAAGAAAAACCTTTGAAATAATTGATGTAATCATGAAACATGATATTCCATTTACACTTCATTTATATTCCACATTTTTCCTCTTCCGCCCCCAATCAACAGCTCAATTCACCACTGAATCAGGCAAACTTGGAAAAGGTAGGTGTTTGGCCTTATGATGATAAACAATTGTCATGGACAACATTATGTACCATTGTAAGCAACAAAATCTCTAACATACCCCCTTTTAACGCACTGTCCACAGCGAAAGCGCATTCATTCGACAGCCTAACTCTCCACTTATTCAGCAAACTTGGAAACAGGGGTTGTTGGCCTGTGTTTTGAAATCAGTGGAGTTCGGTCATCCATGACTGAAGATATGCAAATTACATATCAATGAAAATTGTATGCACTACCCTTTAAGATGGAACCACTTGGACATTGGTCAAGTTCATAACTTTTACATGTTAACCCATTATTTTTGGATTACCTTGTTTTTGAAACACCCTGTATACATGTAATATGAATTTATGCTACTCTTTTTTTTAATTTTGGCCACTCTGGAAAAAAGCAAAGAAACTGCTTTTATACTGATACACATTGTACATGTAACTGAAATTTAAGCATGATGACATAATTTTATCCTGTCACTATAATAACGGAAAGTTTTGCCTGAAAGTACATAGGGTAATGCTATTAACTCTGGTCAGCGGGCTTGTAAGCATCCATGGAACAATCTAAATCATTGTTATTGTGGAATGGCCATTAGAGTTAATGACGTCGTGCTTTCGTGTGCTTAACTACAGAAGCTACGTGGGTATGAGATGTCATACCCACCTGAGCCCAATTTCACGGCGCTGCTTAACAGTTTACAGAAAAGGTGTGCTTACAAGTAGCATAGCAGAAAAATTTGCTAACCCTTAGCACTATTTCACAGTCAGTCGTGCGTGCGTGGAGATTTCTATTGTTACGTCACTAAGTTAAGCTAATTTTTCCTCTGAAGTAAGCGTGCCTTTTGCTGTGCTTATGCTTACGGTCTCCATGAAATAGACGGAGGCTCTGTTAGCAGAAAATTGTGTGCTTAGCAGCGCCGTGAAATTGGGCCCTGGCTCCCTTGCAAAAACTTACTTGTACGTGTAAACAAAGAATGATGTCATTATGACCCCGTTCCCACTTGATCCACCAATTGGGGGATCTGATCCACCTTTTGCCAAATTGCCGGATCAGATCCCCCAATTGGTGGATCAGATCCGGCAATTGTGTGTAGTGGGAACGCTAACCGTTATAAGGTGGATCAGGATCAGATCCACCTTTTCTGATCCACCTCTGGACCAGGATACAGATCCCCCAATTGGTGGATCAGATCCGGCAATTGGCGGATCACGGCAGATGGGAACGCAAAAGGTGGATCTGATCCGGCAATTTGACCTGTCAACATCCGCACGGTGCACGAGTGGCGCGAAAATGTTGCGGTCTTAAGAACGAAGAAACACGCTTTCAGGCATGTAGCTCATGTGAAATTTTCAACGTACACAACGTGCACAATAAACAACCGCTGAACTACGGGCTAGCACCGCGCATGCACGTGGTATATCCTGAAACTATACTAGGCCTTTTACAATTTTCGTTGCGTATTCTTCCATTTCTAAACCTTTTTTTTTTCGAGAAATTTTACTTATTTTTCCATCCATAAATGACTCTGAGTCCGCACTCACCAAAACACTTCAATTTGGCACAGAATCATGGAAAAGCTTACGAATACGCAATGAGAATAGTGCCGATAACGCGGTGCGTCTGGAGGTGACAAATCTGTAGTATTGATTATAGAAAATTGGAAAAGATGTCGTAGTACATCATGTGACCATTTTTAACCAATGAGAACCTTCAGAACCAGGGAATCCCTTATCGATGCATTGGTTTCTGCCGTGATGTCACACAATGAGCGGCGCTGTTCGATTTCACCAGTTAATTTATGCACGTACGGATCCTCTATCCGTGATTTATGTCGGTGAATTCGCGTAATTTTTGTCGGTGAATTCATAGCGCTGTTAAAAACGGACCCATCCTGGCCTAGCATGCAACACTACTGGCACTCCACAGAGCGCGCGTAATTCCGAACTCAGTGACCTTTCGGACTCAACATTTCCGTTTGAAAAGGTGGATCAAGCATAAGTGGGAACGCGACTTGCGGTTTCGTTGCGGTAAGATAACGATCACACCAAAATGCCGGATCGTGATCCACCTTTTCCAAATTCAAGTGGGAACGCGGTGTAAGTCTCATGGCTGTTCAACCTATGAATACATAAACTGCACATTAGCCAACTCTGCCACATGGTCCCCAGTCCCCAGAACCCAGTTCCATGAAATATGTGCCCCAGGAATGCACAACAGCAGTTTTGACCATATTGAATATGATATGCATACACCACAAGGTTTATCACTTGATTCCCATGCCCTCGGAGGTCTTGATGAGTTTATGTAAAGCAAAATTCCTTTCAATTTCTTCAATGTATTTTTAGAGATGACAGGTCCATAACCAACTCAACTCTCAGAATGACTTTTTTGTTATTTAATGCATCCCTCTTGATGTTTTTTTTGTTGTGGTTTGCAGATGTTGGTGAACCTTATGCAACATGCATCCCAGACCGGTAACTTTGGAGCACTCAGCGGCATGCAACAGCTAGCATGTAAGTGAGAAGCATTCTGCCTTTCATCTGTCTGTACCAGGTCTATGAAACTTACCACCCACAAGGCCATAGGAACCCATGAAAGGAAAGGAATACAGTCTGTAGACATTTAGCTAAAGAAGGATTCTGCGCCTATCCACCACCCTTGCCCCTCACCCCCTGCCCCTACTCCCTCACCCCCTGCCCCTACTCCCCTGTCCCCACCCCACCCCTGCCCCTATCCCCTGCCCCCTTCCAACCCCTTCCCCTACTCCCCACCCCCTGTCCCTACTCCTCCACCCCCTGCCCCTACTCCCCCCACCCCTGCCGCTATCCCCCACCCCTGCCCCCATCCCCTGCCCTTACTCCAACCCCTGCCCCTACTCCCCAACCCCTGCCCCTACTCCCCACCCCCTGTCCCTGCCCCTATCCCCTTTTCCTTTTTGGTAAGATGTTTTTGCAAGCAAACCTTGCGTATTCCTCCCAAGTAAAGTCAGTACCTCGAAGTTTCAAGTTGCTGTGTAAAAGTCTCTAAAATGCTTGAAAAATACCTTTGATCTGAGAAAAAGAAGGCTGTGTCAAACCAAACCTGATAAATGGAAGTTTTCACAGATTCTCCTCAGAACACACATTAGAACACGCACAAAATGATGCCACATGGCGTCGCCACAGACTGCCGCTATTTATTTGAAGAGAGCTAAGTTCCTTCTTTTTTTTTCCATTGCAGCCATGGCAAGCCAGAATACATGTACCACAGGGGCCAATGTCGCTGCAGCAGCAGCAGCAGCTGCAGCAGCCGCAGCTGCCAACCAGTCATTACAGGGAATGGGCAATGCAGGTGAGTGACAAGTGATGAGAAAAAACAAATTGACAACTGACACCCACAAATAAAACAATATGCAATTGCGAGTTCCATCTACTAGACTTCAACCATGAGGAGCAGAGTGTAGACAAATCAATCAACAGAATCACCCGGCATCGTACAACATTAAGTATCCGGGCGGCCCCCATTAATGGCTGAACCATTATGGTAGCCATCATGGGGAAAATCGGTGTACAATAGCCAGCACAATGTTACATGACTTGGCTCCATGCAAATACATTGATTCGGCAGTGCACTTTGTCTACGGACTATGGACCAAAATTTGCATTAAACATGAACACTGTTTCAGATAAATGCTTCAAATTTCTAAACCTATACATGTACACTGTGACCCTTTCCTCAAAACCAAAACGGTAATTTTAGTTGATCGAGTCCACTTGGAATGGTGCCTTTTTTGATAGAAATTGTGAGAAAGACATAAAGGCGGTTGTCCAAAATAAGTGAACTAGTGCGGCGTTGTATACAGGTCTTGCTAGAAGCTGATATCTTTTGCTCTCCAAATTTTTCCTCAACATTTTTTAATAAATTCTTTCCAAAGTGACATGAGATTCCAGTGGGACATATTTTTGTATTTGACCTTGGCATTTGCAAACCAAAATGTAAGCTATTCAATTTTCTCTGAATGCGTCGCTCACGTTTATGTTCATTTCATTGGCTGGCCTTTTGATACATCATTTTTTTGTTCTTTTTAATCCTCTGAAGCCAATAGAAACAAACCACTAAATCCAAATGCTTTTTCGGCTTACAGGGGTAAAAGGGTTGGTCGTACATGTTGTTCCTGGCAACGGTGTAATTATGTGTTTTTTTGGTTTGTGTTGTTACATGTACATGTATCTTTGTTGTGAATGCTCCCTTAAAACAATTGATAGACCTTTTCTCCATGTCCTTGCTCGTTTCTGAAAAGTATGTCGCCTTTATTTCTTCAAAACGTAAAGGTGCATGCATGCAAATGTTGTCTTCCACCTTGTCATTTTCATGTTTAACCTTTTTATTTGTCTCTTTTTTACTAAATCATTTGTTTTCAAAAATTCCCCAAAACTTCATGTTTTTTTTCCCTCTGGTATTTGTTTTGTGGATTCTCACAATCCTTTAATGTTTTTGTTGTCCGACTATTCATTCCGGGACATTTCTGAGTGTTTTCCAAACTTTCGCTGTTGATCCTTGTTGGAAAGAGAAAGGGGAAAAGGCTGTTGTAGTGTTATGTTGTGGTCTGTTTTATGTTTGTCATTTTGGCCAATGCAAACACCTCTCTAAATTTTTGCCCAATTAATAAAAAATGTCAAATCTTGTCCAAGTTAGACCCATTGATAAATGTTTTTCTAGTTGAGGAACTAAATTGGTTTCTGGCACTGCAGAACATCACTATCTCATAAATGCAAAACCTTCCTTCTCTGGCTGGCAAATTCAGCAAAGCCAACTCAGCAGTCAAAATCAGGTGACTGTTTTTAACAGTTGAGTGCTCCCTTCTCACATAAAGCAGCATTGACGGGCTGTGAGAGTTATGAAACTTGATACAGCTATGCTTTGGCCGTAGGAGATTGATAAGCCAGCTGTGCCTACCAGTCACCTGCTTTTGTCTGTTGGATGGAATACGACTAGTCACTGTGCGTATAGAAATATAATCTGACAGTTGGTGACTAGCCTGCCTAAAAGGCATGGCAGGGGAAGTGGAACGATTTCTTGACTGTCTGTGACTGATCAAACAAAAGGAGGGTTTTTAATGTGTGGACGAAATGTGTTTTGGACTCCGTGCGGGAACTGTAGGGGGCGCTGTAGACTATTCTTTAGATCCATCGAAGGACTTACATATAAAAATGTAAAATGCTGTACATGTAGATGTACATTGGTTTTGCGTACATGCACGTTCACTGCATTTTGCGGAGGCACCCACAACCAACTTTCAACAGCAATGTGCGACTCGCGTGTGTGTATAAGAGGATTCCACCTGAGCATACATGTAGGTGCATAGCAGCGGCGCTTATTACAATTTCCTTAAGTAATGCTGCTCTTTTGTCATTTTCACCGTCGTGGAATTACCTGTGCACGGAGTCCATACCTTTGTCTCTTTTTTTTTTTCTTCTTGGAAGTTCCTCATTTGCATAATTTGTATTCTTCAGTCAATCAGGGTCTTTTGGAAGAACCATTGTATTCATACAAGGACCAATCAGAGCATTCATTGGCAGGCGGTACCCTGTACAAGAGTGAGTTTTGATTCAGTAGCTCTCCGGTTACCAGTTTTAACCTTCCAATTGCTATTATTGCTGTACACCATGGTGGAGTGTGGATTAATATGGGATCAACATTTATGTGCCTTCATTGGGATTATATCTGTGGTGGTGTTTTATTATTTATATTTTTTTATTATATTTATTTATTTATTTATTTATTTATTATTATTTTTTTTTTTGGAATCAATATTTTTCCATCAGCCTTTTCCCCTCTTCTCTGTCCTTTTTTTTCTGGGGTACATGTACCGGTATGTCCCAAAATTTTGTGTCTTCCCTAAGACATTGTTGTGTACATGTACATGTAACTACAAAAATAAACGTGCAGCTGTTATTCCTACATTGTTTTTGTGTTACAACTGATAAATGTTGTTGTCGGTGTTCATATTATCCGTTTTCTGTGTTCAAGTTCAAATTCAGGTGCAATTTGCTGTAGACAAATGGTAGGGTAACTATTATTACAAAATCGAAATTCAGAAATGCAGTTCTAATGCATGATGTTCAGCATCCAGAAAATAATGTTTAATCTTTAGAGTCGTGGCATTTTAACAGCATTCCAGACAGCTACTGTAGATGCCAAAACCTGCATGAACAGCTTTTTCATGCGTATTATCATGTACTGCGGATGCACTTTATTTTGCTGTTCATGGAAAAATGCATATTTCAGTGTTGTAATCATAAGTTGGCCAAAAAAAAACATGTATGTATACCATCAGTTACATGTAGTCATGTGAAAATACTTCAAACGCACAATGCAAAATTATTTCAGAAAATAAGTGTGAACAAAATCGACATACATTGAACGAACCTGTCTAAAACATTCATGGACGGACAGGTGCACGCGTGGCATGTAACATTACCGTCCGCTGCAAAAATGACAACTCAAATGCTAACGTTCTTCGTGTCATTCCCTGCCTCCCGATGTAATACAATATGCCAGTAATGTCAAGTCTCTTTCGGAGGTCCTCCAGAAAACTGAAATATACATGTGAAAGATGGAACTTGAAGCCGAGTACTTCAAGTAAGTAGGAGGATGAGTGATTTGCAGGTAATGCAGAAATGCATGAAATAGTTGCAAATGAATTTGGACTGGAGTCTGAATCCTTTTGGCACAAGACTAGACAAACTCATTGGCTTGGTGTTTTTAAAAAGCAAAAATGAGGGACAGGCAATCTGGCTTGGCAATATGTGGGTAGGTACCGGGAAACAAAGTATCTACGGACAAACTTTTTGGGGGATGTTTTTTTGTTTCGTTTTTAGTAATATGCACCAACACAAACCAAAACACACACTCACAGATGCACATGATTTTTTTGTACCCCCGATCTTCAGCACGTCACATTTATATCTTCTGGCCCTAAAGTTGGGCACGGCCTTCTTACCTGCAATTCTAAGAAACAATTTACAATGGCACACTCCAGTGTAGGGAGTACCTTGCTGCACAGATGATGTGTGTGTTTGTGCTGTCTTTGCAATTCTATTTGGTTTGAAAAAGGGTCCTAAGTTTTCTAGATTTTTTCGTGTGATGTTTGGGTACTTACTTACAAACTGTAAGTGGTTTTGAAGTGTTTCTTCTCATTACGAGCTGTGGATAAACGTTCACGAAAACATTCTGTGTTCAGCTTTTTTATGTTTAAATGTGCATAACTATGCTGTTACGTGTGGCAAAAGAGCTACTGAAAACATGTCACATGTATTTATGTATTTTGTCGTCAATTGTTTTGAGTGTACAGGGCAGCTTGACGACTTACACTAATGTTCTTGTTTGCAGATTATTAAAAAAGCAGAGGTCGACAGTGGCAAAGATTTTATCTTGAAATTTAAGACGAGGCCAAAACAAACCCCTCGTAGTCCTAGCCTTTCTTCCGCACACTAGGACAAAAAAAATAATTCTGATGATGTTCGTAGCCTCTTGAATCAATTGCCGTAAAGGCAGAAGCAATTATATTCCTTTGTGCGCTTAAGTGGGCTTGCAATTTTGAAGTGGCATTAGCTAAATTGCCCAACCATGTTTCAAGGCTTTAAAAATATTATTGCAATCCGGAGTCCTGCCAACTCTTCTCCTTTCTTTATCCAGAGAAAAAATAGAGGAGAAATCCTGATTTGCGTCAACCTCTGTTTTTTTTTTTCACCCCTGTTTCTCTTCTTCGTGTTTGTTGTGCATGTCTCTCTGTTTGTTTTTGTTTTTGTTTCAGGTGCTGGTAGCTCCGGCGCCAGCAACCGCTCAGGTAACAGTTCCTTTGGCAACCAAGGAGGAGCTGGTTCCTATGGCAACCAGAGCGGCAATGATTCCTATGGCAACAACCAGAGTGATAATGGCGCCTTTGGCAACCAAGGCGCTAGCGGCAGTGGCCCCGGTTTTATGGCCGGTGGGATACAGTCTGGAGCCCAAGGTTAACATCTTTAAAAAAAAAAAAAAAAAACCATAAAAAACCATAAATAAATACATCATATTTTTCCTTAATTGGTTGAAAGACTGGTGCCTGGTGTGTTTGCTCTGGTACCCTATCTCAGCATTAAACCTGTACGCCCTAATACATACTCCATGTTGCATAGATTTGGACTCTCTCTGTTTTCATAATATACTTTGGGGTATTGAAAAAAAAATGACAAAACGGAAATTCAAGTAAACCGTCAGTTGCTAAGTTGTTGTAAAAAAAAGTGCTTTATTTTCTCAGCAAGTATTAAGAATATTTCAGAAAAATTCAAATGCCGTGGGCCAATGTGTCCAGAAATAATGAGAATCTGTAATTTTGTTTTAATAAATTGAAAATGTTCCAGGGAAATATCCACATATTGTGCCAGTATGAACCAATTGACAAGCACCTTTTTTTTTTCAAGGCATGAGCAACAGTAATCCCCTGAACACGAGAGTTTCAAAGTTGCCCAAAGTTGCTCACTTTGGTTTGTCTAAAAATAAAATTGGATGTCCTTTCTTCAATGGTGATGCCACAAAGAGTGGTTTCTAAGAGAATTGAAGTGGTTTTTTTTACATCAGGATTGTTGGTGGTGTATTTGTCCATGTGGTGGTCTGTGTTTCAGGTTTTATTTTTAAGGTTTGTCGTCCTGTCTGCCCTTCTGTTTGTCTGTAGGTAGTCAGTCTGAAGCCACCTCTCTATATGCATGTTTTAAATCCAATTTGGTTGTCCTCTGCTTGCGTACCGAGGCATATACTAAACTGTAGGCTTAAAGGCTGAAAACATGCATATGGAGAAGCTGCTTTCGCATTCGACCATCTGTCACTCTTTAGCTGTGAAGGCAAAAAAAGGTTACTTCCCCATTTTGGGGGAAAATAACTTGAAGAGAGTAGTTGGAAAATCACATTCCTTTTGAATGCTAGCACTGTGCAAGAAATGTCAGCAAAAACCATCAGTTGGCACCTACTGATCAGTACATGTTTGCAATTCAGGAATCATATTTTGCCTCAACAGCTATGCTATGATAGATACAAATTTGCGGTTTTTTTCCCTTGTTAAAAAAAAAGTCATTTTGTCACTCTTGTTTTGTCCAGTTGTTTGTCCTAATATAGGTGTCATTGGTATGTACATGTAATTAGACCTTTTGTTCTGTTGCCTGTTCTGTGTGTGTGAGTGTGTAAACACCTGCAGTCATGGACTAAGGACAAAAGGGTCCTGGCAGACAAAGGAATGAGGATTAGGGACAATAAGGGGTCCATGATTGCTGGTGCTTACAAAGATCATTGTCTGTGTGTGTGTTTATTGTCTGGTTGAGTGGTTGGTCTATCTGTCCTTAAACATTCATAGAGCTTGTGCGTTTTCGTGTGGCAAAAGTAATTTGCCATCGAAAACATCATAAGACGTACTCATGCATACACACTGCATTAAGACTGTTCATTAGTCAAATTTGACTCAGCAGATTACAAAGCAGTTATTTTGCTGCTGAGCAACTCTCTCATTTCTTGTAAAAGCCTTGATACATGTATGTCGTTAAGGCTGCTCTGTTAGTTTGTCTGTCAGTCTCTGTCTCTGTCTAGTTGTTCAGTCCACTCTCTGTCATACTTTCTCTCTTTTTGGTCATGTTTCGTCTATTGTGGTTAACATTTTTTTTTGTATGTCTGGGTAGTTTGTTTTTGTTTCAGTTGTTCCTGCCCGTGTCTCTCTTTAATTTTTTGTCTTTCGGTTTAAGCCCTTTAATGTCCTGAAGTCTTCTCTCCTACATTTGTTTGTGAATCTCCCCCACATTATGTTTCTTGCCCGGCACTGTCAATCTTTTAATTTTTTTTTTAAAGGATTCTTTCTTCCCAAATTTTTCAGAATTGTAAGAAAACCTCTGGAATCAGTTGAGTTAATTGTCCTACAATAGGTGTCCCATCTTCTGTCAAGTTTATTATTTTGTTTTTCTGGGATTGTTTTATTGTGTTGTTGGTTTTTTTTTTTTTTTTGCAAGTCTGTAAAATTTGTTTCATTAATTTTAGGGAATAGATCCAAACCAAACTGGTCATTTTATTTTTTTTAAGTTGGATCTCAGTAGTATTTCCTTCCAACCCTTATGTGATGTCTTTAATTGTTGAATCTCTCCCATAAAAAAAACCTTGAACAGTTAAAATCCTAGGGACCTTTCCATTTATTTATTTATTTATGTATTTATTTATTTATATATTTGTGCATAAGCAAATGTTAACAGTTCTTAGAGGCCAGGGCACAGTCATTGCACTCTTGTCTCACCTGCACTTCATTTTTAACCATACCAATTAATTGTACATGTACATCAAACCTATGCCAGATAATGTTAATTACATGTAGTTCATTTGTCTTCTTTTTTTCTTGCACTTTTCTTCTAAATCTCATTTCTTGTTTTCCTACTAGTTCTCTGTACTCATTCATTTCATTTTTCTAATACCGTATTGCTTTATAGTCATTTCTTGTACATGTACTTATCCACATAATGTTTAGTGTACATTTTTAGGCCTTTCTGGTATGGAAACAAAGGAAGTTCCTAAGCAATCAAGTCATGTTTAATAAAATGAAATAGGGTTCTTTTAAAAAACAATTTACAAGTTTTGATTGTGAATTGTTTAAAAAAAAATACAAGTATTACTTTTAGAAAGGACTGGCAAAATTTGCAACATTGCTTGAGCATTTCTCCATCATGGCAACTACAGGAAAACTGCATCAAATCATGTCATCAGTGCAATATAATTGGCATTTTCTAGCTGCATCCTGTAGTTCTGGAATTTCATCAGAACCTTCTTTTTGAAAGAAAAAACAGTTTAAAAAAAATCTGCATACAAGGAATACATTTCATTATTTGGTCTCAACTAATAGTAATACTATTCATGGATGAAAATAATTTTATTCTCTCCAAATTTTGTGATGTGAACAAAAAAACTACAGCAGTTTTCCCCCATTTATTTGAACACTGCCATTTACTGTAAGATCTAAAAAAAAATGTTTGGTTAACACATTATTGCAAAACTCCTGCCCATACCGATAAAACGTTTTTCTCCAAACCCAACCCATTTTACAGGCGGTGGATCGAGCGCGGCAAACTCTAGCAATCTGTCTGGACTTTTGGGCCTACAAGCACTTAAAGGTTGCCATTCTAATCAGTCATTCGTTGAACTTTGACCTCATGTTTTATGCATGACTTGTGTGAATATTGCTGAATGATTTGCATGCATAATGGTGTTGATTTGGATGGTTGGTGCTTGCAATTTTCATGGTAGTGTTGGCTCTTTTGGGCTCACATCTAGTGTTAAGTAACTTCTCTTTGCTTTGGCCCTGGGTGTCTGTTTTGTTTTTCCTTTGGATTCTGTGAAATATATTTCAGTGCTTTATTTTGACCCATTTATAACAAGCCATGGTTTTAATTTTTTTTAATTTTAAACAAATTGGTACCAATATCATAAAATTCAATGTACAGAAGATAATGTTCTGTAAATGTATGGAGATCATCTTCCGTTCACTTTCCAGTTTTCAGGTTTTTATTTATGTAATTTTTTTCTTTCAGGGAATCAACTTTTTCCCTGATCTTCATTCCTTATTTCTTGCGTCATCTCAATCTTTCTTTTGGTATTCAGTATGAAAGGCTCTAAAATGTTTTTATTTTTTTTATTTTAACATTCATTTCTTTTTCAGTTCCTCTCCCTTTTACCTAATTATGCTGTGACGCCCAGACCATGCCGATTTGCATGTCATTTTGCACTCATTTGCATGTCATTTGCGTTCATTTGCATTTTTTAGGGTTGTACCCCTCCCATACTGCTGTCACTGCTCGTACTGCTCTTCTTCACGAACCTCAGAAACGTAGGTTTGGTCATGGTATTTCTTTTTTTTCAATTGCCGTGGAAACATGTTCGCTGTGTACCTTCATTTTTTTTGTTCATTCATTTTAACATTGTTTGATTGTCACGTGTTCATGTATTGTATTTTTTTTTTATTAAATTGAAGTTTTGTCACGTTCTGTCTGACAAGAAAGTTGCTGTGATGCATCATGAGAGCACAGGGTAATCTGGATCGGTAGTGACTTTGTCATACACGCGCGCGCACCATTTATTACTAGCGCCCATTGGCTAAACATTAAAGTTGCGTGAACTTCCGGTTCCATTCGTGCTATGCTACACCGTGTGAAGTACGCAAAGTTCAGTTGAGATGATGTCACACTAACGAACTGGATTGTTATTTGCTGATATTTGCTGTCATAACACTCGTAGAAAACGCGCTTACGTTGTTCGCTTATGTTGTGCTTGCGCGTTGCATGTAGAGTACATTATTCAAAATTCATTCCATGTAATTTCATTATGTTCTACAAACACGCACATGAATTCAAAATGCCTGCACTCAGGGCGGCTTTAAAGTATCTCCGCGGGGGAATGAGGAGTTAGCACTCTAGTAATTTAATATAGCTCTATGGTTGTGAGACATACTGGTGCCAGCACATCACTGGTAAACATGACTCCCAATCCCATGTGCTCTTATGATACACAAACTGTGATGAGTTTATACAGTAAATGTTTTTCACTGTTGGCAGAAGGTGATGTTGTTGTGATTTTTTGTTGAGCGTATTAATCCATGTATGGTCCTAAAACTAACAAGTTGTGGAGTGCACATTGTGAATGTGTTTTGTCTGCTTTCTTGTGTGTCATTTGATTGGCTTATTTATAAGGTACAGTAGACAAGTCTTTACTGCTTTTGTTGTTTATGTTACAGAAGTGCTCAAATTTGAATCAAAAATCTGTCACATGTACCGTACAGCTGGCAGATAAAACAAATCTCAAAACCAACGTCAGTTCTTTAATAAACATTTTCCTATTTTTGTGGGCTCCAGTTTTGCTTGCAAATTTCTTGATTAACATACTTTCCTTGAAGTAAATAGTGTTATACAGGATATCGTAACTTTTTGGGGGGGGGGGGGGGGGAGGTCGTGGCAGTCCGTAAAAATAATCTCAATGTTAACAACCTTGTGTAGCATATGAAATAAAAGTTTTTTGGGTTTTTTTCAATTAGATTAGTTGAATATACACAGACTTTAAGCTGCCATGTAGCACTCTTTTGTGTTTGGTGCATCTGTTGACTGTTGTGTGGCTGAAGTGATTTTCAGTAAACCTATTCCATGGAGCTTTCTGTAAAGTTAAACCAAACAAAATTGCAATTCTTTCCAGCTACATGTAGGTTGGTGCACACTCAGCATGAAGGCAAACACAAATGCAATTTTGCAAAATCACATCATTTATTCACATTGTATTTTGCAAAAGTTTGTCATGTTGCTTCATGTCAGATTTCCACTTACGCATTTGCTTTTGCACCATCAGTGAACCCGCCCTGACGTGGCATTTATATGTTTGGCCAAACTTTGCAAACTTCAACAAACCTTCTAAATGTTTGTGCATTATGTTTTACACAGAAGTAAATGAAACTTAATGTGATTTTCCAATGCAGAGGTCTTAGGCTGTGACTGTTGTCTACATTACACCCATTACAACGTCATGGGAACAAGCTGGCAATAGCCGTAGCCCTGGAAGCCTGTTTCAGACATGGCTTCACTCTATCACTGAAAGAATCCGGCGCTTACGAAATAAAAAAGTTTGAACCTTGCATATCCAATCATATCCGTAGTTTGGTCCACTTGAGGTATCACACATTGACACATACCTGTGCTATGGAAATTGAGATTTGTGCTTAACAAATTGCTCCATGGAATTTGTTCCCTTTGTCCGAAATGCTTGGCATCTTGTACAAAGTGGGTGGATGTTGTTGAATTGCATCGTTTAATTTGTTAAGTCATGGTGTACATGTATGTTGTACTTGTGGGAAAACTGGTGTTTGACTGTTTGTGATCCTAGGCCAACCAAAATCTCATGCTTTTTCTTTTCAAGAGAAATATGAATTCATTAACAAAGCCAACATTTTAATTTCATCAGTGCAATGTACCTGTGTCTATAAACTGTATTGATAATCTTTACTTCACTTGCGTTCAGACAAGATAAAATTCTGGAAATTTGTTTTCACAAATGTATATTAGAAGCAATTATAATGTATAGGCCACTCCGAGCACGCTGTTACTGTACATGTAAGGAGGCCCCCTTCAATGGCGAAAGCATTGTGCTAGCTATTGTACAAAGCAATGGAGTATCTGACCAATAGCTGGCACAGTACTTTCGCCATTAAAAGGGGCCTCCGTTGTAGTGTGCAATGATATTCTCAGAATGGTCTACGCTCAAGATTACATTTTAAAAAGGTAGGGAGGTAATTTGGCGGAGTGTTCATTTTCACACGCGATTCTCATTCAGAGAATTATCTTGGCAGCTATCGTTGTCGGTTAGATTCATATAATCATGTATCCCACCGTTTTCCATTAAACCTATCCGAAGATTTTGGCACCTTTTTCACTCCCACTGCACCTATTGCCGTGATGTTGATCAGGACCATATGGTCACTGCGGTGTGATCACACCAGCCCATTAAATCAGTGTCGTTTTCATAGACGTAACAACTATCTGTGGATATTCAGGAGCTGTCCAGTGCTACGGTTGATCAGAAATATTTATACAACGCCTGACTAAATCCCTGTCATCTGATTGGTGGGTCGTTGATCATGTGTCATTGAATTATTCGTCCCAGTGCACAGTGGGCGCATGGCAGAAACAGAAGTTCCATCACACGGTAAATGGAACTTCCATTGCACAGTCACACTTTTGGCAGTTCTGACCAATCAGATGACAAGGATTTATTCGGATGTTGTATAAAACAAATAATGAATGTAAGAATAAATTGACAGATAGAAATTCCATTCCACTCGGCTTCGCCTCGTACGTTGGAACAGTCCATCTGTCACTTGGTGAAACTATTCTTACCATTGCACTCACAAACATTCATTATTTGTATACTACAGGATATTTCTGTAGAAAAGAATCAATCCCAAAACATGAAGCTCAATCGCCATTTTTGAGGAGTAAGGGCTCATCGGTGGGATAAAATTGCAAGATTGAAATTTAAACTATAATTTACAAGTAATCTTGACAGTTTGCAATGATAATTATTCCAATCTCTGCAAGCATACAGTTGTTATTTTTTGTATGTGGCACATGATTTCCATTCTCCATCGGAGCCCTAGTAGTAAGTGACTGCAGTTTGACACACTATGCTGGACTCAGTTTCCAAAGACAACTTTGTAATTATCTCAAGACAACTTTGTAATTACCACACGTGTGAGTTTGCACACCAGTGCGGTTCATGCAGTCCAGTCCAGCATATGGTTAGCACCTAACAAAACTGACCCTTGGTCGAGACTTTTTGATGAGATTTTGCACATATGTGAGGCGTTCTGGCAAAAAAAGGGAACTTGGCACATGCCATAGTGGAGAAAAATGAAGGGAAAAAAATTAATGGGGTGATTTTTTTTTTTTTTTTTTGATTTTCAGAGTTATCGACACATGTATTGGTAATCTTTGGTATTTACGTTTTTTGACATGTCGATAATTGTGAACTTTAAACAGCCATAACTTGTCAACAGAATGTCCAACTGAAGTGCAACAAACAGTATTGTAAGGAGAATCTTAGTCTCTATCGTAACACCTGCAAATCTCATTTCGACCTTTGCCCAGTTCTGTCTTATTTTTGCCAAAACGCTCGGATATATGAGTGGTAAAAAATTTGGTAGTGAGGTTTTGCCCTACCGTGCCGTAATTTGGAAAAAGTATTGCAGACTCATTGCTGTTCTTGAGCTGAAGTTCTTGCCCTGGGACAATTTTATGTCCCGAAAATTTTTAAAAACTGCTTAAAAAGATTTCCTTAGTCAGCGACATATTGAGTAAGCACACAGCGCATGTAATTGCAAAGTTGTCCGTATTTCCTTTTTTCTTTCTTTTGAAATTTACAATGATACATGTCTCTTACAAACAATGGTCCCTCTTCTCACAGGAGCTATGATGGGAAACACAGGGTCCTGCCTATCTGGGTCTGGCTTCGGACTGGGCGGAATGACAGGTATATATGTGATAGACTGGTTCATGGTTATTGACGCCATCTTGCACCCAGTGGACAAAGAACACAAGTTGCAGTGTGAGGTTTCAATGAGATACATCGTACTATTCCCGTGCTCACTCTATGCAATACATCTGTTCTTGTTGCCCACTGGGTAAGATTGCGTTGATAGCAGTGAACGTGGTTTATTTGTTAGGTGTGTGTATGTTCTTGTGCATTGAGTACCGGTACTGCATATATGTGTGACCTGTGTGATGAGAATGTGAATCTTTCTCTGTCTAAAGTCGCATGTCCAACTTCGGTGAAAAATAAGATGCAAATTGTCAGAATTACATTCCAATATACCGATAATGTCTCAAGATATTCCTGCCCTATTTTGTCCTTTTTGAGATCCGAATTTCTTGGACAGAAAACAAAAAAACTCCATAAACTTGAAATATTATTAAATGCATGTATTAACCACAAGTCAAAAGATTTTTGGGGTAAAACAAATGCGCCATTCGACAATTTCCATTATGGCCTTCACATTTTTTGGATATTGGATTTCATTTGCACCACACGCCTTCTAGTAGCTTCATGAACGCTCACTGTAGTTTAATTTCCTACTTCAAGTTCTTGCCCTTGAGTACACTCACGCATTATTGTTCCCTGCATTTTGCCCTCAAACCAAAGAACACATACCCGATCCCTCTTATCAACCACTGCCATTATGGATGCAGTGAAGTCTGGGTCCAGTACCTGATTACCTTTTTCACTTTATATTGACATCAGACGTTTTGTTCCTATTGTCATGCACTCTTTCCCACACAAACCATGCAACACAACTATTGGAGGTATAATGGCTACGCAGTGCCTGTTCTGATGTAACTGTCGTTTTACCTATTTGGTAGCTGTGATGCATGCTTAACACAAATCTTTTTTATTTGTACCGTGAATGATTTTGGAGAAGTCGATAATTGCGTTTCGTGCAAAGTACCTTTTAATGTTTTGTTTATACATGTATACTGCTTACATCATTGTGGAGTACCATAGGGCTATGCATCGGAACCAGGTACCCGAGTCCCCGACTGTTGATGTTAAAAAACAGTTTCAGATTATGGGATCGGGCATCTGTAACCAACTTTACAAATTACTTATAAGACAATGAAGATGAAAAATGTCATTTGTGGGGAATTTCGAAATGAAAACCAGGCTACATGGGAAAACAAAACATATTTCATGTTTATGACGCTCGCGGAAGTTGCAGTTTACACCGTAAAGCTATAAAGCTCACTGTATACACTTGTATCTTGCTGCATCGATGCACCGATGTGGCAGTATTGTTGTGCGGACCTTTATGAACAATCTGAACAGCAACTTCCAAGATTTGATTTTTGGGGTTGGGTTTCGTTAACAGGTACCCGTGGTTGTTTTTGTTGTTGGTTTTTTTTTCTTTTTTCAGTTGGGTACCGGGTTCCCATACTACCCATAAATGCACACCCTTAGAGTACCATATTATGCATTAAAATCAAGTATTTAACCCTCATTGAATGGATCACTAACTATTGAACACCTTAAAAGCACTTGGAAGACAAATTTCAGGGGAAAACAATGTACCTTAAACTTGATATCCAAAAACAGGCAGTAAGCCGTTACGAGCATACCCTGGCCAAGCGGCAGAACGCAGTATGTGGGACACCCAGGGTAGGTAGTTTGAAGTGGTGTTTGAAATGGTTTGCAGTTTTTTTGCTGTTACGAAAATGTCTGTGTTTTTGTGGAGCGTCATCTTTGATGAGTGAATGCATGTGTCAGAGTCTACTAGACAGCTAACTGTAAGCTACCTTATGTGAATTATTGAGAGGAAAGCCAGTTTCACTAGCAGGTGTTCAATGTAAATTTGGCATTCACATTGAAAATTTCATTATAATGTCCACATAACTGCACTGTGTGAATTGTGTGATATGGGCATTGTACACCTAACGATATTTTGCATATGAGGTGTGTTCTGTCCATTATGCGAAGCACTTTGTGTGAAAGGCTTACCTTGTTGTGTTTCCCCCCCATACTTCACAGCAAGGCTGTTGCCCAAACCTAGCATGCTCTATCTTCAAACTTGACATCACCATTTTTGCAAAACTTCTCCCCTCAACCACTCCAAAAACACATTCATGAATTGAAATGAGGAAGGCAATAATACGGCCATTTTGAATCATTTGTTGGACATTTCCTACGAGATCCTTTCACAGCAAGAACTATTTCACACCAAGAACCATTGCAATGGATACCTTGTTATTTGGGGGTTACATTTATCCCCCCTTTTTGTGGGAAGAGATCTAGAGTATTTGTTTCTCTACATTTCAAGCAAACTACACATTTTGGGGTTTTTGCTGGTGTTCAGAAACTCTACCGATCCTACACTTCCCTGGTGCTTCGCCTCGTTTGCGTTGCACACAGTGTAGGCTCAAGCAAAAAATCTTGGAATTTCCTTGTAAACTTGGAGATAATCAATTGAGGGGAACAAATGGTGGATTACTACAAAGGGCCAATGTTTTATTTTTGTTGCCCCATAATCATAAGACAGGGATCCAAATGCAGCATAATTGCATTAGTACTTTACCCTTTGACCCTGAAGGTTCGGGCATGGGAAGTGGAATGAGTGGGATGAACGGGCTTGGCTCCGGGTCCAGTTTCGGAGGCGGCCTGGGAGCTGGCAATTCTAGCACGTCTGGACTGGACTTAAATGCCCTGACACAGGCCTACTCAGGAATCCAGCAGTATGCAGGTAAAGGTCCCCCTCGGTACAGAACTTCCGAGTAAAGACCAAACAAACACAAAACACATTGGGAAAGCTCTGGCTAAAATTCGGTGTCAGAAGTGGGATTTGGTTGCAGAAGTGGGATTCCTCAAAGTGATGCCATTCAGCTGAAATCTCTCCACCCTTTCATTTTTCCCTAAGCTTATGCTAAGCATACATGTGTGAGCATACATATGTGCCATGTGCCCTTTGACCATTCTTTAGGCTATAATTGTCTTATGCTAGTCTTGTTGACCAGCTGTTTTGTAGCCCATCTCAAGAATAGCCTGTTCTGTCCTTGTGTATTCGAACCAACAAGCAGTGTGGCACTCGACTCCGATTTTGATCACTTCTCTCACATCCACTACCTTTTTTGTCTACTTACCCACTATACTATGTGCTGTGAATGTCATTTGCAGTGTGTCATGCACACCCTTCTAATGTTATGTGAGGTTGTGCCAGAACTTCATCACCTGCCAAAGTGGGTTTTATATTAAGTTGTTGTTACTCCCTTTCAAAATATGAAAATGTTAACTTGTTAAAGTTGTGCATGATGTTTTGCTAATCAAACCCAGTTTTGTGCGTGTCATTAACTTGGGTATCCATTTGTGCAAACATGGCTAAAAAAAATGTATATGCTGACAAAGCAAAATTTGAATCGCTGATTCCTGCAATGCCACACTCTACATGTACATCTCCGTGCATTTACCTGAAATTGTAAAAAGCAAAGCATCGTCATCATCACTAATTTTATTTTCAATTTTCTAGTCAGAAGCTTTTAAGCAGTGAAGAGAAACATTTGACAGTTGAAACACTGGGAACTTAAGGAAATATTGGTAAAACGGTTAGAACTCAAATTTTAAAAAGCGATCCTACTAAATACATGTAAACAACTTTTTGATCTGTACCAAATTTGTCATGAAATGTGATTAGCCTACATTGGAAACAGAACATCCGGGGGAACAAAAAGAGAATAACATTCTGAATACCTGCACTGTATCTTGCTTGGTAATGTCCGTGTCGTGACATATTATTTTAAGTTTGTGGGGTTTTTATTTTTTTATTTAGCACAATTTTCAAATGGACTTGGAGCCAACTACCAGCAGCAGGCACTTAACACAAAACAAAAAGAAGGTAATGATTAGTTAGAAGTTTATGTGAGGGACCCTTTCAAGACCCCAACACCTTTGTAATGGTTCTGCTTATGTTTGTGTTTGCTTATTGTTGTGTTGCTGCCAAGTGGCCACATTTCACCTTTTGTCTTTCTGCATTTATTATCCTAACAGTTAATCATATTTCCTTTATTAATTATCCACGGTGCTGCACATATATACATCCGGAAAACTTGTGAATAAAACAAATTGCCATTCTAATGAACATTACAAAGAAAGCCTAGAAACTGTTGATTCTGTATTGCCTTTGTGCAAAATGAATACTATTTGCCAATGTCTACAAAAACATGTTGAATTTTCCATAATGCTTTCTGGCAAAGCAGGATTCGTGCCTCCAACAGAAGCTTTTGTGTATTGTGAATCACTAGTACTGTACTGACTACTGACACCAGTCCATTTGAATGAGATCTCAGGCTTTACATGATGGAGAGTACACCTAGGGAGAAACATTGTAGTTAAGTGACTATCTCTATAAATCAAGACAGTTGGTTCTGAGAAGAATCAGAGATGTGAACTCGACGATTCGGTCAATATTCAGTAACCATCCGGTTAATGTTTTGTTTATCTGAACATAATAAGAGTTAGCATGCTCTCATAACAGCACAGCATACTGACAGAAATGTTGAGGTCACAAGTCTGGTTTTACTCAGAACTACGGTACCTGTCTCGTTAAGAGACAGTCACATCACAGGGTGCATCCATGAAACTTCTTGCAGCCATTCATTTATTTTCTTTGTTTCCCACCTGTTTGGCGAGCAGGCCCGGAGGGCGCCAACCTGTTCATCTACCACCTCCCACAAGATTTCACAGACGCCAACCTGCTGCAGATGTTCACTCCGTTTGGCTCCGTCATCAGTGCCAAGGTGTTCATTGATAAGAACACCAACCTCAGCAAGTGTTTTGGTGAGCACAGTTCTCTTGTCAAAGAATCCTTTTCTTGGTTCCGTTCATTTCCCTCTTTAATCTATAGTCTGGAGCTGCTCTCCCCCCCCCCCCCCCTTGATAAAATTCACAAAACTCGCCCTTAGGTGATTTAACTTCTGTCTACCAAATGTAAAATCAACTAACTGAGTGAAGTTCAATTATTTAGAAATTTAAACCAGACAAGGCAAGCCTGGCAAATCAGGTTTCAGAATGCACAAAATTCAATCGATTCAGAAAGGCTAAAAAGTTGGTAGAATAAGCTGTAGTGGTATCACGATTGAAATGAACAATCCACTTTCCCTATCCGCATTGAGACTTGACTTTTTCCAGACACATGCATCATGAACATCCATGAGACAAACGGCACAAGGCTAATGCACGTGTACCTGTGGTGTAGGATGCTATATCACATACATGAATACGCAAGCCTTGTAATAAAACTGGTAGTGCGCACGACTTCGTGAATGTGCCAAAGCTGTTAGCCACGGCGTCTTCGCGTGAACGTCAGACGTCATCGGCGCGAATACGTTCGCATTTCTATTTCGATGGTCTCCCAGACTAATCCCCACCGCCAATAACTTTGGATACATTCAAAGTCCGCAGTGGATGGACCGTGTACCGGGAACCAGTCTAGGTCTCCCCCAACTCTCCTTTTCTGCCATAGAAGGGGTGCTTTAAGCGATCTTGTCCAGCTCTATGCCCTGGGGCATCGGGGCTTACGATCCTCACAACAAAAAACTCCTTAAGGAAAACATAGCTAATCATCGATGGGGGGAGAGAAGCTTTCAAACTGCTGCACCAAGACTTTGAAATTCCCTACCTGGAACTGTTAGACTTTCAAATTCACTTGGCACATTCAAGAACAGTTTAAAATCCTACCTGCAAAGGGAAGCATTTGGTTGACTTTGGTGTTCTACCTGTTTGCTTGACGATGCCGTCTTGTTAGCGTGACGATGCATCTTGACGGGTGGAGGGTCGAGTCAGCCAGGTGGTTCTTTATTCTTATTGTTTTCTGGTTGTTGTGCAGTGCAGCGCCATGAGCGCCGCAAGCGGCGGATACCGGCGCTATATAAATTTTCATTATTATTATTATTATTGTGCACAGAGCCCATGATTTCATTTGTAAAGAGTACCCAGTACAAACATTTTCACATCAAGCTCCCATCATGTTCTGTTTACATCATCAGTAAGGCCACAGGACGATAGATCATTTATTCTGTTCACCAATCATTTCTGGTTTGGGGTTTTTTTCTGGTCCTTTTTTTATCCCAGGCTTTGTGAGCTATGACAACCCTGTCTCAGCGCAGGCCTCTATCCAAGCCATGAATGGTTTCCAGGTGGGCGCCAAACGCCTTAAGGTCCAGCTCAAACGACCCAAGGATAAACCATACTAATTAGCGAAGAAAAGGCTGCCACACAAATTGCAATATAATAGGTAAGTACCCGGAACTTTCTTGCGTCATCCGTTGCTCTTTCGTTTCAGATCTTAAGTGATTCAATCTTTAACATTCGAACACCGGACTGTGTTCGGGATGTCAGTCTTTATGTTGTAGTCTTTTCAGTGTACCTGATTCACAGAAACTAACAAAATGTCTACAGTGAAAATTTGACAGTGAGCACAAGACAACATTTTGGTCACATGAAAAGCGAACTGGCCCTAATTTCATGACCCTGCTTAGCGCATTTCACAGAAAGTGAACGTAAGCTCAGCAAAGTGCATGCCAACTTGAGAGATAGAATTTGCTTGATTAATCAGTAAAACCGCCAGGCATGTGCAAGCATTAGCGTGTTTAACCACAAAATGCGCTTAGGTTGAGCGTAGGCGTTCTGCTGACCGTTAAGCAGCGCCATGAAATTGGTGAGATGCTACCCTTCAGCCAAAAGTGTCCCCTAAAAACTCTGAAAAGATGACTTTCATTCTAAGGTAAGTTCAGGTAAGTTGTCCAAAGTGATGACATGATTTTATGACTTGCTTCAACGCAAGGTTGGCATGCGATTTTTAGAGGTGTGGAAACACTTGTTTTCCAAGTGTACATTTGTGTTCGGACAATAGAAAGAACTCTTGATGAGTTGATGGAATGCATTGACATTTGAACTTTCCAATGCTGATGCTCTTTGCCCAAGTTTATTGGGCTTCCTAAAAAGCTTCGGTGAATTTGGAACATGCTTCAACTAATCTCAAGAGAATTATGCAACGATGAATGAAATCTCCTGCAAACCAATGAGTGGTCAGCTGCCGTCAGTCAATATGTTGTATGACCACCACTGGTTGCATTTTTGTTTTAGCTACCGGTACATGTAAGTTTGTGAAGCTGTGGTTTAGATATTTTGATGACTTCCTCAGAAAGAATGAATGTACTAGCGGACAGGAGATTGAGTTGATAACATTCATCTGCTTCTCATACTTGTTCCGTGTTTGCATTGTGTCAATATTTATTTACATGTTCATGTGGGTTTTTTTTTTTTTTCCTCTCTAAATATCGTCTCTGTTCTTTGCTCTCTTTCCCCCTGCCCAATCAGATCACTTCTTCTGATTCTGTCCGTTGCTGTCCCAACTGTCACCATGTTCACGTCTTGACCGTGTCAATGCTCGTAGCCCTTCGGATGTAACCGTACCATCTGCGTTGTTGTGTGGCGTCACGTACCGTGTCAAAAACCGTCCGCATTTGCGTCCAAATCACGCATAGCTTTTGATTTCAATGTTGTTCACGTCATGTCTCGCTATATGTATAACAAACTACAAGTGTACAAAACTTGGTTGGATTTTTTTCTCTTACAAAACCGCCATCTTGGCATATATAACACTTTGAAAAGTCACTATGATTTAGAGGCACCGGCCTACTTTGGGCAAGAACGCCATTTTAGCTGGAAACCAAAATGGCTGCTCTTTAATTTATAGGACTGTTTGTAATAGTCTAGAAGATTACAAAGCTTAAAATATAAAAAGCGAATCACGGCTTTAGATGTACATGTATCATTAGGTAAAGGTCCGTTTTAAATGTGTTTTTTCAAAGTTCTCATTGTCTTGATTGTTTGTTACTTAACTGTGGCGGAAAGTGTCTCGTCCAAAAACTCACAGTTGGTTTGAAAGTTAAAGGTTTGAAACCACCTTCTACAATCAAAGTGCAAGAACTAAATCCTCACTGTTCATGACGGACATTAGAGAACTTTCAAAATAACATGCAACATTTATTGAAATACATGTATGTATATACCCCCAACTTATCTCATACACAAGGCGGGTTCGTACTTCACAAGGATGCGAATGTGAATCCAGTTCGACTTCATGACACATTTGCAGCGAAATTCGCCAGAGTTGACATGAGCTCAAGTTTTGTAAATTCGCAGCACAGGTAATTGCCATGATGTCAGGAATCTGCTATTCGCATTTGCTTTTGCATGAAGTAATCAACCGGTCTTTAAACATCAAAATGAGAAAAAATGTTCCTTCAAGATTGGATTATAACTTCATAACAATTTGGGTTTTGTTTTTAAGATTTGCTCTCAGTCTTCAAGATTTCAAAGTAGACCTTTCCAGCATTCATGTAATGTGAAATGGGCATAGCCAGTGTGACACCATCTTCACAAAAATAGGAAAATTATGAACTTTGTAAGAAAATAATGTCAAATCATGCAACATACTGTTTCTTAAGAAAGAAAGAATTTTTGTAGAAACAAATAAATGTTCTCTCACAAGATGAAGATTACATATGAACTTTTCATCGGAAAATAAATTATGTCATGAATGCTTGAACTCAATAATAGCAGCCTCTTCATTGGCTTAATATGTCAGACCCGTAACTAATACTCACTTCTGATCTATGTTGTGATTGTCAAAAAAAATTCATGCAAATACTTCTTGTAAATTGTAAATGTGCCGGGCAAGAACATATCTATCATTTAGGGCTACCTGTTTGTCTCCCCATTTTTGTTTTGCATTTCTGATCAGAAATTTGTAAATAAACGAGAATGATCACAAGTTGTAAAAAAACACAAAAGTTAGATTTAGGCATTGACTGCTGAATTGTGTTGGCATGGTAATGTACATAATTCTGTAGATTTGATCGTTGTGCTGTTGCGATATCACTGCTGCTAGTTTGAGACCTTTCATTTTATTCAAAAGAAAAAAGAAAACAAATGAGATCAGTTTCAATTTGTAAAAAAAAAATATTTAAGTTCAATTTGCAATAGTGTGTTTTGGGGATTTTGTTCCAAAAAATGGTAAGGTTTTCTGTTTGTCATGTTTGATATTCAAAACTGCTGTGTTTGAGAAGTTTGTCAAGAGTTTTCTTGTTTGGTAGATCAGAACTGTAAACTAGGAGTTTCTTTAGTAGATTCATTTATAAGAATGTTTCAGCCAAACGCAGCTATTCAACTGGTAGCCACTAGGTTTACGTGCCTAATCTGCTCGTAATTGCCATTTCGATTATCTCGCTGTAGGATACAACTGGCAGTTGTTTTTGCAATTTATACAATTTAAAACAAAAAATTATAATCTAATGATTTAAGCTGGAGCTAAAATCCTTTTGAAAATTTGTTGTTGAGGAATTTTGGAAATGACCCCCATGTTTTTACTCTGTGGGATCTCGTCCAAAGTTAAAATAAAAAATTGGTGTCACTTTTTCGCAAAGATTATAGTTAAGAATATGTAACAAACTAATGTAAAAATGTACGTGAAGTGTTTTGATGCACCTTTTCAGGTATATATTTTGAAAGTCGTCAGGGATTGAAGGCGATGGCGGAGAATGTCGACGATAATGATGGGTTTGATTTTTATTTCCGG
This sequence comes from Patiria miniata, assembly GCF_015706575.1. Classification (NCBI taxonomy): domain Eukaryota; kingdom Metazoa; phylum Echinodermata; class Asteroidea; order Valvatida; family Asterinidae; genus Patiria; species Patiria miniata. Next base: position 10,147,114 of record NW_024037068.1, read on the forward strand.
AAAAAGATGTGGAACTAAAAAGCTCTTTTTTTTATTTACTGAAGTTTTTTTTTAATCACACAAGTTCCATTTTTTCAAAAGCCAACTTTGGCTTGACGTGTACCGTTAGAACTTTTTTTTTTTAGTTTCACTTATTGGTAGTATTTTTCAATGTTTTTTTTTTTTCTGTGACCCTTCATATATAAGTGTTGAACTTGCAGTTGGGTGCATTGTCGTGTACTGCAATATTTAATTAACAAACAAATAAGTGTGTACATACAGGACTGTATTGTATACTACTTAAAAATATGATTTCAAAATTAAGATTGTTCGATGGCTGCTATGAAAAAAAATAGTAAAAGAAAAATGTCCCATTCTTTTTTCTGTGAAGAAAATCAATAGTTGTAGGAAAAAGACTGAATTAAGTGAGAGTTGATATTTAGGAGTAATGTTTGATATTGACATGTAATTTGACGGAATGTTTTTGTGCATGTTAGTCGTTTCATATTTAGCTTTATCCCCATCCAATCTCAAGAATGTTTATTATTTTTTGTTGGCGATATTTCTTGGGAGAAGTCATCCGTTTCGATCAATCTTTTAGAAGATTGCGTAATTTTTTGAGAGTTTTTGGTTGTTTAAGTAATGATCTTGTGTATATTAAACTCAATGTATTCAATGATGGTTGTTGTTCAACGTAAGGAAGCATGTTCATTCTTTGACTATTTTCAGCAATTATTTTAATCGTTTTATTTAACAAAAGAAAAGTTTGTTTGTTCGTTCTCGCTTTCTCTTATAGTTAGTGTTAGTTTCTTGGTCTGACGTTTAACGGTCTTGTTTACCAGAATATGTATCTGCATTGATTGTTAACAAAAGTGTTCAAAATTGTTGTTTGTTGTTAAAGTAAATGTTAGTTAGTTCCTGTAGTTGTGTACATGTAACACTCACATTAACAGTTTGTTCCCATCTTTTGTTTCAAGATTAGTAATTGCTATATCTGTTAGGAAAAGGAATCAGTGGTCACCTTTAATATTTGTGATGAATGAGATACAAAGTAGTTGTGTTCCTTGCTTGTACTGCCATTATTTAATTGCTGTAGTTGTTTCATGTATAAATCTAATGTCACTTACTGTTGTGTACATCCTTAATATGTTAAATTCTTTAGCTAAGTTATTAAGTTTTTTAAATTAATGATCAAGATCACTTACTTTGCATTTATATTGTTACCAAGTAAGCTTAAGCATATTTTTTTGGCCAAGAAAGTGTGCCATCATGTTTTTGTTCCCCTAGAGGTAAATTTTAGTCATTTTAAATAATTACTGAAATGATTAATCAAAAAGTTTTTCATCATACAGGGTTTTAATTTTTATTTTGTTTTTCCTGGCAGGGAGTTGTTGAGATAGACAAGTTGGAATGTGAGGTTGTTTTTCGAGATTGGTTTTTTTTTTTTTTCGAGAATATCTGGATCGCTTTCTTTAAAACTTGATAGCCATTTCCTTTTAGAAATAGCTTAATCATAGGTCAGTCGGCTGTGTTCTTAAGTACTTGCTAGTCAAAAGTTGCAAATAGCATTACTATCCTTCATTCATAAGGGGGAAAATGTAGTTTATCAATCATCAAAACTAATACAAGGTATTTAACCGAATTCCTTATTGTGGAGAAGAAAAGATGCCCTGTTTCAGTGGAAGATTTCCCGTCTTGGAACTGCGTTGATGGGATGATAATTCACTATCAAAAGTATTTTGTTTTCCTTTCTATAAATGTAGGGGTGGTTTCTTTTTATCCAAGTACCCGGTGTCCTGTAGTTGTACTTGTGTGCGATACACCAGCCATAGCATTACTGTCAGCATTCATGTACTGTCGTTGTTTGATAACGTTTTACAACAAACCGTGCAATCATGAGGTGCACTAAAGATGTATATAAAAACCGAGAAAAAAAAGAAGAGAGAAAAAGAGCTGTATTCCTGTGCATTTCAATGAGTAAAATGCGTTCTCTATTATATTCGTGTATGTGGATACCACTCTTTTCTTGTCAGTCCATGTGCCATTTTTGAAGCATTTCATGTTTGTGGTTTCCCCCCTCATTTTTATGTTCTTAAACAAAATTTTCTGGGTGAGATTGAGAGAGCACCCAAAAGTATACCAAGAACTGACAGATTTACGATTTGTGTTAAAAAAAAAACAAAGCAAAAAGCAAAGAGGCAAGTTGGTTTTAACCGAGAGTTGGTTTTGACAACTTATATAGTTTCCAAATTATTGGTTTCTGATATTGTCACGGTATTTTGGTTGGAATTGGATGAGCCTTAGTTTGAAAAAGTCCATTTGTGTATTTGGGGAAATATTGTATCTGTTAATCTTGTCAATCATCTTCAATCATGTTGTATTTTGTTAATGTTGGTTTTACATGGGAAGTTTCTCTGTGGATGTTGTTTGTTTGTACTCTTTACGCTTACTTGTTGCGATGTCATCGTAGTCTGTAATGTTAATGATGTAGTTGTATGTAATACTGTGATATTGAGTGTCTGTCTAAAAGTACCTGGCAATGTTTGGCCAATGTTTTTATCCCCCCCCCCCCAGCTGATTCTGCTTCTTAATTCATGAAGTAGGAAATAACCTCAAATACTTTTTACACTTTCCATAATCTCAGTGTTTGAACCCCTTTCACATTTGCAAGAATCCAACATGGCTTCTACATCAGTCCTTTGGCTAAAATCAAGCCCAGGTTGAGAGACTCTACCCAGGTAGACAATCCCAAATCCATTGCTGACCCGTATACAAAACCCGGGTGTACACACAGACCTAGTGTGAATGGTAGTCCTTACTACCATGAGGATCCCAATTCTGCTTGATACATATTGATTTCAACACGGGTGGGTGAGACAGTATTGGCAAAAGGCCTAAACAGTTGTTGCTCATAAGCACGGTTTTAAGATGGCCCCTCAAACAGCCAGCACTGGCTACTGGTAAATGCAAATGCCTGTTTCTGTTGGCAATTGTTAAGAAAGCTTAGTTTGTAAGGCTAAAATGACTCAAACTGTTTGCTCACTCAAATTTTGCTTTGCACTTGAGGAATCCAGGCCCCCCAAAAATGTAAATTTGTAGTTGCCACATGCCTAGATACATGTACCTGGTATTGTGGCTACCATCTTTATGTGATGGCTGCCTGTTCCAGGTAGCCATCTGTTCATGAAAGCTGGCATCTCAACTTCCTGCCATTCCCTTCTGGCTGCCTACATTTAGTGGCATTCTGTCCATGTTGGCTACCTATCCCTACTGGCCACCATTCCATGCTGGCTACCTATCCATTGTGGCCTTCTGTTCATGTTGGCTTCCTATCCCTACTAGCCACCATTAAATGGTGGTTGCCAATCCATAGTGGCTTTTGTTCATGTTGGCTACCAATCCATACTGGCCACCATTATGTCATGGCTGCCTATCCATAGTGGCCTTCTGTTCATGTTGGCTACCTATCCATACAGGCCACCATTTCATGCTGGCTGTCTATCCGTGGCCTTCTGTTCATGTTGGCTACCAATCCCTGCCGGCCACCTTTCCATGATGACCGCCTATCCATTGGCATCCATGGTACATGTATATCTGCCTGTTTAATGGTACATACATGTAATCAGTTTGACAGTCGGAAACAGGATATATCTAGCAAGAATTTCATCAGCCAATACTAGCCAGGTTTATTTAGACAGTACACGTTGATGTCACTGTGTTTTTCCTTGTCTGTACGTATGTATCCATATTGTCATGACAATTCATTAAAAATTAGTCTAATCTGTAGTCCATATTTGTGTCTCTGATACTTGTCCTGGTTTTTCTTGCTGTCCTTGTCATTTCATTCACATTTTTGTTTTATTGATTGATCAATACTGATATTGAGCAAACTTTACGGTAGTTTCATGCAATGATTTGTTGGGTTTTTTTGGAGGTGTGATATTTGTTTATCGTGTGATATTTGATTACCATGCCAACATTGTTGGTACACTGTGCATTGGAGGGGGAGGGGAATTAATCAACTTTCTATGACTTAAGCCTATTTTTCAAATTTGGCTTTAGATTGTTGAGCGTGAATACAGACTATTTCACACTCCATCCTTTTTTTTCAGCTTTGTTGTTTTCGTTTCAAATTTGAGGGGGGGGGGGGGTTGGAGTATTTTGTTGTTGTTTTTTTCGCTTTTTTTCTTTTGGTTGTTTGAGACAGATATTGTGTTGAGATATGTTCCTAGGTAAGTCCTGTCTAGTTTTCTCATGTTTTTCTGTTTTTCTGTTATTGGCACAAGCCCCAACAATATTTTATGTGAAATAAATTCTGGCATATGAGTTAACCAATGAGCACATTTAAGATAAAACTTTTATCATAACTTGAGTATCTAAGAGCTGCAATGATTGGACACAAACTTCCCACAAAGAATGTGAATATTCGGTTCAGTTTTCAGTTTCACTCAGTTAAAACAACGTTTTGTGGATATATGTATTCACTTGTCTATTCTGCCCATTGTTCTTCACATGTAGATGTGTTCATGTAGTTGTGTTCATAATTATACATGTAGTTATGTTGCTTTTTGTTGTGTTCATTTTTTAAAAACAGACTGTAAATTTTCACTGCACAGTTTTCACCTCACATCTGCAAGTTACAAACAACTTCATTTAATTAACATCTCTGCCACATCTCCTTTTGTTTAACCCTATTCAGATTTCTACTATGCAACAATGGTGTTCATTGTTTTAGTCATGACAACACAATGCAGCTGCAGTGATGAGAATGGTGGGCAAGGAGACGCAATGCGCTACAATACGGGGATACGTCAAGATGCATATCAAGTGTCCACAGAGTCGAATTCCTGGAGTTTTTTCTGTGTGTGATAAGGAAACAACGGTTTAGGGACATAATGCAATGAGATATGCTTCTCAACTGAGTTGTCCGTTCTTGGGGCCCCTGCACCCACTCTGTTTCTGCTACTTTTTACCATTTTTTTGTTTTTTCTTAAGAAAATGAAATTTAATCCCATCTTGCCATATGGAAGATTAACTGTTTTGAAAGTCGAACGTAAATTATTGACATACTTGAAGTTATTTTATTGGCCCTTTCTCCCCTCCCCACCCCCACCTTACCCTCGGCCCATCCCCATCCCTTCTATTCACTAATTATGAAATGTTCACCTACTTGAAAGACGTGCTAACACACATACCCCCTCCCCCTAACACACGTCCCCTCCCATGATATGTTCTCACCTGTGCCGAAAATTGTGCCCAGCGTTTCAGTTCAGTTTTTAATGCAAGGTTTACACGCGTCGGGAAGTAGTCGAGTCCATGACGAGTCCAGTCACAAGAAACAGTGCATGAACAATAACATTAACAAAGTAATGCCTTTGCCAAATATCATTTAAATAGTTTGTGATTTGAATTGGGACTGGAGGACTTGTGATGGACTAGCAGGGACTTGAGATGGACTCCACTACATCTCAGATGCGTGTTGAGTAAAATCTTGAGAAACAGGGTCGTGTATATAGCCATTATGCAGGGAATATACAGTGCAATAGGAGATGGACAATCAAACATTTTAAAGATATATACATTTATCAGAGGAGAGAGACCGTTTATTTTCCTATTGAAAATATTGCAAGTGTTAATACCTAGTTAATGCCCAATTATTGTTATAGCCATAGCCCTACAGTACTGGAGTCCGACAGTCTTAAGTCGGGGTGGGTGGGGGGTTATTATGGGATATAGCATTTCCGTGTTTCAGGGTACCAGACCCAGGTATTAAGGCCTTTGTAAACTAGGAACCGGAAAATTGGCAATTGCAATGATGTTATTGCAATGGAAAATGAAATGTATTTGATAACCAAAATATTTTGCAATTCCATTATCTAACAAGTTAAACAAATGTAGCAGTTGATACAGTATTTGACCCAGACTTTCCTTGGTCTCATTCTTGCGAGGAAATTGTTAAGAATTCATTTTACAAAAATGACGGTTTGTATTGTAGCTGGATTGTGTCTGTCGAGTTAAGAAAGCAGTGCAACGTGCGTGTTATAAATATGTGTATTCTGTCTTTTTCAAAAAAGTTGTATAAACAAAAATATGTGTACAGTATTGTTTAACATGTACGTATACCGTGTTAAAGTGCATCAACACCTATACAGCTTTTATTTGTCCGATTCTTGACTGTTTGGGAAAAAAATAACTATATTTTGCGGGTGTTTTTCCTTTCCTTTATATGGAAAGTTAATTTATTGATGAGAAAGTAGGATATGGTTGTGTAAATAGATGCTTGGCATTCCAGAAGAGTGAAGAAAAAAGTCCGACAATCCACCACTTTTGCAAGTACTTGTATCAATTTATAAAATGCATACCGATTTCTGACTGCATTTTTTTTATTTATCAAGTTACTCAGGAAATTATGTGAACATTGGAAATAGTCACAGTTTGTGAACTTGTGAAAAACACCGTCAACGGACAAATTTCATTCATGGCTCAATATCGGGATATGAGCTTTTTGCTATGATCTCGATAGTTTGCCTTTATCAGTTTATAAACAAGAGTTATGCAGAAACATGGAAATCTGCCCAGCATTATGTCCGTATTTACCTCTATTAAAACAATACGGAGCCCTCTCCGTAACCAACGTTTGATATAATTATGTGAGCAATACAATTTGTATGCAGCCCCGCGCACCAGCCATTTGGGATCAGCTTTAGAAATTGTGACATCAGTTCCATCAGAAATGTGGACTAAGCTGTTGATTGGTCAATTTGGCTGCCACTGAGTGGTCAGAGTCTTGAGGTAAAGACGCCGTCTTGTTTTGCATAATTAATCGCCGAAACTGCTTGCATAGACTCTTGCTGTGCAAGATGATGTTGGTCCCCGCTTGGCCTACAGAAATTATAAAGTTATACATTGACAGCATTTTGTGTCGTTTCTGTATCTAAAATGCTTAAACTGAGTTTTGTCTTGACGATTGTTATAATGCTCTGGATTCTGTGTTTGTATGTATAATTAACTGTTACTAGTTAATAAATGCATTGTTTGAAGTGGTAATTATTTTAGTGTTTCCTTGTAAACTTGAGCCTACTCAGTGATACTTGAAGTATGCATTCTCAAAGGTTTCCCGGTTTTCCCACGTGTTTGTATTCAGTAGAAATAGACTTTTGGGCTGTTTTGTACTTAAACAATTTGTACTTAGACTTAACTTCAGTGCCAGTTATTTGCCTTAAACCCGACATATCTTAAACTTAGATTGTTGGGTTTAGAGTTATATTTCAACGTTTTGAGGGTGTACCATGTATCAAAAAGGCAAAATTTAAGGACGTTTCTGGTGCCCATTGGGTAATATTTGTCATATTCAGTTGTGAACATTTCACAGATGAACCTAAACTGTACCTTTTGCTGTCCCTCCCCCGACCATCCTTTAAAAAAAAAATGGTGTCCGCATGTTGAAGGGACTTCCGCCAATTAGAATCTGTGTTGTTCTACATTTCCCTTTTACAAGCTTTCGTCGACCATTGCCAACTTATTTACTAATGAATTATATTAAAACCAACATTCATTTGTGAAAGCACTTGACAATCAGTAGAATTATTTTGCCAGCGATTTCAGCCAGTACTTCAGGTACAGCCAGTGGATTGTCGCTCTTGGTACTATGCGACTTTTTGCCTGATGTTTTCCTCACTAGTCTAAAAAAGTGCGAATTCAATACCATTTTTCTGTGTAGCATTTGAGTCTGTTGTTCTAGTTTTTAACTTAATCTTAACCGCCAAAAAAGTGTGTTAATTGTAAAGATTGTTTGGTTTGAAAAAAAAAGATTGTTATTCATTGATTGTTATCCAGTAGTATACTTCTCTACTATGCCGTGTTGTTACCCATTTACCCAAAGTGGTGCGTGTAGTTGGTTTTTAAAGTGTGTTCAAAGTGTGTTTCTTCTAGACTGTTACACGCTTGATGTGTTAATATGTGCACATAAACCAAGTGCGTATTTTTTATATACAATATCAAAAGCGTGTTGACTTTTATGGGGTGTGTATTGTATGTTTTTGCCAACTATGTGCATACAGTTTTCATCAAATGAAATAATGAATTCGTTCAGTTTTTTTCTCTGTATCAGTGATCAATTATACAAAAACGATTCAGACAATCATATGTAATTTTGGGAATCCTGTCGGCCTTTTTCCAAAATCAAACATTATTTATTTGTAATTTTGTTAATTATATCAAAGATAGTATTATCTGATGCATTTTCAGTAAGGAATGCCCATCGACATGGATGAGTGCAGTTTCAACACTGAGGAAATTACGGATGAAATAAAATGAGCAATACATATTCCCAGATTTCTGTGTCTTTGGAATATACCTTTAATCTTTGACTTGTTATCCCCCTTTAATAATAATAATATAGTCTTATATAGCGCACGTATCTACCAACAATTAGGTACTCAAGGCGCTGGAAATTTTGTCAATTATTAAAGAAAGGTCAATAAAGTTTATGAGAAATATGAGACCCATTATGTAGCACCTTATAATGGTTTACAAGGTGCTGCGGCGCACATTGCAGCCACTGCCAGAAACACCGGGGCAAACCCCTTCTCTTAGCGATAAGTGTTACTGGGTTCTTTAACGTGCATTACACAACACACGGGACCTACGGCTTCACGTCCCATCCGAAGGACGAAGCAATAATGGTAAAGTGCCTTGCTCAAGAGCACAAGCACCATGTTCCCACGATCAGGATTCGAACCCATGCACCACGGCACACGAGTCGAACACCGTAACCATTGGACCACAACGTGGCGCACTTGAATAAATCTCGGAAAATTCCAAATTAACATTTACGAATTTCTGTAAACTTGATAAATTCTGATAAATAACTATTATCTCTACTTACATACCCAGCCATATGTTTATCAGAAAATTAATTTCTTATTTTCCGGGGCATTTTCAAAGGGTTCACTTTGCACTTGAAAATAAAATCGGAAAATCACGTCAAAATAATTTTTTCTTCTTACTTTGTTACGGGTGAATAAACTCGCGATTTATGAACAGGAGTGTTTAGAACTTGATGAAATTTCTCTTTCTGTGAAATTTCAGTTAAAAGTTTTGCTCTAGGTAGGCGCTACATGCGAAAAATCAAAGTGCGCCACGTTGGGGGCCGCGCCACGTTAGGGTCGTCAACAACACGCTTCATTTTTTTTCACGTCGAATTTCGCCGTGAATTACGGAGCAAAACGAACGCGGCGACAGCTTCATAAGCACTGCTTCTGTGTTACCTAGAGTTATTTAACATCTTCACTGTTCTCAAGGCATCAATTGTTAATTAAAATATAATTTCATCGCAGAAAAAGAAAGAAAATTTTAAAACAAAAATACTCACAAGTTGTAAATGTACGGCATCCATCTTGAAATGCAAGCAGAGCGGGCGAAAGTCAGACGACAGGTTCAAGGCGTAATGCGGTTCAAAAACCCTATCACTTTTTTGTCTCCGCACATCACACAATCACCAATTTGTCTTGTTATGTTTTTTCTGTGTAACGTCATGACTTGTTTTTTTTATAACAACGATATAGTGCTTCATGCACGCTGCTGAAAAGGAAACCATCATAATTCATAAACCATTTTTAATCAGAAAATGGGGTCCTATTTTTCTTCATCCGCGGACTAACACGCACTAGTCTCGATGTTTGCTGAAAAAGTGTAAGAACGGTTCAGATTGGTCGAAAGTCAACAGGAATGTCTGAGGTTGGCTGGGATTGGCCAAAATACGAAATTTGGATATGGCACGTATGTATGGACATATGGAATTATTGGATTTGCATATTTCCTCGGGAAAAACCCGAGTCAGAGGTCAATGCTTTGTATTGTACGCCTACCGGTCACACGACGGCAGTTTCATGACTGTTTTTCAGATTGTAGAAATGTGATTTAACGACCATGCAATCATGCTGGTAAATTGGAACCCTTCTAATCGCCATCTCAACAGTCAACAGTAGCGTAACTGGGGTCTCAATAGCAGGGAGAGGGGAGGGTTCTATGGGTCTCATAGGGGGGCATACAAAACGTTTGGTCAATTGTTTCAGGTAAAAACCTACCTTTTTTCCTGCTCCAAATTCGTTTAACATGTTTTCTTTGAAGATATATTTGCAGATGTTTTCTTTACCCATACCCATAAACAGAATATCAAAGCCAAACATTTTGTGACTTTTATGCTTTCGTGAAGATCATGACTTTATTATCAGGAGCTCTTAGAGATGCCTAAATGCGGATACTGCCACGTATATTACTTGCTTGGAAAAATTCAGCTTCGACCAAGTCATATCAATATAACTTCGATGATATTTTACAATTTCTCTCGTAGAAAAAAAAATGGCTCGGCTATTTTTTTCCCCGTAGCTACAGCACGGAAAACGAAAACATTAAGGAACATTAGATTTGAAGGTTTGCATGGTGTAAAGATACTAAGACAAGATAAGTTTGCGGTAGCACCATGTGAATAAATCTCTTTTGCGGTAGCGTGACCATGTGAATAAATCTCTTTTGTGAGTATATGTGTGGTTCTGAACATGTTATAGTTTTGTGTGTTTTCCCATTCCTCCGACTCATAGAATGTATGATGTTCCTGACAAAGACAACCAGTGTGCGAATTCCAATTGGCTGGACTTGTCGGATCATTACTAACAATTAGACTTGGGGACGCGTTCCAATTTATTTTTCTTCTTGATGGCCTAGGATCTAGAGTCGGAGGAATGGGAAAACACACAAAACTATAACAGGTACATGAAGGTATGAAAGGGGTCTAAAACTTTTGCAGTGTTGTGGTCGTTGTGATTTCATCACAGGCCTATCATCACACGTCCAGAAAATAAAGAAAATCACAAGCCCCGAGTCAGATATACTGACAAGGTGCAAGATGACTGCATTGCACCCAAGCACTGAACCTTTGTGAATCTGTGCGCGAGATAGAGAGGGCAGCGCCCTCATCAATTGGACGTCATGAGAGGGCGCTAATCGAGCAACTTATCCAGACTGGTGTCAAAGCCCAATTCATTGTAATTGCACGTTTTACGTTAAGTGAGGTTGGGTATGCTTCTTCAAAAATATCGGCATGCAGAAGACTTTTTGAAAGATGGCGGACAGCAAAGCGGTTAATTTAGGTGAGGAATAATGTTGGTTTTATAGGCCTACAGACATGCTTTGTGTGTTTTCTATTTGAAAATATCTATGTGTACATAATTACTAGCTTGTTTGGCGATTTGGAAAGATAGTATCCAGACGGCGCTTCCTTCAGCGGTTGTGTACAAAGTCTATGGAGAGTCAACATGGACTGGTCAAGAAGCTTTCCTAACAAAATTGGAAATATAATATTTCTACCCAGATCACACAGCCTGACTGCCTCTGGCCGTACTGTAATCGCAAGCTCTACGGCCAGACAGGCGATGCTCCCCTAAATGCTAAAAAGTGATGTAGCGATTTGGCTACCGATTTTTAATGAGATTATCTTTTCATCCCATCCTCATCATAGCCCCATAAATATGTGGCCAATTTACTCTACTGGACTACCTCTGTAAATAGGCCACACTTGGAACATGTACCCGAAAATATAGAACTTCGTCAAGTTTTTATTGGAGTTTTACACATTTAGACTTCGTTTGTAGTTTATTTACATGTTAGAAGCACATTCACCCTCTTTAATTTAAAGCGATAGAACAGTAGGCCTAGTCCCCCCTTTTTCAGACGCCTACATTTTATGTAATTTCCAGGTTCTGTTGCACACATTAGCATAGGCCTATCTAAATTCCAACATAAAAATTACACGAAAAGTATACGTCTGCAACATTTTTCAGTCCTTCTGATTTGAGGCGTGCGATCACACACCCACGCCATCGCACCCAGACTTGTTTCACATACCTAGTGTGGACTTTCCTTTCTTTTCGTGTAGTTAAGGAACACCAGTGGAAAAACTCATTTTTCTCAAACTGTGAAAACTCTTACAACCCAATTTTTTTTCAATGATTCCCTTTAGTGTTTCTCTTCATTCTGCTACAGATAAACCTAACCCAAAAATGCCTCTAAACCTGTTTTCCAGAAATGGGGAAACACTGTGTGGACGTGGGCAAGTCCACACTTCGTCGCTGCTACCTACATTATGTGGACGTCTTTTGTTCGGAAGTCCACACTGCGTATGTAAGACAAGCTCACGCCTAAAAGCTTCCTGAGAAGTGCAAATAATCGCATGCCTGAATCCCTCTGTACCGCACACCTCAGCATACATTTACGGCATAAATACTTAATAATTTATGGAAAAAAAGTATGTCGGTGAAGAGAAAACAGCTTTAAACAAAGATGAATAGTACCCCAAAAAATACCAGATTGTTCAGTCCCAGCTTGGACCACAGAATCACTCGCTTAGATAAATCACACGCCTAGAAAAATCTAGGTGTGCCTTTTTCCACACGCCTGTTATTTTCAAATCAGAAGGACTGATTTTTTTTGTTCTCTTATAACTTAAGTAAGACTATAAGAACAGGGTGTAACTACCCAATCACCTGAATGAGAGCAGGATTTTTACATATTTTTACATTTTCTTACAGAATTAAAAGGGTGTATGTGTTTGCTACATTATCTTACCTTGTAAATGGATGGTGTGGTACTGACTGAATTCAACTGACGTGACTGAAGTGTCTTGTCTTGTTTTTCATGTCTGAATCTAGGGAGTAACCTGTGGAGTCCATTTAAGGAGCTCCTGCGTACCGTGCATGCTGCCCTCTCACAGAAACTCCCCGACGCCTTCTATGAACTAGACGCTGCCATCCGGAAACACAAGCCAGACTTCATCTCCCTGCTGCAGAATCCTGTAAGGAGGTCTCCAATGGTGGTTTTAGTGTATTTGCTGGCAAACTTAAAGCTATAGTCCATCATTTGCAGCCATCCGAAAAGTAACTGGCGTAATTATTGTTGAAAAACAAACTTGGTTGAAAGATAGTAAGGGGACTAAACTCCCTGTGAAATTATTCTTTCTGGGAAGCTGTCATTTTGAAGTAATCAACGAAAGAAGGCCTTTCCAATGGTGCGTCTTAAGACGCACTGTAGGAAAATTTAAATTAGTAGTTCGTTTTGTTATTCGGCGAAGCGCGCGCAAGCATTGGCACAACGCACACGCGCGCGCGGTTGTTATAATTCGTCGGATCAGTGCACGACGTCGTGTACAGCAGGAATTCAAAACAATTCAAAACATGATTCAGTAACTTTGATTTGAAATTGAGATCCTAGTAAGCTGAAGCTTAGCTGAAACTTCATCAAGTTAGTTGTTCAGTTCCCTTCTTTAGACTTTGAGCACTTTTGTTGCTTCAAACGAACAAAATGCACAAATTACAAATGATGGACTTTACTTTAAGCTGTAAAATCGGCAATAACTTGTTTATTCCATTTGGGCCTGCCAATGTATAACCCGAATTTCCTGCTGAAAGTTGTGAGAAAATTTACATTCCTGTGCATAGACCACTGCTTAACCCTTTCCTTAACCCTTAGTCGACAAGGAAACCACACGCAGAACACCCTCAACATACTGTAGTTACATTCATTGCTTTTCAACAAGCTGGTATAGTGTTATGATGTTTTACCATCCATACACCAACAATATACCAGCTGAAAGAGTGTTTTCGGATCGTTTTAATTGTGTAGTTTACTCATAAGGTTTACCTTCATGGATATTTGAGAAAACTACTTCAGAAGTATCCATGCACAATTTGAAGTATGGAGTGCTATTTGGTCATGTGGTGAAATGGCTTGTTTGATAAATGGAACAGATAAAAAAAAAAGGAATAACATTCTTGGATGGCCTTGGTGTTCACATCACATGAAAGAGTAAAGTTCAAGGAACAAACTTTTACGCACAACACTGTTCACACTCTCGTAATTTTCCTCATAATTGAACAAACAATTGGTTCTGGGGAGAGCCAAGTCATTAAGCATTGTGGTTAAAGGAAAGGGTTAACTAATGTTTTATTCAGGAATAAACATGATATAAGAAAGATACATGTTAATACTTTTGATTTTATTTTTGGGACTTTTGTAATGGTCTTTTATCGTCAGGCCAAGAATGCACAGCACCGCCTGCAGATTCAGAAGGCCGACCAGACAGGCTTGGTAATCGAAGGTCATCCCGGAACTAAGACGTTTCCCAAACAGTTCATAGATGAGGCTTTGATCATCAGCGACCTGTTTGACTTGAACGAGTATGCTGCTGTGGAGCTCTTATTATCTGGTAGGTGTCTTAACCCAGACCTTAACAGATCCTTCAAATTCCTTTAAAAAGTTGGGAGATCTTGCCGGATTGAGGAGGGAAGAGTCTGGCCACTGATAGTCTACATGGGATTTGATGCCCATTGACTATTAACCCTCGTATGCAAGCATACATTCTGTGCTAACTTGTCCTTTCAGTCAAAATCAATCAAGTGACTGTTTTCAACAGTTCAGAGCTCCCAGCCTACATAAAGCAGGATTGACTGGCTGTGGCTGTTTATGTAAGTTGGTACAGCTATGTTCTTTGCCTGTAGGTGATTGGTAAGCCAGCTGTGCCTACTACTTGTCAGCTTTTGTCTGTTGACTGAATTAGATTAGTCACTGTGCTTGCTTGAAATCTGATCTGATTGTGGGTGACTAGCCTGTGTAAAAGGCATGGGCAGGAGGAAGAGGATTGATTTTTTGACTGTCTGTGACTGGAAAGCCCACACTGCACCAAGCTGAATCCCATGATATTGAAGATGTTTATAACTTGGTTGATGGATGCAAGCTACATCCACTTACCAACTGTGTGTCAATATCGTTAAATATCCGAACTCCAATCGTTAGGCTCAGCGCAGCAGTTCGAAAACTGTTCCTAAGGATTGAGGTTGCATCCTAGCAAAAATGCCAAGGGAGTTGGGGTTGCGCAAACTGGACTTATTTTCTTTCTTTGCCAGGTGATGGAGATGCTGAAGGAGAGCCGTTCCTCACAGTGGTTGATTTTGGAGGATTAATAGGAAAGTTTGTTTGTTAGGTGGTTGAGGCCTGGGTTTAGGGTTTGTGACTCATGATCAGAGGGTCAGGGGTTCAAATCCAGCTGCTGACCATATGTTTGAGCTGGGGCAAGCCACCTCACCTCAACTTGCTTCTCTCCACCCAGGGGTATACAAATTGTTTATTTGTTTACCTGTCTATTTATTCGTTTGTTTACCTCGCAGGGGACCAACAGCAGCCTCATTTTCCAGGTCTTACCCGAGGGCTTGTTGCTGTCTTATTGTACTATGATGGTCGGAGAAGTATTGTCAATGCACTACAGCTTCTTATCCAGTCACGCAAAGGTTTGTCATTTGTCATCAAAAAGTAACTCTCATAGTGTCTTCTCAGGAAATTGAGTTTTCAGTATTCACATGATATGTTTGACTTGTGCCAAAAATTGGCGACTTCAAACTTAGGGTCAAACTGTAACATTATCGGGACTTAGGAAGTCCTCATGACATCTTACTTCGGTGTCCATGTTGTTTGAGTTTGTATCCTTTATAACCGAAAAGTAATTGTCAAGCAGTCAGTTTTAAACAAAGGGGTACAAGTTACAGTCTCATTTTGTTAGTAAGGAAACTGCTTGTCCTTTGTCTCAGGCCGCACCTGGACCCTAGAGTTGGAGGATGAGGTCTCGGACCTGACGACCCGCTTCACCGACAAGCTCATCAAGGATGGCCTGATGCGAAAGGTCCTCCGTCTGCTCCTGGAGACGGACGTAGAGAAACAGATGGACAAACTTGGCCAGGCAAGGGCGCTAGGGGACGCCAAGCACAGACATGAGGTAAGGCTGCGTCCGAAGTACTTGGCTACGGCTGGAAATAACACACGGGTCTATGTGAAGTGGCTGCAGCCGCTTCCATAGGCGTGTGTGTACTTTCTAGCCGTAGCCAGTTAATTGGGACATGGCTAAGTCTTACAGTGCCCACATCTGGAGCGCCAGAGTTTTTTAAATAGGCTGGCCTGAATTACTGGGCTACTTTATCAAGTGACTTCAGCTGGTTCCAGCAGGCACGCAACGTTTCCTCGGATCCGCTGATTTCCCCGTTTTCCACTTCTCGTGTATGCCATTACAAATTGAAAAAATAGTGTACAAAGTCTTGTGTGGTTTGATGTTTCCTCGTTTTTTTCTAAATTCCCAGTTGCATGCCTGTTCCAGAAGTGCATGGGTAATTGCAAGCTGTTATCCATTTGAACCTGACTACATTCCATCATCCTTTTTCTTTTCGTGGTCATCTCTTTCTTTCAGAGCTGTCAAGTGGCTATAGTTTTGTAACAAAATGAAAGGGTTATATTTTGTTGCTGAGTCGAAGTTTTTGGATTTTAACATCGAAGAGAATAACAATGCTTGTATTCCTGAGCATCAGTGGTTTATTGTAATACTGAAAGGCACTTCTTTGGATTTGTCCTCGTATCTCTTAAATTTAACCTTCATCCTGAAGAAATAGAGAAAATATGAAGAAAAAAACTTCAGCTTGAGAGGTTGGAGTGGGAAACCTCAGAGTAAGACCAGGAATCAGGTAGGGGCTGAAAACCTGATCCACTGCTCGGCGTAGGTTGGATGTGAACCCGAATCACAGAGGTTGAAGGCAAGGAAAGCCAACGCTGCACCAACCAGACTCCCATGATATTGAAGGTTTATAACTTGGTTGATGGATGCAAGCTACATCCACTTACCAACTATGTGACAATATCGTTAAATATTCGAACTCCAATCGTCAGGCACAGCACAGCGGTGCGAAAACTGTTCCCAAGGATTGAGGTTGCATCCTAGCCAAACTGCCAAGGGAGTTAGGGTTGCGCAAACTGGACTTATTTTCTTTCTTTGCCAGGTGATGGAGATGCTGAAGGAGAGCCGTTCCTCCCTTGCAGAGTGTCTCTTTGCCTGGGCCTGCCAGTCTGCCCCCAGCAGGCAGGACACTATCCTTCTCATCACTCACCTGAGGCAGCACGCTTCCTTAGAAGGAGACGGTACCATGGATAATGTCACCCTGGCTCTGCTCATGACTTGCCTGTACTGTCTGGATGTGGGTGGGGCCGTGGAGAGCTGTCCTGAGGATAGAGATGGTACAAACCCTCACAGTTACACTAACCCCTGCACATTGTTTTCTGTCATCAGGGCCCCAGAGCCTGTATGATTAAGGGATGTAGTCGAGTCCGTCACAAGTACTTGCAAGTCCATCACAAGTCCTCCAGTACCAATTACACTCACAAGCTATTCAAATGAGCGTTGACAAAAGCATTCCTTTGTTATTGTTCATCCACTCTTTCTTGTGACTGGACTTGTGACTGGACTTGTGACTGGACTTGTGATGGACTTGTGACTGGACTTGTGATTTACTTGTGACTGTACTTGTGACTGGACTTGTGACTGGACTTGTGATGGACTTGTGACTGGACTTGTGATTTACTTGTGACTGGACTTGCTGAAAAAAAAAGGGAAAAAAGGTTCTTAGAGTTAATGTTCCAATTACAAAATATGCTGGCTTTTTTTTCACATGGAAGATGATGTTTTGGTGCCGTACACTTTTTTAAACCTCAAGTTTCCCCCAAAATGCCTGAGCCAACTTTACATCTCTGATTCTAATAAACCAATACCACATGCTCTTTAGGTGCAAACTTGGGACTTAAGGTGATGTCCAACAAGTAAGTGTGTCTTGGCCCAGTATTATGGTGATTTTGTTACCCTAGAGTGTAAGGCATAACAAATTCCACAGTAGATTTTGGTATCTCGCCAAAAAAATTTATGCTGCAAAGTATTTCCTACTGCATCAACCTCCCCCTTTTCTCCTCTCCAGAAATGACCAAGCAACTTCCAGTTCTCAGGGACGCCCGGTTCCTGCCGGAACTCCACCAGCTGATCGTCAAGGATGAGACGGCATGGGCCTGCCCAGGGATCGCTGCGGTGCTTCGCTTTGCCTGGGCACTGATGCTGCGCAACGTGGCTCAGCAACCAGAACTTGAAGGTTTGTCCTTCAAAATCTTGGAATATTCCATTTGGAACACACGGAGTGTTCCATTTGGAACTGAACACACGGAGTGTTCCATTTGGAACACACGGAGTGTTCCATTTGGAATAGTGTTCCATTTGGAACACATGGAGTGTTCCATTTTGAACACATGGAGTGTTCCTTTTGGAACACTTGGAATGTTAAATTTGAAACACTTTGAAATTGAAATTTTAAATTACTTGGCTACGACTAGCAGTAACACACGTGACTATGGGAAGTGGCTTCAGCCGCTGCCATACACGCGTGTGTAAATGCAAGCCGTAGCCAATTAAGTCAAGGAGAATACACGAGAAAGTGTGGATTCGTAATTTAAGAATCCACACTTGCGAGTGTATTCTTCGACTTAAACCATTGCGTCAAATGAAGTATTGGCATTAACAGTGAGAGGAGATGAAAAGACTTGGGAAAAATGTTGCAACCTGACGCCACTTCCGCAATTGTGTACAAAGTCTGTGGAGAGTCAAGAAAATTTTCTGAGTATTTCCTAACAAAATTGGAAATATTTCTCAGTCCCAGATTCATGTCTTATCATTTTTGCAATGAATGACCTTCATTGAGATGATATATGAAGAAAAAAGTGGTGTCGGGTTGCAACATTTTTCCTTCCGTCGACATATGGATAGTTCAGACAATGATTTCTTTCTGACTCAAAGTAGGTCTTGCAGTGATGGCGGAGAATTTGACAAGTGAAGATGCATTGGTAATTTCGGAAGGAAATTTCCACGCATATGGTGCTATTAATGCTCATTATGGAGAACGATTGTCCGACATGTTCAAAGTGTGGATTCGTAATTCCGAATCCACCTTTTACTTAAGATTCTTCGTTCCGAATCCACACTTTGTAACCAGCGTAACAGATTCGTAGTTCCGAATCCACACTTTTAACAATAGTGTGATATCATAGCAATGGTTTAAGTTAGATGGGGCTTATTTTTTTACAGTTGTATGGTCCTTCCCTTTGTCATCTTGCTAAATTTTCATTTGTATTGTCTACCTGCAGCTATGCAGGACTATATTGAGGAGGACGAGATGATAGTGGATGATGCCATGAAAGATAACGTCTTCCGATTCCTGAAAGATGCCGTGGTGACCTCGAAGAACTTCCACCAGTCGGTGAGATCTCAGAAATGTAACATCTGTGGAAAGAAAGTTGGAATATATTCATTTTCAAATTCAGTCGTTTTCGTCATCACGTCTGGGTCATTCAATAAATTTAATACCCAAAGTGTGACATTTTGTCCCGTCCCCGTTACCTTGGTACTTGTAATTTGCCATTCAAGTATCATTTTTTAAGAATAATTTCAAAATATTTTTGTATTGGTTGGGTAGTTAGACCAAAAAAAAAAATCTCCGGTTTCTGGTATGGAGCTTGCCCCAAAAGTGGTGCAGCGACGCGGCTTTTTTTATTTTTACTTTTATTTTTTTTCAAATGTCGGCTGATGACTGCAAATGGTGCCGGACTAAATTTAGTGCAAAATATATGGGAGTCCAGAGAGGCCACATAAAGCTTATACTTGATTGTAACCCCATCTAAAAACACGTTAAAATTGTGCAGCAGCAGGATTCCTGTCAAACCAGTGAGTTTGGCGGTTTTGAGACATCATCTTACATTAAAAAAAAAATTTCATTTTGCTGACGCGCATGGCTACGGTGACGCGCGCATACCAGAAACCGGAGACTTTTTTTTTGGCCTTAGTTCACTAATCATAAGTTTTCTCGCAGTACAACTGCATTAAAGAGTGCATCAAAATTACAGAACTATGGATGTCCAGTGAAACAGGGACAGGAAAAAGTGTACCCCAACTTTATAGAACAAGCCTTATACGTTTCCATCATAGCTAACAACTTATGAAATCTGCTCGCCCACACAGGAGTTTTGCCCACGGAGGCTTCATAATCTCTTGACAGACTTCATTGTTCAGATGCCACTCAAGGTAGGAACACACTTCAGATAGAGGAAATTCTCTTACATGTACAGTAAACTCCGGCTAAACCGGCACTCTCGGGACCCGAGAATTTGTGACGACTTCCGCGAATGCCAATATCTGCTGTCAGTCGTCATTTTGCCGACTTACATGAATGGTCATTTGCACACATGATTCATTGCACTAATTGGCTTCGATTTACCCTGGATTATCTCCTAATGCTTGAGTTGAATCCAGCAAATTAATCCTCAAATTTTATC
This sequence comes from Patiria miniata, assembly GCF_015706575.1. Taxonomy (NCBI): domain Eukaryota; kingdom Metazoa; phylum Echinodermata; class Asteroidea; order Valvatida; family Asterinidae; genus Patiria; species Patiria miniata. The sequence goes on from NW_024037068.1 coordinate 10,167,325, forward strand.
ATCACGTTTGGGGTAATGATAGTGGAGACCACGATACATATGTACGTGCACAGTAACAAATTAAATGTGTGCGTGGTACGGTATATACCACACACGCATTGACTGCAGCAGTAGTCATTCAATAAGACCACCCCCAGAATGGACAGAGCGCATGCGTACAGCCTAGAGGGGGTACTGGTATTGATATGCTCACGAGGCATATGCGATGTATGCAGCAGGACACCCTTTTTCGACACCGATGCATGCAGCGATCACGGGCCGTTCGAAACCACTTTTCACTCGACACTTTGGCAACCCCAGTACAGGAAGTCGAGTGAAAAGTGGGTTGTTGAATGCCGACTTACACAAAGGATTTTGGAATGCTTTTTATGGAAAGGGGACCGAGAGTAACAGGACAACTTGAGCAAAATGGCGACTTATAAAAGCCGACTTAGAAATTAAAAAATTGAATGGAAATGCATTACGGACAATCGGGAGTTTAGTCAGACTAGTCGGTTTAGCCGGAGTTTACTGTATTTCAAAACTTTTTTTTCTTTTACAATTTAGATTTCAAATTATCAAAATGCATTTCACTCATTTTTTGATTCACCTGTCTGATTTGTATGTTATAATTTGTATCACTTATTAACGGAAGCATGCTTTTGTTCTTGAATTCCTTCTTTAACTAAAAATCAAGTGCTACATGAAAAAAGCTCTCAGAACTATAATTTTGGGGCCTCGGATATTAGAAAAAGATATAGCATTCATTTAACCCTCCTAGTGGGAAGTCAATAGTCAGAGCAATATGTAAAACCCTGCAGGTCAGTTTCAGGTGAAGGGATATGAAGGGTTAATGTGATTCTCATTAACCCTAACTCCCTAGGCCTTTTTGCTAGGATGTAGCCTCAATCCTGCAAAATCCTCCAATTGGCCTCATGGAGAAATAGCATATAGCCTCAATCCTGCAAATTCCTCCATTGATTCTTGAATATGGTCCATGGAGGGGTGACCACTGCCTGAAACCTGCAAAATCCTGCGGAAATGACTGTCAATATGTTGAGGCTTGGCCAGTGACATCCTGGAGCAGTACGGAGGATTTCAAGCATAATCCAGGCCTGTATTTATGCACGGCTGAGCAAAACCAACACAAGGTCCGGCCCAAGACCTTGACAAAGTGCATCCTATGAAATCAGTAAACGCACGTTGGCCATGTAACCTCACTCCTCCAAATTCCTCCACTTTGGCAAAGAGGATTTTGAAGGATTCAGGGCAGTTAGGGTTAACAATTGAAATTAGAATTGAGATTTCTCTGAAGTTGTACATGTTCCTGTTTAGGTTGTGTACGATATAACTTTAACATTAAGTGATAAATTATTCACAGGTGAAGGAGATGCGTAACCGTGGCGATGAAGCTGGCCGCATCATCATGGCTCATGAGAGAGAAGGAGTGGAGCCACCTTCCACCCTGCCGCGGCATTTCCAGGACTTCATGAAATTAGTGAGTTTTGGGTAATTGCTAACTTCCAGGAAACACTGTTGCGAATTGTCCTTGTGTTATCTCAGAAATTGCATAATATGACGCTGAAGATATGTTCAGATTTGGAAATGCGGTCACAAACACAGCAGTTACAAATGTTTGCAGCAGTTGAGTGTGTAAACTTTGTAGAATGTACTCATATTTTTTAGCTTTCAATGAATTTTTCTCCTTGTGTCAAAACAGCACATCTACATGCACTGCAAAATAGGTACAAAAAGAAATGTTTAGTGTACAGTGATGGTTTGATCTACGGACTGCGTTGAAAGGCACCAGACTAGTCCATACATGATGTACCGGTACACTATTTTTAGAATATGCAAATAATCAGCTGATGGGGATGTCCTGGTCAACGGCATGGGGACAAGGTTCGCCTGGTGGATCCGGTTCATTAGTAAAAACGTCATGCACGCGGGCGCACCACTTACAAGCGTACATTGGCTAAACACTCCAGTTGCGTTAACTTCCTGTTCCATTCGTGCTATTCTACACCGTGTGAAGTACGCATGGTTGAATTGAGATGACGTCACACTAACGAACCAAATTCTGAAGTATCCAGGAGAGTTAGGATTAAGCAGGAAAAGGTGAAATACAACCACAAGTATTTTATTTTTCAATTGACATCTCGTAGAAGGGTCTGTTTGTTAGTGACTTACTTCATACTCCACTGCTAACTATGGCTATTAACACTTTGCTACGCTACGGCTTAGGATAAGGCACGCAGCAATGGAAGCCACTGGGTAGCGGCTGCAGCCACTTCCCATAGACTCGTGTGTATATTTTTTGGACACAGCCTCTTATACAAGGTTTTCTCAACTTCCATACCCTTTGTGTTATTCTATTAGCTTGGTGCTTTTTACGGCAATGACCCCCTCGGCTTGGAGCTTCCCTTGGAGTATTGGTGTACAACAGATCCAAGCAGCAGCCCTTCAGCAAGTGCTACCTACGTCTCACACCCCTACCAGCGCCAGTCACCAAGACAGGTAAAGGACTGTGTGTGAATTAAAAAAAGGGCGCTTTCTTACCCAACGATGAGAGATAGGTAGGACACTTCATGCTGTGAGCTTATATAGTGCTGCAGCCGAACCGCCGAACCGAACTAGAAATAGCCGAACTTGGCCTTCCGAGCCAAACCTGAACCGAACCGAACCGAACTTTGAGGATCAGTTGCAGCTAAGCTTATATTATAATCTTTGCGTACCTGCATGCAAAAGGCAAGGTGGCGACCGTTTTCCTTCAATATTGGCACTAGGGCTCATTTCTGTTGTCATTGTGCACGGTTTCCGTAGGGAGAATTGACATGTGGCATATTAATGATGTTGTCCATTTCTGATTGGGTTGTTAGAACTTGATGCACATTCTGGTGGACTCGGTGCAGGTACTGAAGGTAGCACTGTATGTCCTCATGATAGCTAGCACAGCTGCTTTGCATTGTGCACGGCAGCAGTTGTGCTCAAGAGTCCTTCGTCCATCCCTCTTTATCACCACTGACAGGATATTTGCGTGTGGAGGAGTCCGTAACGGCTGAACTTTGATTTTTTAATTTTTTATTAAGACAAGATAAGTTTGCGGTAGCACCATGTGAATAAATCTCTTTTGTGAGTATGTGTGGTTCTGAAAAGAACCAGAGGGACTCAACGTTTCGAACGGTATGCTCTGCCTGTCGTCAGGAGAATGAGGGATTCCAACGATGATGCGTTGTTATAAGGATGGGTGCGGTGAGGCGTGAGAAGGATGCAAACTGGTGAAGCTCGAAAAACGGTGAAGCTGGGAACAGCATACTGTTCGAAACGTTGAGTCCCTTTGGTTCTTTTCAGAACCACACATACTCACAAAAGAGATTTATTCACATGGTGCTACCGCAAACTTATCTTGTCTTAGTATCTTTCCACCATGCAAACCTTCAAATCCTATGTTATTTTATTGCTTTTGTACCCAGGCCAGCTTGTTCAAGTTCATCCGTATGGCGGGTGATCTGCTGCCCCCGTCGCTCTACGTATCGTACATCGACATGCTGAGTGGTCTGGCCAACGGGGAGGAGAGCTCCAGACATTGCTTCAACTTGCTAAAGATGAACGGCATGGGGAGTGGTAAGACAATCGCCAGATGCTAAAACCATGGTGGTCCTTGAGTAAAACTCCCTAACTTGCTGAAGATCTGACCTAAATCATAACACTTTTTGTAGGATCTGTAATGAACCCTCTTAACTTCTCAGTGCAGGAAAGCAATCGTTCATTCTTTAACTTTCAAGGGACATCAATCCTGTAAGATAAAGTTACATGGATGTACCCTCCTACAGCCTGAACAATCACTCAAAACCTGGCGGTAACCTCTTAAAAGCTTTGGGTGAATGAGGTCCCATAAAATGAGAGTACATTTTGATATTTTTCAAGTCAAGATTTTGTTGGCATTTCCAATGATATTTAATTTATTTTTTCTCTAAGCTTGAGGATGTCATGCTCCAACTAAACTACCGACCCACCTTTAGTTTGGATGACCCAACTTGGGACCATCCCAACTTGGGACCATCACAACTAAAGTGTTCTAAGTGGATCACGTAAGTTGTGATGGTCCCATTTTAAGTTGGGCCCAGGGGTCTAGTTGGGGCCTGACAAGAACATGAAACATCTTTGAAGCAGCGATATCTGGTTGGGGTAATTTCTAAGAATGACGCTGTATTTTTTAACACAGTAACAGAGTAGCCGTTAATCTAACCTAGTACACAACCTTCTGGTTATTTTTTTTTGCTTGATTATAATTTTATATGGAGATTTTTGTAGTTTACAACATTTTTCAGTTTTTAAAATGTTCATCACATGCAATTCGGGCGAATCACAATGCAGTGCTCCACCAAGAGTTTGCCACGGAGAGTTCATTTTCCCAGTGCATTGAGGGAGAGGGTCGACAAATACACAGCGCGGGACATTTGAAATTGTTTTTTTTTTTCTGGTCAGTAGTTTCGTAATCGTATGATTCGAGTATATGTTTGCCCTTTTGTTTTCTTTTTATCAATGCAGTGTTTTTTTGTAAGGCGGCAGAACGCTATGCCCCAATCTATAACAAGTTGCCTACTGACACTCATTCAAATGGGTCATGTTTTGTCGAAAACTTGAAAAATGGACTCTCCATGACTTTTTTGATGATACTGAATGTAATAAGTTGAACTCTTCAGGGAAGTCAATTCTGGCCTCTAGGCACCTCATGTGAACTTTTGAGGAAATTTGGTGCAGTTGGATTTTTGGGTCAAAAACTGACTTTTTCGATGATTCCGGCTATGGAAAAAGTTGAAGTTTTGGGGGCATTTTATAAAAAGCCAAAAAGTTTTGTTTTCTCACTAGATACTGAATATGATGAGTAGAACTGTTCAGGGAATTCTATCTGGCCTCTAGGCACCTCATATGAAATTTGGAGGAAAATTTGCTAATGTTGGATTTTTGGGTCAAAAACTGACTTTTTTTTATGATGCCGGCTTTGGAAAACGTTGAAGTTTTGGGGGCATTTTGTAAAAAATCTACAATTTTCTTTTCTCACTGGATACTGAATGTAATGAGTTGAACTCTTCAGGGAAGTCAATTTTGGCCTCTAGGCACCTCGTATGAACTTTTGAAGAAATGTGGTGAATTTGGATTTTTGGGTCAAAAACTGACTTTTTCGATGATGCTGGCTATGGAAAACGTTGAAGTTTTGGTGGCATTGTGTATAAAATATCAAATTTTTATTTTCTCACTGGATACTGAACGTAATAAATTCAACTCTTCAGGGAAGTCAATTCTGGCCTCTAGGCATCTCGTGTGAACTTTTGAGCAAATTTGATAAGCTTTTATTATTGGGTAAAAAAAAGAAGACTTTTTTGATGATGCCAGCTATGGAAAACGATGAAGTTTTGGGGGCATTTTTTTAAAAATCTAAAATTTTTCTTTTCTCGCTGGATACTGAATGTTATGAGTTAAACTCTTCAGGGAATTCAATTCTGGCCTCTAGGCACCTCTTGTGAACTTTTGAGGAAATTTGGTGAAGTTGGATTCTTGGGTCAAAAACTGATTTTTTGGATGATTCCGGCCATGGAAAAAGTTGAAGTTTTGGGAGCATCTCTTAAAAAAACCAAAACATTTTCTTTTCTCACTGGATACTGAATATAATGAGTTGAACGCTTCAGGGAATTCAAGTCTGGCCTCAAGGGACCTCATGTGAACTTTGGAGGAAATTTGGTGAAGTTGTATTTTCAGGTCAAAAACTGACTTTTTTGATGATGCTGGCTTTGGAAAACGTTGAAGTTTTCGGGGCATTTTGTAAAAAATCTACAATTTTCTTTTCTCACTGGAAACTGAATGTAATGAGTTGAACTCTTCAGGATAGTCAATTCTGGCCTTTAAGCACCTCGTGTAAACTTTTGAGCAATTTTTGTCCAGTTGGATTTTTGGGTCAAAAACTGACTTTTTCGATGATGCCTGCTATGGAAAAAGTTGAATTTTTGGGGGCATTTTTTAAATAGCCAAAAAGTTTTGTTTCTCACTGGATACTGAATGTAATAAGTGGAACTCTTCAGGGAATTCAATTCTGGCCTCTAGGCACCTGGGGAAAATTTTGAGCAATTTTCGTCGATCTGGATTTTTGGGTCAAAAACTGACTTTTTCGATGATGCCGGCTATGGAAAACGTTGAAGTTTTGGGAAAATTTTGTAAAAAGTCAAAAAGTTTTGTTTCTCACTGGATACTGAATGTAATGAGTTGAACTCTTCAGGGTAGTCAATTCTGGCCTCTAGGCACCTCGTGTAAACTTTTGAGCAATTTTTGTCGATCTGGATTTTTGGGTCAAAAACTGACTTTTTCGATGATGCCGGCTATGGAAAACGTTGAAGTTTTGGGGGCATTTTGTAAAAAGCCAAAAAGTTTGGTTTCTCACTGGATACTGAATGTAATGAGTTGAACTCTTCAGGGTATTCAATTCTGGCCTCTAGGCACCTCGTGTAAACTTTTGAGCAATTTTTGTCCATCTGGATTTTTGGGTCAAAAACTGACTTTTTCGATGATGCTGGCTATGGAAAAAGTTGAAGTTTTGGGGGCATTTTGTAAAAAGTCAAAAAGTTTGGTTTCTCACTGGATACTGAATGTAATGAGTTGAACTCTTCAGGGTATTCAATTCTGGCCTTTAAGCACCTCGTGTAAACTTTTGAGCAATTTTTGTCCAGTTGGATTTTTGGGTCAAAAACTGACTTTTTCGATGATGCCTGCTATGGAAAAAGTTGAATTTTTTGGGGCATTTTTTAAAAAGCCAAAAAGTTTTGTTTCTCACTGGATACTGAATGTAATAAGTGGAACTCTTCAGGGAATTCAATTCTGGCCTCTAGGCACCTGGGGAAAATTTTGAGCAATTTTTGTCGATCTGGATTTTTGGGTCAAAAACTGACTTTTTCGATGATGCCGGCTATGGAAAACGTTGAAGTTTTGGGGGCATTTTGTAAAAAGCCAAAAAGTTTGTTTTCTCACTGGATACTGAATGTAATGAGTTGAACTCTTCAGGGTATTCAATTCGGGCCTCTAGGCACCTCGTGTAAACTTTTGAGCAATTTTTGTCCATCTGGATTTTTGGGTCAAAAACTGACTTTTTCGATGATGCCTGCTATGGAAAAAGTTGAAGTTTTGGGGGCATTTTGTAAAAAGTCAAAAAGTTTGGTTTCTCACTGGATACTGAATGTAATGAGTTGAACTCTTCAGGGTATTCAATTCTGGCCTCTAGGCACCTCGTGTAAACTTTTGAGCAATTTTTGTCCATCTGGATTTTTGGGTCAAAAACTGACTTTTTCGATGATGCTGGCTATGGAAAAAGTTGAAGTTTTGGGGGCATTTTGTAAAAAGCCAAAAAGTTTGGTTTCTCACTGGATACTGAATGTAATGAGTTGAACTCTTCAGGGTATTCAATTCTGGCCTCTAGGCACCTCCTGTAAACTTTTGAGCAATTTTTGTCCAGTTGGATTTTGGGGTCAAAAACTGACTTTTTCGATGATGCCGGCTATGGAAAACGTTGAAGTTTTGGGAACATTTTGTAAAATGCAAAAAAGTTTTGTTTTCTCACTTGATACTGAATGTAATGAGTTGAACTCTTCAGGGAATTCAATTCTGGCCTCTAGGCACCTCGTGTAAACTTTTGACCAATTTTTGTCGATCTGGATTTTTGGGTCAAAAACTGACTTTTTCGATGATGCCGGCTATGGAAAACGTTGAAGTTTTGGGAACATTTTGTAAAATGCAAAAAAGTTTTGTTTTCTCACTGGATACTGAATGTAATGAGTTGAACTCTTCAGGGAATTCAATTCTGGCCTCTAGGCACCTCGTGTAAACTTTTGAGCAATTTTCGTCGATCTGGATTTTTGGGTCAAAAACTGACTTTTTCGATGATGCCGGCTATGGAAAACGTTGAAGTTTTGGGAACATTTTGTAAAATGCAAAAAAGTTTTGTTTTCTCACTGGATACTGAATGTAATCAGTTGAACTCTCCAGGGAATTCAATTCTGGCCTCTAGGTACCTCGTGTAAACTTTTGAGCAATTTTTGTCGATCTGGATTTTTGGGTCAGAAACTGACTTTTTCGATGATGCCGGCTATGGAAAACGTTGAAGTTTTGGAAACATTTTGTAAAATGCAAAAAAGTGTTGTTTTCTCACTTGATACTGAATGTAATGAGTTGAACTCTTCAGGGAATTCAATTCTGGCCTCTAGGCACCTCGTGTAAACTTTTGAGCAATTTTCGTCGATCTGGATTTTTGGGTCAAAAACTGACTTTTTCGATGATGCCGGCTATGGAAAACCTTGAAGTTTTGGGAACATTTTGTAAAATGCAAAAAAGATTTGTTTTCTCACTGGATACTGAATGTAATGAGTTGAACTCTTCAGGGAATTCAATTCTGGCCTCTAGGCACCTCGTGTAAACTTTTGAGCAATTTTTGTCGATCTGGATTTTTGGGTCAAAAACCGACTTTTTCGATGATGCCGGCTATGGAAAACGATGAAGTTTTGGGAAGATTTTGTAAAATGCAAAAAAGTTTTGTTTTCTCACTGGATACTGAATGTAATGAGTTGAACTCTTCAGGGAATTCAATTCTGGCCTCTAGGCACCTCGTGTAAACTTTTGAGCAATTTTCGTCGATCTGGATTTTTGGGTCAAAAACTGACTTTTTCGATGATGCCGGCTATGGAAAACGATGAAGTTTTGGGAACATTTTGTAAAATGCAAAAAAGTTTTGTTTTCTCACTGGATACTGAATGTAATGAGTTGAACTCTTCAGGGAATTCAATTCTGGCCTCTAGGCACCTTGTGTAAACTTTTGAGCAATTTTTTTCGATCTGGATTTTTGGGTCAAAAACTGACTTTTTCGATGATGCCGGCTATGGAAAACGTTGAAGTTTTGGGAACATTTTGTAAAATGCAAAAAAGTTTTGTTTTCTCACTGGATACTGAATGTAATGAGTTGAACTCTCCAGGGAATTCAATTCTGGCCTCTAGGTACCTCGTGTAAACTTTTGAGCAATTTTTGTCGATCTGGATTTTTGGGTCAGAAACTGACTTTTTCGATGATGCCGGCTATGGAAAACGTTGAAGTTTTGGAAACATTTTGTAAAAAGTCAAAAAGTTTTGTTTCTCACTGGATACTGAATGTAATGAGTTGAACTCTTCAGGGAATTCAATTCTGGCCTCTAGGCACCTTGTGTAAACTTTTGAGCAATTTTTGTCGATCTGGATTTTTGGGTCAAAAACCGACTTTTTCGATGATGCCGGCTATGGAAAACGATGAAGTTTTGGGAACATTTTGTAAAATGCAAAAAAGTTTTGTTTTCTCACTGGATACTGAATGTAATGAGTTGAACTCTTCAGGGAATTCAATTCTGGCCTCTAGGCACCTTGTGTAAACTTTTGAGCAATTTTTTTCGATCTGGATTTTTGGGTCAAAAACTGACTTTTTCGATGATGCCGGCTATGGAAAACGTTGAAGTTTTGGGAACATTTTGTAAAATGCAAAAAAGTTTTGTTTTCTCACTGGATACTGAATGTAATGAGTTGAACTCTCCAGGGAATTCAATTCTGGCCTCTAGGTACCTCGTGTAAACTTTTGAGCAATTTTTGTCGATCTGGATTTTTGGGTCAAAAACTGACTTTTTCGATGATGCCGGCTATGGAAAACGTTGAAGTTTTGGGAACATTTTGTAAAATGCAAAAAAGTTTTGTTTTCTCACTTGATACTGAATGTAATGAGTTGAACTCTTCAGGGAATTCAATTCTGGCCTCTAGGCACCTCGTGTAAACTTTTGACCAATTTTCGTCGATCTGGATTTTTGGGTCAAAAACTGCCTTTTTCGATGATGCCGGCTATGGAAAACGTTGAAGTTTTGGGAACATTTTGTAAAATGCAAAAAAGTTTTGTTTTCTCACTGGATACTGAATGTAATGAGTTGAACTCTTCAGGGAATTCAATTCTGGCCTCTAGGCACCTCGTGTAAACTTTTGAGCAATTTTCGTCGATCTGGATTTTTGGGTCAAAAACTGACTTTTTCGATGATGCCGGCTATGGAAAACGTTGAAGTTTTGGGAACATTTTGTAAAATGCAAAAAAGTTTTGTTTTCTCACTGGATACTGAATGTAATCAGTTGAACTCTCCAGGGAATTCAATTCTGGCCTCTAGGTACCTCGTGTAAACTTTTGAGCAATTTTTGTCGATCTGGATTTTTGGGTCAGAAACTGACTTTTTCGATGATGCCGGCTATGGAAAACGTTGAAGTTTTGGAAACATTTTGTAAAATGCAAAAAAGTGTTGTTTTCTCACTTGATACTGAATGTAATGAGTTGAACTCTTCAGGGAATTCAATTCTGGCCTCTAGGCACCTCGTGTAAACTTTTGAGCAATTTTCGTCGATCTGGATTTTTGGGTCAAAAACTGACTTTTTCGATGATGCCGGCTATGGAAAACGTTGAAGTTTTGGGAACATTTTGTAAAATGCAAAAAAGTTTTGTTTTCTCACTGGATACTGAATGTAATCAGTTGAACTCTCCAGGGAATTCAATTCTGGCCTCTAGGTACCTCGTGTAAACTTTTGAGCAATTTTTGTCGATCTGGATTTTTGGGTCAGAAACTGACTTTTTCGATGATGCCGGCTATGGAAAACGTTGAAGTTTTGGAAACATTTTGTAAAATGCAAAAAAGTGTTGTTTTCTCACTTGATACTGAATGTAATGAGTTGAACTCTTCAGGGAATTCAATTCTGGCCTCTAGGCACCTCGTGTAAACTTTTGAGCAATTTTCGTCGATCTGGATTTTTGGGTCAAAAACTGACTTTTTCGATGATGCCGGCTATGGAAAACGTTGAAGTTTTGGGAACATTTTGTAAAATGCAAAAAAGATTTGTTTTCTCACTGGATACTGAATGTAATGAGTTGAACTCTTCAGGGAATTCAATTCTGGCCTCTAGGCACCTCGTGTAAACTTTTGAGCAATTTTTGTCGATCTGGATTTTTGGGTCAAAAACCGACTTTTTCGATGATGCCGGCTATGGAAAACGATGAAGTTTTGGGAAGATTTTGTAAAATGCAAAAAAGTTTTGTTTTCTCACTGGATACTGAATGTAATGAGTTGAACTCTTCAGGGAATTCAATTCTGGCCTCTAGGCACCTCGTGTAAACTTTTGAGCAATTTTCGTCGATCTGGATTTTTGGGTCAAAAACTGACTTTTTCGATGATGCCGGCTATGGAAAACGATGAAGTTTTGGGAACATTTTGTAAAATGCAAAAAAGTTTTGTTTTCTCACTGGATACTGAATGTAATGAGTTGAACTCTTCAGGGAATTCAATTCTGGCCTCTAGGCACCTTGTGTAAACTTTTGAGCAATTTTTTTCGATCTGGATTTTTGGGTCAAAAACTGACTTTTTCGATGATGCCGGCTATGGAAAACGTTGAAGTTTTGGGAACATTTTGTAAAATGCAAAAAAGTTTTGTTTTCTCACTGGATACTGAATGTAATGAGTTGAACTCTCCAGGGAATTCAATTCTGGCCTCTAGGTACCTCGTGTAAACTTTTGAGCAATTTTTGTCGATCTGGATTTTTGGGTCAGAAACTGACTTTTTCGATGATGCCGGCTATGGAAAACGTTGAAGTTTTGGAAACATTTTGTAAAAAGTCAAAAAGTTTTGTTTCTCACTGGATACTGAATGTAATGAGTTGAACTCTTCAGGGAATTCAATTCAATTCTGGCCTCTAGGCTCCTTGTGTAAACTTTTGAGCAATTTTTGTCGATCTGGATTTTTGGGTCAAAAACTGACTTTTCCGATGATGCCGGCTATGGAAAACGTTGAAGTTTTGGGAACATTTTGTAAAATGCAAAAAAGTTTTGTTTTCTCACTGGATACTGAATGTAATGAGTTGAACTCTTCAGGGAATTCAATTCTGGCCTCTAGGTACCTCGTGTAAACTTTTGAGCAATTTTTGTCGATCTGGATTTTTGGGTCAGAAACTGACTTTTTCGATGATGCCTGCTATGGAAAACGTTGAAGTTTTGGAAACATTTTGTAAAAAGTCAAAAAGTTTTGTTTCTCACTGGATACTGAATGTAATGAGTTGAACTCTTCAGGGAATTCAATTCTGGCCTCTAGGCACCTCGTGTAAACTTTTGAGAAATTTTTGTCGATCTGGATTTTTGGGTCAAAAACCGACTTTTTCGATGATGCCGGCTATGGAAAACGATGAAGTTTTGGGAACATTTTGTAAAATGCAAAAAAGTTTTGTTTTCTCACTGGATACTGAATGTAATGAGTTGAACTCTTCAGGGAATTCAATTCTGGCCTCTAGGCACCTCGTGTAAACTTTTGAGCAATTTTCGTCGATCTGGATTTTTATGCCCCGCGGCGAAGCCGAAGGGGCATACTGTTTCCGCCTTGTCCTTCCGTGGGTGGGTGGGTGGGTGGGTGGGTGTGTGGGTGTGTGTGTGTGTGGGTGGGTGGGTGTGTGGGTGTGTGTGTCCGGACAAATCTTGTCAGCGCGATAACTTGAGAAATACTTAACATATGAACTTCAAATTTGGTTTGTGGATTGTTCTTGGTAATCCTAAGAAGCCTTTCGCATTTGGGGCCAAAAGGCCAAAGGTCAAGTTCACAGTGGCTAAAACAATAGAAATCTTGTCAGCGCGATAACTTGAGAAATACTTTACATGTGAACTTCAAATTTGGTTTGTGGATTGTTTTTGACAATCCTAAGAAGCCTTTCGCATTTGGGGCCAAAAGGCCAAAGGTCAAGTTCACAGTGGCTAAAACAATAGAAATCTTGTCAGCGCGATAACTTGAGAAATACTTTACATGTGAACTTCAAATTTGGTTTGTGGATTGTTTTTGGCAATCCTAAGAAGCCTTTTGCATTTGGGGCCAAAAGGCCAAAGGTCAAGTTCACAGTGGCTAAAACAATAGAAATCTTGTCAGCGCAATAACTTGAGAAATACTTTACATGTGAACTTCAAATTTGGTTTGTGGATTGTTCTTGGCAATCCTAAGAAGCCTATTGCATTTGGGGTCAAAAGGTCAAGTGTCAAGTTCACAGTGGCTAAAACAATAGAAATCTTGTCAGCGCGATAACTTGAGAAATACTTAACATATGAACTTCAAATTTGGTTTGTGGATTGTTCTTGGTAATCCTAAGAAGCCTATTGAATTTGGGGCCAAAAGGTCAAGGGTCAAGTTCACAGTGGCTAAAACAATAGAAATCTTTTTTTTATTCTGAGATTATAGGGATTAGGGATTAATTCATATAAAACCTACAGAAGACACTAATGCTGTCAATGAATGTTCCATGTGACCAAGGTACATGTAAGTTGATGTTAAAAGAGTGGTGTTATGTCATGGGAACAGTCACGGTTGCGGGGCATTTGTGTTTGTAAACACACCTGACTTGTTGGGTCAAAAACTGACTTTTTCGATGATGCCGGCTATGGAAAACGATGAAGTTTTGGGAACATTTTGTAAAATGCAAAAAAGTTTTGTTTTCTCACTGGATACTGAATGTAATGAGTTGAACTCTTCAGGGAATTCAATTCTGGCCTCTAGGCACCTCGTGTAAACTTTTGAGCAATTTTCGTCGATCTGGATTTTTGGGTCAAAAACTGACTTTTTCGATGATGCCGGCTATGGAAAACGTTGAAGTTTTGGGAACATTTTGTAAAATGCAAAAAAGTTTTGTTTTCTCACTGGATACTGAATGTAATCAGTTGAACTCTCCAGGGAATTCAATTCTGGCCTCTAGGTACCTCGTGTAAACTTTTGAGCAATTTTTGTCGATCTGGATTTTTGGGTCAGAAACTGACTTTTTCGATGATGCCGGCTATGGAAAACGTTGAAGTTTTGGAAACATTTTGTAAAATGCAAAAAAGTGTTGTTTTCTCACTTGATACTGAATGTAATGAGTTGAACTCTTCAGGGAATTCAATTCTGGCCTCTAGGCACCTCGTGTAAACTTTTGAGCAATTTTCGTCGATCTGGATTTTTGGGTCAAAAACTGACTTTTTCGATGATGCCGGCTATGGAAAACGTTGAAGTTTTGGGAACATTTTGTAAAATGCAAAAAGTTTTGTTTTCTCACTGGATACTGAATGTAATCAGTTGAACTCTCCAGGGAATTCAATTCTGGCCTCTAGGTACCTCGTGTAAACTTTTGAGCAATTTTTGTCGATCTGGATTTTTGGGTCAGAAACTGACTTTTTCGATGATGCCGGCTATGGAAAACGTTGAAGTTTTGGAAACATTTTGTAAAATGCAAAAAAGTGTTGTTTTCTCACTTGATACTGAATGTAATGAGTTGAACTCTTCAGGGAATTCAATTCTGGCCTCTAGGCACCTCGTGTAAACTTTTGAGCAATTTTCGTCGATCTGGATTTTTGGGTCAAAAACTGACTTTTTCGATGATGCCGGCTATGGAAAACGATGAAGTTTTGGGAACATTTTGTAAAATGCAAAAAAGTTTTGTTTTCTCACTGGATACTGAATGTAATGAGTTGAACTCTTCAGGGAATTCAATTCTGGCCTCTAGGCACCTTGTGTAAACTTTTGAGCAATTTTTTTCGATCTGGATTTTTGGGTCAAAAACTGACTTTTTCGATGATGCCGGCTATGGAAAACGTTGAAGTTTTGGGAACATTTTGTAAAATGCAAAAAAGTTTTGTTTTCTCACTGGATACTGAATGTAATGAGTTGAACTCTCCAGGGAATTCAATTCTGGCCTCTAGGTACCTCGTGTAAACTTTTGAGCAATTTTTGTCGATCTGGATTTTTGGGTCAGAAACTGACTTTTTCGATGATGCCGGCTATGGAAAACGTTGAAGTTTTGGAAACATTTTGTAAAAAGTCAAAAAGTTTTGTTTCTCACTGGATACTGAATGTAATGAGTTGAACTCTTCAGGGAATTCAATTCAATTCTGGCCTCTAGGCACCTTGTGTAAACTTTTGAGCAATTTTTGTCGATCTGGATTTTTGGGTCAAAAACTGACTTTTCCGATGATGCCGGCTATGGAAAACGTTGAAGTTTTGGGAACATTTTGTAAAATGCAAAAAAGTTTTGTTTTCTCACTGGATACTGAATGTAATGAGTTGAACTCTTCAGGGAATTCAATTCTGGCCTCTAGGTACCTCGTGTAAACTTTTGAGCAATTTTTGTCGATCTGGATTTTTGGGTCAGAAACTGACTTTTTCGATGATGCCTGCTATGGAAAACGTTGAAGTTTTGGAAACATTTTGTAAAAAGTCAAAAAGTTTTGTTTCTCACTGGATACTGAATGTAATGAGTTGAACTCTTCAGGGAATTCAATTCTGGCCTCTAGGCACCTCGTGTAAACTTTTGAGAAATTTTTGTCGATCTGGATTTTTGGGTCAAAAACCGACTTTTTCGATGATGCCGGCTATGGAAAACGATGAAGTTTTGGGAACATTTTGTAAAATGCAAAAAAGTTTTGTTTTCTCACTGGATACTGAATGTAATGAGTTGAACTCTTCAGGGAATTCAATTCTGGCCTCTAGGCACCTCATGTAAACTTTTGAGCAATTTTCGTCGATCTGGATTTTTATGCCCCGCGGCGAAGCCGAAGGGGCATACTGTTTCCGCCTTGTCCTTCCGTGGGTGGGTGGGTGGGTGGGTGGGTGGGTGTGTGGGTGTGTGTGTGGGTGGGTGGGTGTGTGGGTGTGTGTGTCCGGACAAATCTTGTCAGCGCGATAACTTGAGAAATACTTAACATTTGAACTTCAAATTTGGTTTGTGGATTGTTCTTGGTAATCCTAAGAAGCCTTTCGCATTTGGGGCCAAAAGGCCAAAGGTCAAGTTCACAGTGGCTAAAACAATAGAAATCTTGTCAGCGCGATAACTTGAGAAATACTTTACATGTGAACTTCAAATTTGGTTTGTGGATTGTTTTTGACAATCCTAAGAAGCCTTTCGCATTTGGGGCCAAAAGGCCAAAGGTCAAGTTCACAGTGGCTAAAACAATAGAAATCTTGTCAGCGCGATAACTTGAGAAATACTTTACATGTGAACTTCAAATTTGGTTTGTGGATTGTTTTTGGCAATCCTAAGAAGCCTTTTGCATTTGGGGCCAAAAGGCCAAAGGTCAAGTTCACAGTGGCTAAAACAATAGAAATCTTGTCAGCGCAATAACTTGAGAAATACTTTACATGTGAACTTCAAATTTGGTTTGTGGATTGTTCTTGGCAATCCTAAGAAGCCTATTGCATTTGGGGTCAAAAGGTCAAGTGTCAAGTTCACAGTGGCTAAAACAATAGAAATCTTGTCAGCGCGATAACTTGAGAAATACTTAACATATGAACTTCAAATTTGGTTTGTGGATTGTTCTTGGTAATCCTAAGAAGCCTATTGAATTTGGGGCCAAAAGGTCAAGGGTCAAGTTCACAGTGGCTAAAACAATAGAAATCTTTTTTTATTCTGAGATTATAGGGATTAGGGATTAATTCATATAAAACCTACAGAAGACACTAATGCTGTCAATGAATGTTCCATGTGACCAAGGTACATGTAAGTTGATGTTAAAAGAGTGGTGTTATGTCATGGGAACAGTCACGGTTGCGGGGCATTTGTGTTTGTAAACACACCTGACTTGTTGGGTCAAAAACTGACTTTTTCGATGATGCCGGCTATGGAAAACGATGAAGTTTTGGGAACATTTTGTAAAATGCAAAAAAGTTTTGTTTTCTCACTGGATACTGAATGTAATGAGTTGAACTCTTCAGGGAATTCAATTCTGGCCTCTAGGCACCTCGTGTAAACTTTTGAGCAATTTTCGTCGATCTGGATTTTTGGGTCAAAAACTGACTTTTTCGATGATGCCGGCTATGGAAAACGTTGAAGTTTTGGGAACATTTTGTAAAATGCAAAAAAGTTTTGTTTTCTCACTGGATACTGAATGTAATCAGTTGAACTCTCCAGGGAATTCAATTCTGGCCTCTAGGTACCTCGTGTAAACTTTTGAGCAATTTTTGTCGATCTGGATTTTTGGGTCAGAAACTGACTTTTTCGATGATGCCGGCTATGGAAAACGTTGAAGTTTTGGAAACATTTTGTAAAATGCAAAAAAGTGTTGTTTTCTCACTTGATACTGAATGTAATGAGTTGAACTCTTCAGGGAATTCAATTCTGGCCTCTAGGCACCTCGTGTAAACTTTTGAGCAATTTTCGTCGATCTGGATTTTTGGGTCAAAAACTGACTTTTTCGATGATGCCGGCTATGGAAAACGTTGAAGTTTTGGGAACATTTTGTAAAATGCAAAAAAGTTTTGTTTTCTCACTGGATACTGAATGTAATCAGTTGAACTCTCCAGGGAATTCAATTCTGGCCTCTAGGTACCTCGTGTAAACTTTTGAGCAATTTTTGTCGATCTGGATTTTTGGGTCAGAAACTGACTTTTTCGATGATGCCGGCTATGGAAAACGTTGAAGTTTTGGAAACATTTTGTAAAATGCAAAAAAGTGTTGTTTTCTCACTTGATACTGAATGTAATGAGTTGAACTCTTCAGGGAATTCAATTCTGGCCTCTAGGCACCTCGTGTAAACTTTTGAGCAATTTTCGTCGATCTGGATTTTTGGGTCAAAAACTGACTTTTTCGATGATGCCGGCTATGGAAAACGTTGAAGTTTTGGGAACATTTTGTAAAATGCAAAAAAGATTTGTTTTCTCACTGGATACTGAATGTAATGAGTTGAACTCTTCAGGGAATTCAATTCTGGCCTCTAGGCACCTCGTGTAAACTTTTGAGCAATTTTTGTCGATCTGGATTTTTGGGTCAAAAACCGACTTTTTCGATGATGCCGGCTATGGAAAACGATGAAGTTTTGGGAAGATTTTGTAAAATGCAAAAAAGTTTTGTTTTCTCACTGGATACTGAATGTAATGAGTTGAACTCTTCAGGGAATTCAATTCTGGCCTCTAGGCACCTCGTGTAAACTTTTGAGCAATTTTCGTCGATCTGGATTTTTGGGTCAAAAACTGACTTTTTCGATGATGCCGGCTATGGAAAACGATGAAGTTTTGGGAACATTTTGTAAAATGCAAAAAAGTTTTGTTTTCTCACTGGATACTGAATGTAATGAGTTGAACTCTTCAGGGAATTCAATTCTGGCCTCTAGGCACCTTGTGTAAACTTTTGAGCAATTTTTTTCGATCTGGATTTTTGGGTCAAAAACTGACTTTTTCGATGATGCCGGCTATGGAAAACGTTGAAGTTTTGGGAACATTTTGTAAAATGCAAAAAAGTTTTGTTTTCTCACTGGATACTGAATGTAATGAGTTGAACTCTCCAGGGAATTCAATTCTGGCCTCTAGGTACCTCGTGTAAACTTTTGAGCAATTTTTGTCGATCTGGATTTTTGGGTCAGAAACTGACTTTTTCGATGATGCCGGCTATGGAAAACGTTGAAGTTTTGGAAACATTTTGTAAAAAGTCAAAAAGTTTTGTTTCTCACTGGATACTGAATGTAATGAGTTGAACTCTTCAGGGAATTCAATTCAATTCTGGCCTCTAGGCACCTTGTGTAAACTTTTGAGCAATTTTTGTCGATCTGGATTTTTGGGTCAAAAACTGACTTTTCCGATGATGCCGGCTATGGAAAACGTTGAAGTTTTGGGAACATTTTGTAAAATGCAAAAAAGTTTTGTTTTCTCACTGGATACTGAATGTAATGAGTTGAACTCTTCAGGGAATTCAATTCTGGCCTCTAGGTACCTCGTGTAAACTTTTGAGCAATTTTTGTCGATCTGGATTTTTGGGTCAGAAACTGACTTTTTCGATGATGCCTGCTATGGAAAACGTTGAAGTTTTGGAAACATTTTGTAAAAAGTCAAAAAGTTTTGTTTCTCACTGGATACTGAATGTAATGAGTTGAACTCTTCAGGGAATTCAATTCTGGCCTCTAGGCACCTCGTGTAAACTTTTGAGAAATTTTTGTCGATCTGGATTTTTGGGTCAAAAACTGACTTTTTCGATGATGCCGGCTATGGAAACGTTGAAGTTTTGGGAACATTTTGTAAAATGCAAAAAAGTTTTGTTTTCTCACTGGATACTGAATGTAATGAGTTGAACTCTTCAGGGAATTCAATTCTGGCCTCTAGGCACCTCGTGTAAACTTTTGAGAAATTTTTGTCGATCTGGATTTTTGGGTCAAAAACCGACTTTTTCGATGATGCCGGCTATGGAAAACGATGAAGTTTTGGGAACATTTTGTAAAATGCAAAAAGTTTTGTTTTCTCACTGGATACTGAATGTAATGAGTTGAACTCTTCAGGGAATTCAATTCTGGCCTCTGGGCACCTCATGTAAACTTTTGAGCAATTTTCGTCGATCTGGATTTTTATGCCCGCGGCGAAGCCGAAGGGCATACTGTTTCCGCCTTGTCCTTCCGTGGGTGGGTGGGTGGGTGGGTGGGTGGGTGTGTGGGTGTGTGTGTGGGTGGGTGGGTGTGTGGGTGTGTGTGTCCGGACAAATCTTGTCAGCGATAACTTGAGAAATACTTAACATATGAACTTCAAATTTGTTTGTGGATTGTTCTTGGTAATCCTAAGAAGCCTTTCGCATTTGGGGCCAAAAGGCCAAAGGTCAAGTTCACAGTGGCTAAAACAATAGAAATCTTGTCAGCGCGATAACTTGAGAAATACTTTACATGTGAACTTCAAATTTGGTTTGTGGATTGTTTTTGACAATCCTAAGAAGCCTTTCGCATTTGGGGCCAAAAGGCCAAAGGTCAAGTTCACAGTGGCTAAACATAGAAATCTTGTCAGCGCGATAACTTGAGAAATACTTTACATGTGAACTTCAAATTTGGTTTGTGGATTGTTTTTGGCAATCCTAAGAAGCCTTTTGCATTTGGGCCAAAAGGCCAAAGGTCAAGTTCACAGTGGCTAAAACAATAGAAATCTTGTCAGCGCAATAACTTGAGAAATACTTTACATGTGAACTTCAAATTTGGTTTGTGGATTGTTCTTGGCAATCCTAAGAAGCCTATTGCATTTGGGGTCAAAAGGTCAAGTGTCAAGTTCACAGTGGCTAAAACAATAGAAATCTTGTCAGCGCGATAACTTGAGAATACTTAACATATGAACTTCAAATTTGGTTTGTGGATTGTTCTTGGTAATCCTAAGAAGCCTATTGAATTTGGGGCCCAAAGGTCAAGGGTCAAGTTCACAGTGGCTAAAACAATAGAAATCTTTTTTTTATTCTGAGATTATAGGGATTAGGGATTAATTCATATAAAACCTACAGAAGACACTAATGCTGTCAATGAATGTTCCATGTGACCAAGGTACATGTAAGTTGATGTTAAAAGAGTGGTGTTATGTCATGGGAACAGTCACGGTTGCGGGGCATTTGTGTTTGTAAACACACCTGACTTGTTGGGTCAAAAACTGACTTTTTCGATGATGCCGGCTATGGAAAACGATGAAGTTTTGGGAACATTTTGTAAAATGCAAAAAAGTTTTGTTTTCTCACTGGATACTGAATGTAATGAGTTGAACTCTTCAGGGAATTCAATTCTGGCCTCTAGGCACCTTGTGTAAACTTTTGAGCAATTTTTGTCGATCTGGATTTTTGGGTCAGAAACTGACTTTTTCGATGATGCCTGCTATGGAAAACGTTGAAGTTTTGGAAACATTTTGTAAAAAGGCAAAAAGTTTTGTTTCTCACTGGATACTGAATGTAATGAGTTGAACTCTTCAGGGAATTCAATTCTGGCCTCTAGGCACCTTGTGTAAACTTTTGAGCAATTTTTTTTCGATCTGGATTTTTGGGTCAAAAACTGACTTTTTCGATGATGCCGGCTATGGAAAACGTTGAAGTTTTGGGAACATTTTGTAAAATGCAAATAAGTTTTGTTTTCTCACTGGATACTGAATGTAATGAGTTGAACTCTTCAGGGAATTCAATTCTGGCCTCTAGGCACCTCGTGTAAACTTTTGAGCAATTTTCGTCGATCTGGATTTTTGGGTCAAAAACTGCCTTTTTCGATGATGCCGGCTATGGAAAACGTGAAGTTTTGGGAACATTTTGTAAAATGCAAAAAAGTTTTGTTTTCTCAATGGATACTGAATGTAATGAGTTGAACTCTTCAGGGAATTCAATTCTGGCCTCTAGGCACCTTGTGTAAACTTTTGAGCAATTTTTTCGATCTGGATTTTTGGGTCAAAAACTGACTTTTCCGATGATGCCGGCTATGGAAAACGTTGAAGTTTTGGGAACATTTTGTAAAATGCAAAAAAGTGTTGTTTTCTCACTGGATACTGAATGTAATGAGTTGAACTCTTCAGGGAATTCAATTCTGGCCTCTAGGCACCTCGTGTAAACTTTTGAGCAATTTTTGTCGATCTGGATTTTTGGGTCAAAAACTGACTTTTTCGATGATGCGGCTATGGAAAACGTTGAAGTTTTGGGAACATTTTGTAAAATGCAAAAAAGTTTTGTTTTCTCACTGGATACTGAATGTAATGAGTTGAACTCTTCAGGGAATTCAATTCTGGCCTCTAGGCACCTCGTGTAAACTTTTGAGCAATTTTCGTCGAGTTTTTTTTTTGGGTCTAAAACTGACTTTTTCGATGATGCCGGCTATGGAAAAAGTTGAAGTTTGGGGGGCATTTTGTAAAAAGCCAAAAAGTTTTGTTTCTCACTGGATACTGAATGTAATGAGTTGAACTCTTCAGGGTATTCAATTCTGGCCTCTAGGCACCTCGTGTAAACTTTTGACCAATTTTTGTCGATCTGGATTTTTGGGTCAAAAACTGACTTTTCCGATGATGCCGGCTATGGAAAACGTTGAAGTTTTGGGAACATTTTGTAAAATGCAAAAAAGTTTTGTTTTCTCACTGGATACTGAATGTAATGAGTTGAACTCTTCAGGGAATTCAATTCTGGCCTCTAGGCACCTCGTGTAAACTTTTGAGCAATTTTCGTCGATCTGGATTTTTGGGTCAAAAACTGACTTTTTCGATGATGCCGGCTATGGAAAACGTTGAAGTTTTGGGAACATTTTGTAAAAGGCAAATAAGTTTTGTTTTCTCACTGGATACTGAATGTAATGAGTTGAACTCTTCAGGGAATTCAATTCTGGCCTCTAGGCACCTCGTGTAAACTTTTGACCAATTTTTGTCGATCTGGATTTTTGGGTCAAAAACTGACTTTTTCGATGATGCCGGCTATGGAAAACGTTGAAGTTTTGGAAACATTTTGTAAAATGCAAAAAAGTTTTGTTTTCTCACTGGATACTGAATGTAATGAGTTGAACTCTTCAGGGAATTCAATTCTGGCCTCTAGGCACCTCGTGTAAACTTTTGAGCATTTTTGTCGATCTGGATTTTTGGGTCAAAAACTGACTTTTTCGATGATGCCGGCTATGGAAAACGTTGAAGTTTGGGGGCATTTTGTAAAAAGCCAAAAAGTTTTGTTTCTCACTGGATACTGAATGTAATGAGTTGAACTCTTCAGGGAATTCAATTCTGGCCTCTAGGCACCTCGTGTAAACTTTTGAGCAATTTTTGTCGATCTGGATTTTTGGGTCAAAAACTGACTTTTTCGATGATGCCGGCTATGGAAAACGTTGAAGTTTTGGGGGCATTTTGTAAAATGCAAAAAGTTTTGTTTTCTCACTGGATACTGAATGTAATGAGTTGAACTCTTCAGGGAATTCAATTCTGGCCTCTAGGCACCTCGTGTAAACTTTTGAGCAATTTTGTCGATCTGGATTTTTGGGTCAAAAACTGACTTTTTCGATGATGCCGGCTATGGAAAACGTTGAAGTTTTGGGGATTTTGTAAAAGCCAAAAAGTTTTGTTTCTCTCACTGGATACTGAATGTAATGAGTTGAACTCTTCAGGGAATTCAATTCTGGCCTCTAGGCACCTCGTGTAAACTTTTGAGCAATTTTTGTCGATCTGGATTTTTGGGTCAAAACTGACTTTTTCGATGATGCCGGCTATGGAAAACGTTGAAGTTTTTGGAAACATTTTGTAAAATGCAAAAAGTTTTGTTTTCTCACTGGATACTGAATGTAATGAGTTGAACTCTTCAGGGAATTCAATTCTGGCCTCTAGGCACCTCGTGTAAACTTTTGAGCAATTTTTGTCGATCTGGATTTTGGGTCAAAAACTGACTTTTTCGATGATGCCGGCTATGGAAAACGTTGAAGTTTTGGGAACATTTTGTAAAATGCAAAAAGTTTTGTTTTCTCACTGGATACTGAATGTAATGAGTTGAACTCTTCAGGAATTCAATTCTGGCCTCTAGGCACCTCGTGTAAACTTTTGAGCAATTTTCGTCGATCTGGATTTTTGGGTCAAAAACTGACTTTTTCGATGATGCCGGCTATGGAAAACGTTGAAGTTTTGGGGGCATTTTGTAAAAAGCCAAAAAGTTTTGTTTTTCACTGGATACTGAATGTAATGAGTTGAACTCTTCAGGGAATTCAATTCTGGCCTCTAGGCACCTCGTGTAAACTTTTGAGCAATTTTTGTCGATCTGGATTTTTGGGTCAAAAACTGACTTTTTCGATGATGCCGGCTATGGAAAACGTTGAAGTTTTTGGAACATTTTGTAAAATGCAAAAAGTTTTGTTTCTCACTGGATACTGAATGTAATGAGTTGAACTCTTCAGGGAATTCAATTCTGGCCTCTAGGCACCTCGTGTAAACTTTTGAGCAATTTTTGTCGATCTGGATTTTTTGGGTCAAAAACTGACTTTTTCGATGATGCCGGCTATGGAAAACGTTGAAGTTTTGGAACATTTTGTAAAATGCAAAAAGTTTTGTTTTCTCACTGGATACTGAATGTAATGAGTTGAACTCTTCAGGGAATTCAATTCTGGCCTCTAGGCACCTCGTGTAAACTTTTGAGCAATTTTTGTCGATCTGGATTTTTGGGTCAAAAACTGACTTTTTCGATGATGCCGGCTATGGAAAACGTTGAAGTTTTGGGAACATTTTGTAAAATGCAAAAAAGTTTTGTTTTCTCACTGGATACTGAATGTAATGAGTTGAACTCTTCAGGGAATTCAATTCTGGCCTCTAGGCACCTCGTGTAAACTTTTGAGCAATTTTTGTCGATCTGGATTTTTGGGTCAAAACTGACTTTTTCGATGATGCCGGCTATGGAAAACGTTGAAGTTTTGGGAACATTTTGTAAAAAGCAAAAAGTTTTGTTTTCTCACTGGATACTGAATGTAATGAGTTGAACTCTTCAGGGAATTCAATTCTGGCCTCTAGGCACCTCGTGTAAACTTTTGAGCAATTTTTGTCGATCTGGATTTTTGGGTCAAAAACTGACTTTTTCGATGATGCCGGCTATGGAAAACGTTGAAGTGAAGTTTTGGGAACATTTTGTAAAATGCAAAAAGTTTTGTTTTCTCACTGGATACTGAATGTAATGAGTTGAACTCTTCAGGGAATTCAATTCTGGCCTCTAGGCACCTCGTGTAAACTTTTGAGCAATTTTTTCGATCTGGATTTTTGGGTCAAAAACTGACTTTTTCGATGATGCCGGCTATGGAAAACGTTGAAGTTTTGGAAACATTTTGTAAAAAGCAAAAAGTTTTGTTTCTCTCACTGGATACTGAATGTAATGAGTTGAACTCTTCAGGGAATTCAATTCTGGCCTCTAGGCACCTCGTGTAAACTTTTGAGCAATTTTTTCGATCTGGATTTTTGGGTCAAAAACTGACTTTTTCGATGATGCCGGCTATGGAAAACGTTGAAGTTTTGGAACATTTTGTAAAATGCAAAAAGTTTTGTTTTTCTCACTGGATACTGAATGTAATGAGTTGAACTCTTCAGGGAATTCAATCTGGCCTCTAGGCACCTCGTGTAAACTTTTGAGCAATTTTTGTCGATCTGGATTTTTGGGTCAAAAACTGACTTTTTCGATGATGCCGGCTATGGAAAACGTTGAAGTTTTGGGAACATTTTGTAAAATGCAAAAAGTTTTGTTTTCTCACTGGATACTGAATGTAATGAGTTGAACTCTTCAGGGAATTCAATTCTGGCCTCTAGGCACCTCGTGTAAACTTTTGAGCAATTTTTGTCGATCTGGATTTTTGGGTCAAAAACTGACTTTTTCGATGATGCCGGCTATGGAAACGTTGAAGTTTTGGGAACATTTTGTAAAATGCAAAAAAGTTTTGTTTTCTCACTGGATACTGAATGTAATGAGTTGAACTCTTCAGGGAATTCAATTCTGGCCTCTAGGCACCTCGTGTAAACTTTTGAGCAATTTTCGTCGATCTGGATTTTTGGGTCAAAACTGACTTTTTCGATGATGCCGGCTATGGAAAAAGTTGAAGTTTGGGGGCATTTTGTAAAAGCCAAAAGTTTTGTTTCTCACTGGATACTGAATGTAATGAGTTGAACTCTTCAGGGAATTCAATTCTGGCCTCTAGGCACCTCGTGTAAACTTTTGAGCAATTTTTGTCGATCTGGATTTTTGGGTCAAAACTGACTTTTTCGATGATGCCGGCTATGGAAAACGTTGAAGTTTTGGAACATTTTGTAAAATGCAAAAAAGTTTTGTTTTCTCACTGGATACTGAATGTAATGAGTTGAACTCTTCAGGGAATTCAATTCTGGCCTCTAGGCACCTCGTGTAAACTTTTGAGCAATTTTTGTCGATCTGGATTTTTGGGTCAAAAACTGACTTTTTCGATGATGCCGGCTATGGAAAACGTTGAAGTTTGGGAACATTTTGTAAAATGCAAAAAGTTTTGTTTCTCACTGGATACTGAATGTAATGAGTTGAACTCTTCAGGGAATTCAATTCTGGCCTCTAGGCACCTCGTGTAAACTTTTGAGCAATTTTTGTCGATCTGGATTTTTGGGTCAAAAACTGACTTTTTCGATGATGCCGGCTATGGAAAACGTTGAAGTTTTGGGAACATTTTGTAAAATGCAAAAAAGTTTTGTTTCTCACTGGATACTGAATGTAATGAGTTGAACTCTTCAGGAATTCAATTCTGGCCTCTAGGCACCTCGTGTAAACTTTTGAGCAATTTTTGTCGATCTGGATTTTTGGGTCAAAAACTGACTTTTTCGATGATGCCGGCTATGGAAAACGTTGAAGTTTTGGGAACATTTTGTAAAAAGCAAAAAAGTTTTGTTTTCTCACTGGATACTGAATGTAATGAGTTGAACTCTTCAGGGAATTCAATTCTGGCCTCTAGGCACCTCGTGTAAACTTTTGAGCAATTTTTGTCGATCTGGATTTTTGGGTCAAAAACTGACTTTTTCGATGATGCCGGCTATGGAAAACGTTGAAGTTTTGGAACATTTTTGTAAAATGCAAAAAGTTTTGTTTTCTCACTGGATACTGAATGTAATGAGTTGAACTCTTCAGGGAATTCAATTCTGGCCTCTAGGCACCTCGTGTAAACTTTTGAGCAATTTTTGTCGATCTGGATTTTTGGGTCAAAAACTGACTTTTTCGATGATGCCGGCTATGGAAAACGTTGAAGTTTTGGGAACATTTTGTAAAATGCAAAAAGTTTTGTTTTCTCACTGGATACTGAATGTAATGAGTTGAACTCTTCAGGGAATTCAATTCTGGCCTCTAGGCACCTCGTGTAAACTTTTGAGCAATTTTCGTCGATCTGGATTTTTGGGTCAAAAACTGACTTTTTTCGATGATGCCGGCTATGGAAAACGTTGAAGTTTTGGGAACATTTTGTAAAATGCAAAAAGTTTTGTTTCTCTCACTGGATACTGAATGTAATGAGTTGAACTCTTCTAGGGAATTCAATTCTGGCCTCTAGGCACCTCGTGTAAACTTTGAGCAATTTTTTTCGATCTTCTGGATTTTTGGGTCAAAACTGACTTTTTCGATGATGCCGGCTATGGAAAACGTTGAAGTTTTGGAAACATTTTGTAAAATGCAAAAAAGTTTTGTTTTCTCACTGGATACTGAATGTAATGAGTTGAACTCTTCAGGGAATTCAATTCTGGCCTCTAGGCACCTCGTGTAAACTTTTGAGCAATTTTCGTCGATCTGGATTTTTGGGTCAAAAACTGACTTTTTCGATGATGCCGGCTATGGAAAACGTTGAAGTTTTGGGAACATTTTGTAAAATGCAAAAAAGTTTTGTTTTCTCACTGGATACTGAATGTAATGAGTTGAACTCTTCAGGGAATTCAATTCTGGCCTCTAGGCACCTCGTGTAAACTTTTGAGCAATTTTCGTCGATCTGGATTTTTGGGTCAAAAACTGACTTTTTCGATGATGCCGGCTATGGAAAAAGTTGAAGTTTTGGGGGCATTTTGTAAAAAGCCAAAAAGTTTTGTTTCTCACTGGATACTGAATGTAATGAGTTGAACTCTTCAGGGAATTCAATTCTGGCCTCTAGGCACCTCGTGTAAACTTTTGAGCAATTTTTGTCGATCTGGATTTTTGGGTCAAAAACTGACTTTTTCGATGATGCCGGCTATGGAAAACGTTGAAGTTTTGGAAACATTTTGTAAAAAGCAAAAAGTTTTGTTTCTCACTGGATACTGAATGTAATGAGTTGAACTCTTCAGGGAATTCAATTCTGGCCTCTAGGCACCTGTGTAAACTTTTGAGCAATTTTTGTCGATCTGGATTTTGGGTCAAAAACTGACTTTTTCGATGATGCCGGCTATGGAAAACGTTGAAGTTTTGGGAACATTTTGTAAAAGCAAAAAGTTTTGTTTTCTCACTGGATACTGAATGTAATGAGTTGAACTCTTCAGGGAATTCAATTCTGGCCTCTAGGCACCTCGTGTAAACTTTTGAGCAATTTTCGTCGATCTGGATTTTTGGGTCAAAACTGACTTTTTCGATGATGCCGGCTATGGAAAACGTTGAAGTTTTGGGAACATTTTGTAAAATGCAAAAAGTTTTGTTTTCTCACTGGATACTGAATGTAATGAGTTGAACTCTTCAGGGAATTCAATTCTGGCCTCTAGGCACCTCGTGTAAACTTTTGAGCAATTTTTGTCGATCTGGATTTTTGGGTCAAAAACTGACTTTTTCGATGATGCCGGCTATGGAAAACGTTGAAGTTTTGGAAACATTTTGTAAAATGCAAAAAGTTTTGTTTTCTCACTGGATACTGAATGTAATGAGTTGAACTCTTCAGGGAATTCAATTCTGGCCTCTAGGCACCTCGTGTAAACTTTTGAGCAATTTTCGTCGATCTGGATTTTTGGGTCAAAAACTGACTTTTTCGATGATGCCGGCTATGGAAAACGTTGAAGTTTTGGGAACATTTTGTAAAATGCCAAAAAGTTTTGTTTTCTCACTGGATACTGAATGTAATGAGTTGAACTCTTCAGGGAATTCAATTCTGGCCTCTAGGCACCTCGTGTAAACTTTTGAGCAATTTTTGTCGATCTGGATTTTTGGGTCAAAAACTGACTTTTTCGATGATGCCGGCTATGGAAAACGTTGAAGTTTTGGGAACATTTTGTAAAAAGCCAAAAAGTTTTGTTTCTCACTGGATACTGAATGTAATGAGTTGAACTCTTCAGGGAATTCAATTCTGGCCTCTAGGCACCTCGTGTAAACTTTTGAGCAATTTTTTGTCGATCTGGATTTTTGGGTCAAAAACTGACTTTTTCGATGATGCCGGCTATGGAAAACGTTGAAGTTTTGGGAACATTTTGTAAAATGCAAAAAAGTTTTGTTTTCTCACTGGATACTGAATGTAATGAGTTGAACTCTTCAGGGAATTCAATTCTGGCCTCTAGGCACCTCGTGTAAACTTTTGAGCAATTTTTGTCGATCTGGATTTTTGGGTCAAAAACTGACTTTTTCGATGATGCCGGCTATGGAAAACGTTGAAGTTTTGGGAACATTTTGTAAAATGCAAAAAAGTTTTGTTTTCTCACTGGATACTGAATGTAATGAGTTGAACTCTTCAGGGAATTCAATTCTGGCCTCTAGGCACCTCGTGTAAACTTTTGAGCAATTTTTGTCGATCTGGATTTTTGGGTCAAAAACTGACTTTTTCGATGATGCCGGCTATGGAAAACGTTGAAGTTTTGGGAACATTTTGTAAAATGCAAAAAAGTTTTGTTTCTCACTGGATACTGAATGTAATGAGTTGAACTCTTCAGGGAATTCAATTCTGGCCTCTAGGCACCTCGTGTAAACTTTTGAGCAATTTTTGTCGATCTGGATTTTTGGGTCAAAAACTGACTTTTTCGATGATGCCGGCTATGGAAAACGTTGAAGTTTTGGGAACATTTTGTAAAAATGCAAAAAAGTTTTGTTTTCTCACTGGATACTGAATGTAATGAGTTGAACTCTTCAGGGAATTCAATTCTGGCCTCTAGGCACCTCGTGTAAACTTTTGAGCAATTTTCGTCGAGTTGGATTTTTGGGTCAAAAACTGACTTTTTCGATGATGCCGGCTATGGAAAACGTTGAAGTTTTGGGAACATTTTGTAAAAAGCCAAAAAGTTTTGTTTCTCACTGGATACTGAATGTAATGAGTTGAACTCTTCAGGGAATTCAATTCTGGCCTCTAGGCACCTCGTGTAAACTTTTGAGCAATTTTTGTCGATCTGGATTTTTGGGTCAAAAACTGACTTTTTCGATGATGCCGGCTATGGAAAACGTTGAAGTTTTGGAAACATTTTGTAAAAAGCCAAAAGTTTTGTTTCTCACTGGATACTGAATGTAATGAGTTGAACTCTTCAGGGAATTCAATTCTGGCCTCTAGGCACCTCGTGTAAACTTTTGAGCAATTTTTGTCGATCTGGATTTTTGGGTCAAAAACTGACTTTTTCGATGATGCCGGCTATGGAAAACGTTGAAGTTTTGGGAACATTTTGTAAAATGCAAAAAAGTTTTGTTTTCTCACTGGATACTGAATGTAATGAGTTGAACTCTTCAGGGAATTCAATTCTGGCCTCTAGGCACCTCGTGTAAACTTTTGAGCAATTTTTGTCGATCTGGATTTTTGGGTCAAAAACTGACTTTTTCGATGATGCCGGCTATGGAAAACGTTGAAGTTTTGGGAACATTTTGTAAAATGCAAAAAAGTTTTGTTTCTCACTGGATACTGAATGTAATGAGTTGAACTCTTCAGGGAATTCAATTCTGGCCTCTAGGCACCTCGTGTAAACTTTTGAGCAATTTTTGTCGATCTGGATTTTTGGGTCAAAAACTGACTTTTTCGATGATGCCGGCTATGGAAAACGTTGAAGTTTTGGGAACATTTTGTAAAATGCAAAAAAGTTTTGTTTTCTCACTGGATACTGAATGTAATGAGTTGAACTCTTCAGGGAATTCAATTCTGGCCTCTAGGCACCTCGTGTAAACTTTTGAGCAATTTTTGTCGATCTGGATTTTTGGGTCAAAAACTGACTTTTTCGATGATGCCGGCTATGGAAAACGTTGAAGTTTTGGGAACATTTTGTAAAAATGCAAAAAAGTTTTGTTTTCTCACTGGATACTGAATGTAATGAGTTGAACTCTTCAGGGAATTCAATTCTGGCCTCTAGGCACCTCGTGTAAACTTTTGAGCAATTTTCGTCGATCTGGATTTTTGGGTCAAAAACTGACTTTTTCGATGATGCCGGCTATGGAAAACGTTGAAGTTTTGGGAACATTTTGTAAAATGCAAAAAAGTTTTGTTTTCTCACTGGATACTGAATGTAATGAGTTGAACTCTTCAGGGAATTCAATTCTGGCCTCTAGGCACCTCGTGTAAACTTTTGAGCAATTTTTGTCGATTGGATTTTTGGGTCAAAAACTGACTTTTTCGATGATGCCGGCTATGGAAAAAGTTGAAGTTTGGGGGCATTTTGTAAAAAGCCAAAAAGTTTTGTTTCTCACTGGATACTGAATGTAATGAGTTGAACTCTTCAGGGAATTCAATTCTGGCCTCTAGGCACCTCGTGTAAACTTTTGAGCAATTTTTGTCGATCTGGATTTTTGGGTCAAAAACTGACTTTTTCGATGATGCCGGCTATGGAAAACGTTGAAGTTTTGGGAACATTTTGTAAAAAGCAAAAAGTTTTGTTTCTCACTGGATACTGAATGTAATGAGTTGAACTCTTCAGGGAATTCAATTCTGGCCTCTAGGCACCTCGTGTAAACTTTTGAGCAATTTTTGTCGATCTGGATTTTTGGGTCAAAAACTGACTTTTTCGATGATGCCGGCTATGGAAAACGTTGAAGTTTTGGGAACATTTTGTAAAAAGCAAAAAAGTTTTGTTTTCTCACTGGATACTGAATGTAATGAGTTGAACTCTTCAGGGAATTCAATTCTGGCCTCTAGGCACCTCGTGTAAACTTTTGAGCAATTTTTGTCGATCTGGATTTTTGGGTCAAAAACTGACTTTTTCGATGATGCCGGCTATGGAAAACGTTGAAGTTTTGGGAACATTTTGTAAAATGCAAAAAAGTTTTGTTTTCTCACTGGATACTGAATGTAATGAGTTGAACTCTTCAGGGAATTCAATTCTGGCCTCTAGGCACCTCGTGTAAACTTTTGAGCAATTTTTGTCGATCTGGATTTTTGGGTCAAAAACTGACTTTTTCGATGATGCCGGCTATGGAAAACGTTGAAGTTTTGGGAACATTTTGTAAAATGCAAAAAAGTTTTGTTTTCTCACTGGATACTGAATGTAATGAGTTGAACTCTTCAGGGAATTCAATTCTGGCCTCTAGGCACCTCGTGTAAACTTTTGAGCAATTTTTGTCGATCTGGATTTTTGGGTCAAAAACTGACTTTTTCGATGATGCCGGCTATGGAAAACGTTGAAGTTTTGGGAACATTTTGTAAAATGCAAAAAAGTTTTGTTTTCTCACTGGATACTGAATGTAATGAGTTGAACTCTTCAGGGAATTCAATTCTGGCCTCTAGGCACCTCGTGTAAACTTTTGAGCAATTTTCGTCGATCTGGATTTTTGGGTCAAAAACTGACTTTTTCGATGATGCCGGCTATGGAAAACGTTGAAGTTTTGGGAACATTTTGTAAAAAGCAAAAAAGTTTTGTTTCTCACTGGATACTGAATGTAATGAGTTGAACTCTTCAGGGAATTCAATTCTGGCCTCTAGGCACCTCGTGTAAACTTTTGAGCAATTTTTGTCGATCTGGATTTTTGGGTCAAAAACTGACTTTTTCGATGATGCCGGCTATGGAAAACGTTGAAGTTTTGGGAACATTTTGTAAAATGCAAAAAAGTTTTGTTTTCTCACTGGATACTGAATGTAATGAGTTGAACTCTTCAGGGAATTCAATTCTGGCCTCTAGGCACCTCGTGTAAACTTTTGAGCAATTTTTGTCGATCTGGATTTTTGGGTCAAAAACTGACTTTTTCGATGATGCCGGCTATGGAAAACGTTGAAGTTTTGGAAACATTTTGTAAAAAGCCAAAAAGTTTGTTTCTCACTGGATACTGAATGTAATGAGTTGAACTCTTCAGGGAATTCAATTCTGGCCTCTAGGCACCTCGTGTAAACTTTTGAGCAATTTTTGTCGATCTGGATTTTTGGGTCAAAAACTGACTTTTTCGATGATGCCGGCTATGGAAAACGTTGAAGTTTTGGGAACATTTTGTAAAATGCAAAAAAGTTTTGTTTTCTCACTGGATACTGAATGTAATGAGTTGAACTCTTCAGGGAATTCAATTCTGGCCTCTAGGCACCTCGTGTAAACTTTTGAGCAATTTTTGTCGATCTGGATTTTTGGGTCAAAAACTGACTTTTTCGATGATGCCGGCTATGGAAAACGTTGAAGTTTTGGGAACATTTTGTAAAATGCAAAAAGTTTTGTTTTCTCACTGGATACTGA
The DNA here is from genome assembly GCF_015706575.1 of Patiria miniata. Lineage (NCBI taxonomy): Eukaryota > Metazoa > Echinodermata > Asteroidea > Valvatida > Asterinidae > Patiria > Patiria miniata. Next base: position 10,200,151 of record NW_024037068.1, read on the forward strand.
ATGTAATGAGTTGAACTCTTCAGGGAATTCAATTCTGGCCTCTAGGCACCTCGTGTAAACTTTTGAGCAATTTTTGTCGATCTGGATTTTTGGGTCAAAAACTGACTTTTTCGATGATGCCGGCTATGGAAAACGTTGAAGTTTTGGGAACATTTTGTAAAAATGCAAAAAAGTTTTGTTTTCTCACTGGATACTGAATGTAATGAGTTGAACTCTTCAGGGAATTCAATTCTGGCCTCTAGGCACCTCGTGTAAACTTTTGAGCAATTTTTGTCGATCTGGATTTTTGGGTCAAAAACTGACTTTTTCGATGATGCCGGCTATGGAAAACGTTGAAGTTTTGGGAACATTTTGTAAAATGCAAAAAAGTTTTGTTTTCTCACTGGATACTGAATGTAATGAGTTGAACTCTTCAGGGAATTCAATTCTGGCCTCTAGGCACCTCGTGTAAACTTTTGAGCAATTTTTGTCGATCTGGATTTTTGGGTCAAAAACTGACTTTTTCGATGATGCCGGCTATGGAAAACGTTGAAGTTTTGGGAACATTTTGTAAAATGCAAAAAAGTTTGTTTTCTCACTGGATACTGAATGTAATGAGTTGAACTCTTCAGGGAATTCAATTCTGGCCTCTAGGCACCTCGTGTAAACTTTTGAGCAATTTTTGTCGATCTGGATTTTTGGGTCAAAAACTGACTTTTTCGATGATGCCGGCTATGGAAAACGTTGAAGTTTTGGGAACATTTTGTAAAATGCAAAAAAGTTTTGTTTTCTCACTGGATACTGAATGTAATGAGTTGAACTCTTCAGGGAATTCAATTCTGGCCTCTAGGCACCTCGTGTAAACTTTTGAGCAATTTTTGTCGATCTGGATTTTTGGGTCAAAAACTGACTTTTTCGATGATGCCGGCTATGGAAAACGTTGAAGTTTTGGGAACATTTTGTAAAATGCAAAAAAGTTTTGTTTTCTCACTGGATACTGAATGTAATGAGTTGAACTCTTCAGGGAATTCAATTCTGGCCTCTAGGCACCTCGTGTAAACTTTTGAGCAATTTTCGTCGATCTGGATTTTTGGGTCAAAAACTGACTTTTTCGATGATGCCGGCTATGGAAAACGTTGAAGTTTTGGGAACATTTTGTAAAAATGCAAAAAAGTTTTGTTTTCTCACTGGATACTGAATGTAATGAGTTGAACTCTTCAGGGAATTCAATTCTGGCCTCTAGGCACCTCGTGTAAACTTTTGAGCAATTTTTGTCGATCTGGATTTTTGGGTCAAAAACTGACTTTTTCGATGATGCCGGCTATGGAAAACGTTGAAGTTTTGGAAACATTTTGTAAAAAGCAAAAAGTTTTGTTTCTCACTGGATACTGAATGTAATGAGTTGAACTCTTCAGGGAATTCAATTCTGGCCTCTAGGCACCTCGTGTAAACTTTTGAGCAATTTTTTTCGATCTGGATTTTTGGGTCAAAAACTGACTTTTTCGATGATGCCGGCTATGGAAAACGTTGAAGTTTTGGGAACATTTTGTAAAATGCAAAAAAGTTTTGTTTTCTCACTGGATACTGAATGTAATGAGTTGAACTCTTCAGGGAATTCAATTCTGGCCTCTAGGCACCTCGTGTAAACTTTTGAGCAATTTTTGTCGATCTGGATTTTTGGGTCAAAAACTGACTTTTTCGATGATGCCGGCTATGGAAAACGTTGAAGTTTTGGGAACATTTTGTAAAAAGCAAAAAGTTTTGTTTCTCACTGGATACTGAATGTAATGAGTTGAACTCTTCAGGGAATTCAATTCTGGCCTCTAGGCACCTCGTGTAAACTTTTGAGCAATTTTTGTCGATCTGGATTTTTGGGTCAAAAACTGACTTTTTCGATGATGCCGGCTATGGAAAACGTTGAAGTTTTGGAAACATTTTGTAAAAAGCCAAAAAGTTTTGTTTCTCACTGGATACTGAATGTAATGAGTTGAACTCTTCAGGGAATTCAATTCTGGCCTCTAGGCACCTCGTGTAAACTTTTGAGCAATTTTTTTCGATCTGGATTTTTGGGTCAAAAACTGACTTTTTCGATGATGCCGGCTATGGAAAACGTTGAAGTTTTGGAAACATTTTGTAAAAATGCAAAAAAGTTTTGTTTTCTCACTGGATACTGAATGTAATGAGTTGAACTCTTCAGGGAATTCAATTCTGGCCTCTAGGCACCTCGTGTAAACTTTTGAGCAATTTTCGTCGATCTGGATTTTTGGGTCAAAAACTGACTTTTTCGATGATGCCGGCTATGGAAAACGTTGAAGTTTTGGGAACATTTTGTAAAATGCAAAAAAGTTTTGTTTTCTCACTGGATACTGAATGTAATGAGTTGAACTCTTCAGGGAATTCAATTCTGGCCTCTAGGCACCTCGTGTAAACTTTTGAGCAATTTTTTCGATCTGGATTTTTGGGTCAAAAACTGACTTTTTCGATGATGCCGGCTATGGAAAACGTTGAAGTTTTGGGAACATTTTGTAAAATGCAAAAAAGTTTTGTTTTCTCACTGGATACTGAATGTAATGAGTTGAACTCTTCAGGGAATTCAATTCTGGCCTCTAGGCACCTCGTGTAAACTTTTGAGCAATTTTCGTCGATCTGGATTTTTGGGTCAAAAACTGACTTTTTCGATGATGCCGGCTATGGAAAACGTTGAAGTTTTGGGAACATTTTGTAAAAATGCAAAAAGTTTGTTTTCTCACTGGATACTGAATGTAATGAGTTGAACTCTTCAGGGAATTCAATTCTGGCCTCTAGGCACCTCGTGTAAACTTTTGAGCAATTTTTGTCGATTGGATTTTTGGGTCAAAAACTGACTTTTTCGATGATGCCGGCTATGGAAAAAGTTGAAGTTTTGGGAACATTTTGTAAAAAGCCAAAAAGTTTTGTTTCTCACTGGATACTGAATGTAATGAGTTGAACTCTTCAGGGAATTCAATTCTGGCCTCTAGGCACCTCGTGTAAACTTTTGAGCAATTTTTGTCGATCTGGATTTTTGGGTCAAAAACTGACTTTTTCGATGATGCCGGCTATGGAAAACGTTGAAGTTTTGGGAACATTTTGTAAAAAGCCAAAAAGTTTTGTTTCTCACTGGATACTGAATGTAATGAGTTGAACTCTTCAGGGAATTCAATTCTGGCCTCTAGGCACCTCGTGTAAACTTTTGAGCAATTTTCGTCGATTGGATTTTTGGGTCAAAAACTGACTTTTTCGATGATGCCGGCTATGGAAAAAGTTGAAGTTTTGGGGGCATTTTGTAAAAAGCCAAAAAGTTTTGTTTCTCACTGGATACTGAATGTAATGAGTTGAACTCTTCAGGGTATTCAATTCTGGCCTCTAGGCACCTCGTGTAAACTTTTGAGCAATTTTTGTCGATCTGGATTTTTGGGTCAAAAACTGACTTTTTCGATGATGCCGGCTATGGAAAACGTTGAAGTTTTGGAAACATTTTGTAAAATGCAAAAAAGTTTTGTTTCTCACTGGATACTGAATGTAATGAGTTGAACTCTTCAGGGAATTCAATTCTGGCCTCTAGGCACCTCGTGTAAACTTTTGAGCAATTTTTGTCGATCTGGATTTTTGGGTCAAAAACTGACTTTTTCGATGATGCCGGCTATGGAAAACGTTGAAGTTTTGGAAACATTTTGTAAAAAGCAAAAAAGTTTTGTTTCTCACTGGATACTGAATGTAATGAGTTGAACTCTTCAGGGAATTCAATTCTGGCCTCTAGGCACCTCGTGTAAACTTTTGAGCAATTTTTTTCGATCTGGATTTTTGGGTCAAAAACTGACTTTTTCGATGATGCCGGCTATGGAAAACGTTGAAGTTTTGGAAACATTTTGTAAAATGCAAAAAAGTTTTGTTTCTCACTGGATACTGAATGTAATGAGTTGAACTCTTCAGGGAATTCAATTCTGGCCTCTAGGCACCTCGTGTAAACTTTTGAGCAATTTTTGTCGATCTGGATTTTTGGGTCAAAAACTGACTTTTTCGATGATGCCGGCTATGGAAAACGTTGAAGTTTTGGGAACATTTTGTAAAATGCAAAAAGTTTTGTTTTCTCACTGGATACTGAATGTAATGAGTTGAACTCTTCAGGGAATTCAATTCTGGCCTCTAGGCACCTCGTGTAAACTTTTGAGCAATTTTTTTCGATCTGGATTTTTGGGTCAAAAACTGACTTTTTCGATGATGCCGGCTATGGAAAACGTTGAAGTTTTGGGAACATTTTGTAAAAATGCAAAAAGTTTGTTTTCTCACTGGATACTGAATGTAATGAGTTGAACTCTTCAGGGAATTCAATTCTGGCCTCTAGGCACCTCGTGTAAACTTTTGAGCAATTTTTGTCGATCTGGATTTTTGGGTCAAAAACTGACTTTTTCGATGATGCCGGCTATGGAAAACGTTGAAGTTTTGGGAACATTTTGTAAAATGCAAAAAAGTTTTGTTTTCTCACTGGATACTGAATGTAATGAGTTGAACTCTTCAGGGAATTCAATTCTGGCCTCTAGGCACCTCGTGTAAACTTTTGAGCAATTTTCGTCGAGTTGGATTTTTGGGTCAAAAACTGACTTTTTCGATGATGCCGGCTATGGAAAAAGTTGAAGTTTTGGGGGCATTTTGTAAAAAGCCAAAAAGTTTTGTTTCTCACTGGATACTGAATGTAATGAGTTGAACTCTTCAGGGAATTCAATTCTGGCCTCTAGGCACCTCGTGTAAACTTTTGAGCAATTTTTGTCGATCTGGATTTTTGGGTCAAAAACTGACTTTTTCGATGATGCCGGCTATGGAAAACGTTGAAGTTTTGGGAAACATTTTGTAAAAAGCCAAAAAGTTTTGTTTCTCACTGGATACTGAATGTAATGAGTTGAACTCTTCAGGGAATTCAATTCTGGCCTCTAGGCACCTCGTGTAAACTTTTGAGCAATTTTTGTCGATCTGGATTTTTGGGTCAAAAACTGACTTTTTCGATGATGCCGGCTATGGAAAACGTTGAAGTTTTGGGAACATTTTGTAAAAAGCAAAAAAGTTTTGTTTTCTCACTGGATACTGAATGTAATGAGTTGAACTCTTCAGGGAATTCAATTCTGGCCTCTAGGCACCTCGTGTAAACTTTTGAGCAATTTTTGTCGAGTTGGATTTTTGGGTCAAAAACTGACTTTTTCGATGATGCCGGCTATGGAAAACGTTGAAGTTTTGGGAACATTTTGTAAAAAGCCAAAAAGTTTTGTTTCTCACTGGATACTGAATGTAATGAGTTGAACTCTTCAGGGAATTCAATTCTGGCCTCTAGGCACCTCGTGTAAACTTTTGAGCAATTTTTGTCGATCTGGATTTTTGGGTCAAAAACTGACTTTTTCGATGATGCCGGCTATGGAAAACGTTGAAGTTTTGGAAACATTTTGTAAAAAGCAAAAAAGTTTGTTTTCTCACTGGATACTGAATGTAATGAGTTGAACTCTTCAGGGAATTCAATTCTGGCCTCTAGGCACCTCGTGTAAACTTTTGAGCAATTTTTGTCGATCTGGATTTTTGGGTCAAAAACTGACTTTTTCGATGATGCCGGCTATGGAAAACGTTGAAGTTTTGGGAACATTTTGTAAAAATGCAAAAAGTTTTGTTTCTCACTGGATACTGAATGTAATGAGTTGAACTCTTCAGGGAATTCAATTCTGGCCTCTAGGCACCTCGTGTAAACTTTTGAGCAATTTTTGTCGATCTGGATTTTTGGGTCAAAAACTGACTTTTTCGATGATGCCGGCTATGGAAAAAGTTGAAGTTTTGGGAACATTTTGTAAAAAGCCAAAAAGTTTTGTTTCTCACTGGATACTGAATGTAATGAGTTGAACTCTTCAGGGTATTCAATTCTGGCCTCTAGGCACCTCGTGTAAACTTTTGAGCAATTTTTGTCGATCTGGATTTTTGGGTCAAAAACTGACTTTTTCGATGATGCCGGCTATGGAAAACGTTGAAGTTTTGGGAACATTTTGTAAAATGCAAAAAAGTGTTGTTTTTCTCACTGGATACTGAATGTAATGAGTTGAACTCTTCAGGGAATTCAATTCTGGCCTCTAGGCACCTCGTGTAAACTTTTGAGCAATTTTTGTCGATCTGGATTTTTGGGTCAAAAACTGACTTTTTCGATGATGCTATGGAAAAAGTTGAAGTTTTGGGAACATTTTGTAAAAAGCCAAAAAGTTTTGTTTCTCACTGGATACTGAATGTAATGAGTTGAACTCTTCAGGGAATTCAATTCTGGCCTCTAGGCACCTCGTGTAAACTTTTGAGCAATTTTTGTCGATCTGGATTTTTGGGTCAAAAACTGACTTTTTCGATGATGCCGGCTATGGAAAAAGTTGAAGTTTTGGGGGCATTTTGTAAAAAGCCAAAAAGTTTTGGTTTCTCACTGGATACTGAATGTAATGAGTTGAACTCTTCAGGGAATTCAATTCTGGCCTCTAGGCACCTCGTGTAAACTTTTGAGCAATTTTTGTCGATCTGGATTTTTGGGTCAAAAACTGACTTTTTCGATGATGCCGGCTATGGAAAACGTTGAAGTTTTGGAAACATTTTGTAAAAAGCAAAAAAGTGTTGTTTCTCACTGGATACTGAATGTAATGAGTTGAACTCTTCAGGGAATTCAATTCTGGCCTCTAGGCACCTCGTGTAAACTTTTGAGCAATTTTTGTCGATCTGGATTTTTGGGTCAAAAACTGACTTTTTCGATGATGCCGGCTATGGAAAAGTTGAAGTTTTGGGGGCATTTTGTAAAAAGCCAAAAAGTTTGTTTCTCACTGGATACTGAATGTAATGAGTTGAACTCTTCAGGGTATTCAATTCTGGCCTCTAGGCACCTCGTGTAAACTTTTGAGCAATTTTCGTCGATTGGATTTTTGGGTCAAAAACTGACTTTTTCGATGATGCCGGCTATGGAAAAAGTTGAAGTTTGGGGGGCATTTTGTAAAAAGCCAAAAAGTTTTGTTTCTCACTGGATACTGAATGTAATGAGTTGAACTCTTCAGGGAATTCAATTCTGGCCTCTAGGCACCTCGTGTAAACTTTTGAGCAATTTTTGTCGATCTGGATTTTTGGGTCAAAAACTGACTTTTTCGATGATGCCGGCTATGGAAAACGTTGAAGTTTTGGGAACATTTTGTAAAATGCAAAAAAGTTTTGTTTTCTCACTGGATACTGAATGTAATGAGTTGAACTCTTCAGGGAATTCAATTCTGGCCTCTAGGCACCTCGTGTAAACTTTTGAGCAATTTTCGTCGATCTGGATTTTTGGGTCAAAAACTGACTTTTTCGATGATGCCGGCTATGGAAAACGTTGAAGTTTTGGGAACATTTTGTAAAATGCAAAAAAGTTTTTTTTCTCACTGGATACTGAATGTAATGAGTTGAACTCTTCAGGGAATTCAATTCTGGCCTCTAGGCACCTCGTGTAAACTTTTGAGCAATTTTTGTCGATCTGGATTTTTGGGTCAAAAACTGACTTTTTCGATGATGCCGGCTATGGAAAACGTTGAAGTTTTGGGAACATTTTGTAAAAAGTCAAAAAGTTTTGTTTCTCACTGGATACTGAATGTAATGAGTTGAACTCTTCAGGGAATTCAATTCTGGCCTCTAGGCACCTCGTGTAAACTTTTGAGCAATTTTTGTCGATTGGATTTTTGGGTCAAAAACTGACTTTTTCGATGATGCCGGCTATGGAAAAAGTTGAAGTTTGGGGGCATTTTGTAAAAAGCCAAAAAGTTTTGTTTCTCACTGGATACTGAATGTAATGAGTTGAACTCTTCAGGGAATTCAATTCTGGCCTCTAGGCACCTCGTGTAAACTTTTGAGCAATTTTTGTCGATCTGGATTTTTGGGTCAAAAACTGACTTTTTCGATGATGCCGGCTATGGAAAACGTTGAAGTTTTGGGAACATTTTGTAAAAAGCCAAAAAGTTTGTTTTCTCACTGGATACTGAATGTAATGAGTTGAACTCTTCAGGGAATTCAATTCTGGCCTCTAGGCACCTCGTGTAAACTTTTGAGCAATTTTTGTCGATCTGGATTTTTGGGTCAAAAACTGACTTTTTCGATGATGCCGGCTATGGAAAACGTTGAAGTTTTGGGGCATTTTGTAAAAAGCCAAAAAGTTTGGTTTCTCACTGGATACTGAATGTAATGAGTTGAACTCTTCAGGGAATTCAATTCTGGCCTCTAGGCACCTCGTGTAAACTTTTGAGCAATTTTTGTCGATCTGGATTTTTGGGTCAAAAACTGACTTTTTCGATGATGCCGGCTATGGAAAAAGTTGAAGTTTTGGGGCATTTTGTAAAAAGCCAAAAAGTTTGGTTTCTCACTGGATACTGAATGTAATGAGTTGAACTCTTCAGGGAATTCAATTCTGGCCTCTAGGCACCTCGTGTAAACTTTTGAGCAATTTTCGTCGAGTTGGATTTTTGGGTCAAAAACTGACTTTTTCGATGATGCCGGCTATGGAAAAAGTTGAAGTTTTGGGGGCATTTTGTAAAAAGCCAAAAAGTTTTGTTTCTCACTGGATACTGAATGTAATGAGTTGAACTCTTCAGGGTATTCAATTCTGGCCTCTAGGCACCTCGTGTAAACTTTTGAGCAATTTTTGTCATCTGGATTTTTGGGTCAAAAACTGACTTTTCCGATGATGCCGGCTATGGAAAACGTTGAAGTTTTGGAAACATTTTGTAAAATGCAAAAAAGTGTTGTTTTCTCACTGGATACTGAATGTAATGAGTTGAACTCTTCAGGGAATTCAATTCTGGCCTCTAGGCACCTCGTGTAAACTTTTGAGCAATTTTTGTCGATCTGGATTTTTGGGTCAAAAACTGACTTTTTCGATGATGCCGGCTATGGAAAACGTTGAAGTTTTGGGAACATTTTGTAAAATGCAAAAAAGTTTGTTTTCTCACTGGATACTGAATGTAATGAGTTGAACTCTTCAGGGAATTCAATTCTGGCCTCTAGGCACCTCGTGTAAACTTTTGAGCAATTTTTGTCGAGTTGGATTTTTGGGTCAAAAACTGACTTTTTCGATGATGCCGGCTATGGAAACGTTGAAGTTTTGGGAACATTTTGTAAAAAGTCAAAAAGTTTTGTTTCTCACTGGATACTGAATGTAATGAGTTGAACTCTTCAGGGAATTCAATTCTGGCCTCTAGGCACCTCGTGTAAACTTTTGAGCAATTTTTGTCGAGTTGGATTTTTGGGTCAAAAACTGACTTTTTCGATGATGCCGGCTATGGAAAAAGTTGAAGTTTGGGGGGCATTTTGTAAAAAGCCAAAAAGTTTTGTTTCTCACTGGATACTGAATGTAATGAGTTGAACTCTTCAGGGAATTCAATTCTGGCCTCTAGGCACCTCGTGTAAACTTTTGAGCAATTTTTGTCGATCTGGATTTTTGGGTCAAAAACTGACTTTTTCGATGATGCCGGCTATGGAAAACGTTGAAGTTTTGGGAACATTTTGTAAAAAGCCAAAAAGTTTTGTTTCTCACTGGATACTGAATGTAATGAGTTGAACTCTTCAGGGAATTCTGGCCTCTAGGCACCTCGTGTAAACTTTTGAGCAATTTTTGTCGATCTGGATTTTTGGGTCAAAAACTGACTTTTTCGATGATGCCGGCTATGGAAAAGTTGAAGTTTTGGGGCATTTTGTAAAAAGCCAAAAAGTTTGTTTCTCACTGGATACTGAATGTAATGAGTTGAACTCTTCAGGGAATTCAATTCTGGCCTCTAGGCACCTCGTGTAAACTTTTGAGCAATTTTTGTCGATCTGGATTTTTGGGTCAAAAACTGACTTTTTCGATGATGCCGGCTATGGAAAACGTTGAAGTTTTGGAAACATTTTTGTAAAATGCAAAAAGTGTTGTTTTCTCACTGGATACTGAATGTAATGAGTTGAACTCTTCAGGGAATTCAATTCTGGCCTCTAGGCACCTCGTGTAAACTTTTGAGCAATTTTTGTCGATCTGGATTTTTGGGTCAAAAACTGACTTTTTCGATGATGCCGGCTATGGAAAAAGTTGAAGTTTTGGGGGCATTTTGTAAAAAGCCAAAAAGTTTGGTTTCTCACTGGATACTGAATGTAATGAGTTGAACTCTTCAGGGTATTCAAGTCTGGCCTCTAGGCACCTCGTGTAAACTTTTGAGCAATTTTTGTCGATCTGGATTTTTGGGTCAAAAACTGACTTTTCCGATGATGCCGGCTATGGAAAACGTTGTTGAAGTTTTGGAAACATTTTGTAAAATGCAAAAAAGTGTTGTTTTCTCACTGGATACTGAATGTAATGAGTTGAACTCTTCAGGGAATTCAATCTGGCCTCTAGGCACCTCGTGTAAACTTTTGAGCAATTTTTGTCGATCTGGATTTTTGGGTCAAAAAACTGACTTTTTCGATGATGCCGGCTATGGAAAAAGTTGAAGTTTTGGGGGCATTTTGTAAAAAGCCAAAAAGTTTGGTTTCTCACTGGATACTGAATGTAATGAGTTGAACTCTTCAGGGTATTCAATTCTGGCCTCTAGGCACCTCGTGTAAACTTTTGAGCAATTTTCGTCGAGTTGGATTTTTGGGTCAAAAACTGACTTTTCGATGATGCCGGCTATGGAAAACGTTGAAGTTTGGGGGGCACATTTTGTAAAAGCCAAAAAGTTTTGTTTCTCACTGGATACTGAATGTAATGAGTTGAACTCTTCAGGGAATTCAATTCTGGCCTCTAGGCACCTCGTGTAAACTTTTGAGCAATTTTTGTCGATCTGGATTTTTGGGTCAAAAACTGACTTTTCGATGATGCCGGCTATGGAAAACGTTGAAGTTTTGGAAACATTTTGTAAAAAGCAAAAAAGTTTGTTTTCTCACTGGATACTGAATGTAATGAGTTGAACTCTTCAGGGAATTCAATTCTGGCCTCTAGGCACCTCGTGTAAACTTTTGAGCAATTTTTGTCGATCTGGATTTTTGGGTCAAAAACTGACTTTTTCGATGATGCCGGCTATGGAAAAAGTTGAAGTTTGGGGCATTTTGTAAAAAGCCAAAAAGTTTGGTTTCTCACTGGATACTGAATGTAATGAGTTGAACTCTTCAGGGAATTCAATTCTGGCCTCTAGGCACCTCGTGTAAACTTTTGAGCAATTTTTGTCGAGTTGGATTTTTGGGTCAAAAACTGACTTTTTCGATGATGCCGGCTATGGAAAAGTTGAAGTTTTGGGGGCATTTTGTAAAAAGCCAAAAAGTTTTGTTTTCTCACTGGATACTGAATGTAATGAGTTGAACTCTTCAGGGAATTCAATCTGGCCTCTAGGCACCTCGTGTAAACTTTTGAGCAATTTTTGTCGATCTGGATTTTTGGGTCAAAAACTGACTTTTTCGATGATGCCGGCTATGGAAAACGTTGAAGTTTTGGAAACATTTTGTAAAATGCAAAAAGTTTTGTTTTCTCACTGGATACTGAATGTAATGAGTTGAACTCTTCAGGGAATTCAATTCTGGCCTCTAGGCACCTCGTGTAAACTTTTGAGCAATTTTCGTCGATCTGGATTTTTGGGTCAAAAACTGACTTTTTCGATGATGCCGGCTATGGAAAACGTTGAAGTTTTGGGAACATTTTGTAAAAAGCAAAAAGTTTTTTTTCTCACTGGATACTGAATGTAATGAGTTGAACTCTTCAGGGAATTCAATTCTGGCCTCTAGGCACCTCGTGTAAACTTTTGAGCAATTTTTGTCGAGTTGGATTTTTGGGTCAAAAACTGACTTTTTCGATGATGCCGGCTATGGAAAACGTTGAAGTTTTGGGAACATTTTGTAAAAAGCCAAAAAGTTTTGTTTCTCACTGGATACTGAATGTAATGAGTTGAACTCTTCAGGGAATTCAATTCTGGCCTCTAGGCACCTCGTGTAAACTTTTGAGCAATTTTTGTCGAGTTGGATTTTTGGGTCAAAAACTGACTTTTTCGATGATGCCGGCTATGGAAAAAGTTGAAGTTTTGGGGCATTTTGTAAAAAGCCAAAAAGTTTTGTTTCTCACTGGATACTGAATGTAATGAGTTGAACTCTTCAGGGAATCAATTCTGGCCTCTAGGCACCTCGTGTAAACTTTTGAGCAATTTTTGTCGATCTGGATTTTTGGGTCAAAAACTGACTTTTTCGATGATGCCGGCTATGGAAAACGTTGAAGTTTTGGGAACATTTTGTAAAAAGCCAAAAAGTTGTGTTTCTCACTGGATACTGAATGTAATGAGTTGAACTCTTCAGGGAATTCAATTCTGGCCTCTAGGCACCTCGTGTAAACTTTTGAGCAATTTTGTCGATCTGGATTTTTGGGTCAAAAACTGACTTTTTCGATGATGCCGGCTATGGAAAACGTTGAAGTTTTGGGGGATTTTGTAAAAAGCCAAAAAGTTTTGTTTCTCACTGGATACTGAATGTAATGAGTTGAACTCTTCAGGGAATTCAATTCTGGCCTCTAGGCACCTCGTGTAAACTTTTGAGCAATTTTTGTCGATCTGGATTTTTGGGTCAAAAACTGACTTTTTCGATGATGCCGGCTATGGAAAACGTTGAAGTTTTGGGAACATTTTGTAAAAGCCAAAAAGTTTTGTTTTCTCACTGGATACTGAATGTAATGAGTTGAACTCTTCAGGGAATTCAATTCTGGCCTCTAGGCACCTCGTGTAAACTTTTGAGCAATTTTTGTCGATCTGGATTTTTGGGTCAAAAACTGACTTTTTCGATGATGCCGGCTATGGAAAACGTTGAAGTTTTGGGGGCATTTTGTAAAAAGCCAAAAAGTTTTGTTTCTCACTGGATACTGAATGTAATGAGTTGAACTCTTCAGGGATTCAATTCTGGCCTCTAGGCACCTCGTGTAAACTTTTGAGCAATTTTTGTCGATCTGGATTTTTGGGTCAAAAACTGACTTTTTCGATGATGCCGGCTATGGAAAACGTTGAAGTTTTGGGGAACATTTTGTAAAAAGCCAAAAAGTTTTGTTTTCTCACTGGATACTGAATGTAATGAGTTGAACTCTTCAGGGATTCATTCTGGCCTCTAGGCACCTCGTGTAAACTTTTGAGCAATTTTTGTCGATCTGGATTTTTGGGTCAAAAACTGACTTTTTCGATGATGCCGGCTATGGAAAAAGTTGAAGTTTTGGGGGCATTTTGTAAAAAGCCAAAAGTTTTGGTTTCTCACTGGATACTGAATGTAATGAGTTGAACTCTTCAGGGAATTCAATTCTGGCCTCTAGGCACCTGTAAACTTTTGAGCAATTTTCGTCGATTGGATTTTTGGGTCAAAAACTGACTTTTTCGATGATGCCGGCTATGGAAAACGTTGAAGTTTTGGGGGCATTTTGTAAAAAGCCAAAAAGTTTTGTTTCTCTCACTGGATACTGAATGTAATGAGTTGAACTCTTCAGGGATTCAATTCTGGCCTCTAGGCACCTCGTGTAAACTTTTGAGCAATTTTTGTCGATCTGGATTTTTGGGTCAAAAACTGACTTTTTCGATGATGCCGGCTATGGAAAACGTTGAAGTTTTGGAAACATTTTGTAAAAAGCAAAAAAGTTTTGTTTTCTCACTGGATACTGAATGTAATGAGTTGAACTCTTCAGGGAATTCAATTCTGGCCTCTAGGCACCTCGTGTAAACTTTTGAGCAATTTTTGTCGATCTGGATTTTTGGGTCAAAACTGACTTTTTCGATGATGCCGGCTATGGAAAACGTTGAAGTTTTGGGAACATTTTGTAAAAAGCCAAAAAGTTTTGTTTCTCACTGGATACTGAATGTAATGAGTTGAACTCTTCAGGGAATTCAATTCTGGCCTCTAGGCACCTCGTGTAAACTTTTGAGCAATTTTTGTCGATCTGGATTTTTGGGTCAAAAACTGACTTTTTCGATGATGCCGGCTATGGAAAACGTTGAAGTTTTGGGAACATTTTGTAAAAAGCAAAAAGTTTTGTTTTCTCACTGGATACTGAATGTAATGAGTTGAACTCTTCAGGGATTCAATTCTGGCCTCTAGGCACCTCGTGTAAACTTTTGAGCAATTTTTGTCGATCTGGATTTTTGGGTCAAAAACTGACTTTTTCGATGATGCCGGCTATGGAAAAACGTTGAAGTTTTGGGGACATTTTGTAAAAAGCCAAAAAGTTTGTGTTTTCTCACTGGATACTGAATGTAATGAGTTGAACTCTTCAGGGAATTCAATTCTGGCCTCTAGGCACCTCGTGTAAACTTTTGAGCAATTTTTGTCGATCTTGGATTTTTGGGTCAAAAACTGACTTTTTCGATGATGCCGGCTATGGAAAACGTTGAAGTTTTGGGGCATTTTGTAAAAAGCAAAAAGTTTTGTTTCTCACTGGATACTGAATGTAATGAGTTGAACTCTTCAGGGAATTCAATTCTGGCCTCTAGGCACCTCGTGTAAACTTTTGAGCAATTTTTGTCGATCTGGATTTTGGGTCAAAACTGACTTTTTCGATGATGCCGGCTATGGAAAACGTTGAAGTTTTGGAACATTTTGTAAAAAGCCAAAAAGTTTTGTTTTCTCACTGGATACTGAATGTAATGAGTTGAACTCTTCAGGGATTCAATTCTGGCCTCTAGGCACCTCGTGTAAACTTTTGAGCAATTTTGTCGAGTCTGGATTTTTGGGTCAAAAACTGACTTTTTCGATGATGCCGGCTATGGAAAACGTTGAAGTTTTGGGGAACATTTTGTAAAAAGCCAAAGTTTTGTTTTTTTTTCACTGGATACTGAATGTAATGAGTTGAACTCTTCAGGGAATTCAATTCTGGCCTCTAGGCACCTCGTGTAAACTTTTGAGCAATTTTTGTCGATCTTGATTTTTGGGTCAAAAACTGACTTTTTCGATGATGCCGGCTATGGAAAACGTTGAAGTTTTGGAAATTTTTGTAAAAAGCAAAAAAGTTTGTTTTCTCACTGGATACTGAATGTAATGAGTTGAACTCTTCAGGGAATTCAATTCTGGCCTCTAGGCACCTCGTGTAAACTTTTGAGCAATTTTTGTCGATCTGGATTTTTGGGTCAAAAACTGACTTTTTCGATGATGCCGGCTATGGAAAAAGTTGAAGTTTTGGGGCATTTTGTAAAAAGCCAAAAAGTTTGGTTTTCTCACTGGATACTGAATGTAATGAGTTGAACTCTTCAGGGAATTCAATTCTGGCCTCTAGGCACCTCGTGTAAACTTTTGAGCAATTTTTGTCGAGTTGGATTTTTGGGTCAAAAACTGACTTTTTCGATGATGCCGGCTATGGAAAACGTTGAAGTTTTGGGGGCATTTTGTAAATCCAAAAAGTTTTGTTTTTCTCACTGGATACTGAATGTAATGAGTTGAACTCTTCAGGGAATTCAATTCTGGCCTCTAGGCACCTCGTGTAAACTTTTGAGCAATTTTTGTCGATCTGGATTTTTGGGTCAAAAACTGACTTTTTCGATGATGCCGGCTATGGAAAACGTTGAAGTTTTGGAAACATTTTGTAAAAGCAAAAAGTTTTGTTTTCTCACTGGATACTGAATGTAATGAGTTGAACTCTTCAGGGAATTCAATTCTGGCCTCTAGGCACCTCGTGTAAACTTTTGAGCAATTTTTGTCGATCTGGATTTTTGGGTCAAAAACTGACTTTTTCGATGATGCCGGCTATGGAAAAAGTTGAAGTTTTGGGGGCATTTTGTAAAAAGCCAAAAAGTTTGGTTTTCTCACTGGATACTGAATGTAATGAGTTGAACTCTTCAGGGAATTCAATTCTGGCCTCTAGGCACCTCGTGTAAACTTTTGAGCAATTTTTGTCGAGTTGGATTTTTGGGGTCAAAAACTGACTTTTTCGATGATGCCGGCTATGGAAAACGTTGAAGTTTTGGGGCATTTTGTAAAAGCCAAAAGTTTTGTTTCTCACTGGATACTGAATGTAATGAGTTGAACTCTTCAGGGAATTCAATTCTGGCCTCTAGGCACCTCGTGTAAACTTTTGAGCAATTTTTGTCGATCTGGATTTTTGGGTCAAAAACTGACTTTTTCGATGATGCCGGCTATGGAAAACGTTGAAGTTTTGGAAACATTTTGTAAAATGCAAAAAAGTGTTGTTTTCTCACTGGATACTGAATGTAATGAGTTGAACTCTTCAGGGAATTCAATTCTGGCCTCTAGGCACCTCGTGTAAACTTTTGAGCAATTTTTGTCGATCTGGATTTTTGGTCAAAAACTGACTTTTTCGATGATGCCGGCTATGGAAAAACGTTGAAGTTTTGGGGACATTTTGTAAAAAGCCAAAAATTTTGTTTTCTCACTGGATACTGAATGTAATGAGTTGAACTCTTCAGGGAATTCAATTCTGGCCTCTAGGCACCTCGTGTAAACTTTTGAGCAATTTTTGTCGATTGGATTTTTGGGTCAAAAACTGACTTTTTCGATGATGCCGGCTATGGAAACGTTGAAGTTTTGGAACATTTTGTAAAAAGCCAAAAAGTTTTGTTTCTCACTGATACTGAATGTAATGAGTTGAACTCTTCAGGGAATTCAATTCTGGCCTCTAGGCACCTCGTGTAAACTTTTGAGCAATTTTTGTCGAGTTGGATTTTTGGGTCAAAAACTGACTTTTTCGATGATGCCGGCTATGGAAAAGTTGAAGTTTTGGGGCATTTTGTAAAAAGCCAAAAAGTTTTGTTTTCTCACTGGATACTGAATGTAATGAGTTGAACTCTTCAGGGAATTCAATTCTGGCCTCTAGGCACCTCGTGTAAACTTTTGAGCAATTTTTGTCGATCTGGATTTTTGGGTCAAAACTGACTTTTTCGATGATGCCGGCTATGGAAAACGTTGAAGTTTTGGGAACATTTTGTAAAAAGCCAAAAGTTTTGTTTCTCACTGGATACTGAATGTAATGAGTTGAACTCTTCAGGGAATTCAATTCTGGCCTCTAGGCACCTCGTGTAAACTTTTGAGCAATTTTTGTCGATCTGGATTTTTGGGTCAAAAACTGACTTTTTCGATGATGCCGGCTATGGAAAACGTTGAAGTTTTGGGGCATTTTGTAAAACCAAAAAGTTTGTTTCTCACTGGATACTGAATGTAATGAGTTGAACTCTTCAGGGAATTCAATTCTGGCCTCTAGGCACCTCGTGTAAACTTTTGAGCAATTTTTGTCGATCTGGATTTTTGGGTCAAAACTGACTTTTTCGATGATGCCGGCTATGGAAAACGTTGAAGTTTTGGAACATTTTGTAAAAAGCAAAAAGTTTTTTTTCTCACTGGATACTGAATGTAATGAGTTGAACTCTTCAGGGAATTCAATTCTGGCCTCTAGGCACCTCGTGTAAACTTTTGAGCAATTTTTGTCGATCTGGATTTTTGGGTCAAAACTGACTTTTTCGATGATGCCGGCTATGGAAAACGTTGAAGTTTTGGGGACATTTTGTAAAAAGCCAAAAAGTTTTGTTTTCTCACTGGATACTGAATGTAATGAGTTGAACTCTTCAGGGAATTCAATTCTGGCCTCTAGGCACCTCGTGTAAACTTTTGAGCAATTTTTGTCGATCTGGATTTTTGGGTCAAAAACTGACTTTTTCGATGATGCCGGCTATGGAAAACGTTGAAGTTTTGGGAACATTTTGTAAAAAGCAAAAAAGTTTTTGTTTTCTCACTGGATACTGAATGTAATGAGTTGAACTCTTCAGGGAATTCAATTCTGGCCTCTAGGCACCTCGTGTAAACTTTTGAGCAATTTTTGTCGATCTGGATTTTTGGGTCAAAAACTGACTTTTTCGATGATGCCGGCTATGGAAAACGTTGAAGTTTTGGGATTTTGTAAAAAGCCAAAAGTTTGGTTTCTCACTGGATACTGAATGTAATGAGTTGAACTCTTCAGGGAATTCAATTCTGGCCTCTAGGCACCTCGTGTAAACTTTTGAGCAATTTTTGTCGAGTTGGATTTTTGGGTCAAAAACTGACTTTTTCGATGATGCCGGCTATGGAAAACGTTGAAGTTTTGGGGGCATTTTGTAAAAAGCAAAAAGTTTTGTTTCTCACTGGATACTGAATGTAATGAGTTGAACTCTTCAGGGATTCAATTCTGGCCTCTAGGCACCTCGTGTAAACTTTTGAGCAATTTTTGTCGATCTGGATTTTTGGGTCAAAAACTGACTTTTTCGATGATGCCGGCTATGGAAAACGTTGAAGTTTTGGGAAACATTTTGTAAAATGCAAAAAAGTTTTGTTTTCTCACTGGATACTGAATGTAATGAGTTGAACTCTTCAGGGAATTCAATTCTGGCCTCTAGGCACCTCGTGTAAACTTTTGAGCAATTTTTGTCGATCTGGATTTTTGGGTCAAAAACTGACTTTTTCGATGATGCCGGCTATGGAAACGTTGAAGTTTTGGGAACATTTTGTAAAAAGCCAAAAAGTTTGTTTTCTCACTGGATACTGAATGTAATGAGTTGAACTCTTCAGGGAATTCAATTCTGGCCTCTAGGCACCTCGTGTAAACTTTTGAGCAATTTTTGTCGATCTGGATTTTTTGGTCAAAAACTGACTTTTTCGATGATGCCGGCTATGGAAAACGTTGAAGTTTTGGGGACATTTTGTAAAAAGCCAAAAGTTTTGTTTCTCACTGGATACTGAATGTAATGAGTTGAACTCTTCAGGGATTCAATTCTGGCCTCTAGGCACCTCGTGTAAACTTTTGAGCAATTTTTGTCGATCTGGATTTTTGGGTCAAAAACTGACTTTTTCGATGATGCCGGCTATGGAAAACGTTGAAGTTTTGGAACATTTTGTAAAATGCAAAAAAGTGTTGTTTTCTCACTGATACTGAATGTAATGAGTTGAACTCTTCAGGGAATTCAATTCTGGCCTCTAGGCACCTCGTGTAAACTTTTGAGCAATTTTTGTCGATCTGGATTTTTGGGTCAAAAACTGACTTTTTCGATGATGCCGGCTATGGAAAAGTTGAAGTTTTGGGGGCATTTTGTAAAAAGCCAAAAAGTTTTGTTTCTCACTGGATACTGAATGTAATGAGTTGAACTCTTCAGGGAATCAATTCTGGCCTCTAGGCACCTCGTGTAAACTTTTGAGCAATTTTTGTCGATCTGGATTTTTGGGTCAAAAACTGACTTTTTCGATGATGCCGGCTATGGAAAACGTTGAAGTTTTGGGAACATTTTGTAAAAAGCCAAAAAGTTTTTGTTTCTCACTGGATACTGAATGTAATGAGTTGAACTCTTCAGGGAATTCAATCTGGCCTCTAGGCACCTCGTGTAAACTTTTGAGCAATTTTTGTCGATCTGGATTTTTGGGTCAAAAACTGACTTTTTCGATGATGCCGGCTATGGAAAACGTTGAAGTTTTGGGAACATTTTGTAAAAAGCCAAAAGTTTTGTTTCTCACTGGATACTGAATGTAATGAGTTGAACTCTTCAGGGAATTCAATTCTGGCCTCTAGGCACCTCGTGTAAACTTTTGAGCAATTTTTGTCGATCTGGATTTTTGGGTCAAAAACTGACTTTTTCGATGATGCCGGCTATGGAAACGTTGAAGTTTTGGGAACATTTTGTAAAATGCAAAAAAGTTTTTTTCTCACTGGATACTGAATGTAATGAGTTGAACTCTTCAGGGAATTCAATTCTGGCCTCTAGGCACCTCGTGTAAACTTTTGAGCAATTTTTGTCGATCTGGATTTTTGGGTCAAAAACTGACTTTTTCGATGATGCCGGCTATGGAAAACGTTGAAGTTTTGGGAACATTTTGTAAAAAGCCAAAAAGTTTTGTTTCTCACTGGATACTGAATGTAATGAGTTGAACTCTTCAGGGAATTCAATTCTGGCCTCTAGGCACCTCGTGTAAACTTTTGAGCAATTTTTGTCGATCTGGATTTTTGGGTCAAAAACTGACTTTTTCGATGATGCCGGCTATGGAAAACGTTGAAGTTTTGGGAACATTTTGTAAAAAGCCAAAAAGTTTTGTTTCTCACTGGATACTGAATGTAATGAGTTGAACTCTTCAGGGAATTCAATCTGGCCTCTAGGCACCTCGTGTAAACTTTTGAGCAATTTTTGTCGATCTGGATTTTTGGGTCAAAAACTGACTTTTTCGATGATGCCGGCTATGGAAAACGTTGAAGTTTTGGGAACATTTTGTAAAAAGCAAAAAAGTTTTGTTTTCTCACTGGATACTGAATGTAATGAGTTGAACTCTTCAGGGAATTCAATTCTGGCCTCTAGGCACCTCGTGTAAACTTTTGAGCAATTTTTGTCGATCTGGATTTTTGGGTCAAAAACTGACTTTTTCGATGATGCCGGCTATGGAAAAAGTTGAAGTTTTGGGGCATTTTGTAAAAGCCAAAAAGTTTTGTTTTCTCACTGGATACTGAATGTAATGAGTTGAACTCTTCAGGGAATTCAATTCTGGCCTCTAGGCACCTCGTGTAAACTTTTGAGCAATTTTTGTCGATCTGGATTTTTGGGTCAAAAACTGACTTTTTCGATGATGCCGGCTATGGAAAACGTTGAAGTTTTGGGAACATTTTGTAAAAGCCAAAAAAGTTTTGTTTTCTCACTGGATACTGAATGTAATGAGTTGAACTCTTCAGGGAATTCAATTCTGGCCTCTAGGCACCTCGTGTAAACTTTTGAGCAATTTTTGTCGATCTGGATTTTTGGGTCAAAAACTGACTTTTTCGATGATGCCGGCTATGGAAAACGTTGAAGTTTTGGAACATTTTGTAAAAAGCCAAAAAGTTTTGTTTCTCACTGGATACTGAATGTAATGAGTTGAACTCTTCAGGGAATTCAATTCTGGCCTCTAGGCACCTCGTGTAAACTTTTGAGCAATTTTGTCGATCTGGATTTTGGGTCAAAAACTGACTTTTTCGATGATGCCGGCTATGGAAAACGTTGAAGTTTTGGAACATTTTGTAAAAAGCCAAAAAGTTTTGTTTCTCACTGGATACTGAATGTAATGAGTTGAACTCTTCAGGGATTCAATCTGGCCTCTAGGCACCTCGTGTAAACTTTTGAGCAATTTTTGTCGATCTGGATTTTTGGGTCAAAAACTGACTTTTTCGATGATGCCGGCTATGGAAAACGTTGAAGTTTTGGGGGCATTTTGTAAAAAGCCAAAAGTTTTGTTTTCTCACTGGATACTGAATGTAATGAGTTGAACTCTTCAGGGAATTCAATTCTGGCCTCTAGGCACCTCGTGTAAACTTTTGAGCAATTTTTGTCGAGTTGGATTTTTGGGTCAAAAACTGACTTTTTCGATGATGCCGGCTATGGAAAACGTTGAAGTTTTGGGGCATTTTGTAAAAAGCCAAAAAGTTTTGTTTCTCACTGGATACTGAATGTAATGAGTTGAACTCTTCAGGGAATTCAATCTGGCCTCTAGGCACCTCGTGTAAACTTTTGAGCAATTTTTGTCGATCTGGATTTTTGGGTCAAAAACTGACTTTTCCGATGATGCCGGCTATGGAAAACGTTGAAGTTTTGGAACATTTTGTAAAAAGCAAAAAAGTGTTGTTTTCTCACTGGATACTGAATGTAATGAGTTGAACTCTTCAGGGAATTCAATTCTGGCCTCTAGGCACCTCGTGTAAACTTTTGAGCAATTTTTGTCGATCTGGATTTTTGGGTCAAAACTGACTTTTTCGATGATGCCGGCTATGGAAAACGTTGAAGTTTTGGGAACATTTTGTAAAAAGCCAAAAAGTTTTGTTTCTCACTCTGATACTGAATGTAATGAGTTGAACTCTTCAGGGAATTCAATTCTGGCCTCTAGGCACCTCGTGTAAACTTTTGAGCAATTTTGTCGATCTGGATTTTTGGGTCAAAAACTGACTTTTTCGATGATGCCGGCTATGGAAAACGTTGAAGTTTTGGGAACATTTTGTAAAAAGCAAAAAGTTTTGTTTCTCACTGGATACTGAATGTAATGAGTTGAACTCTTCAGGGAATTCAATTCTGGCCTCTAGGCACCTCGTGTAAACTTTTGAGCAATTTTTGTCGATCTGGATTTTTGGGTCAAAAACTGACTTTTTCGATGATGCCGGCTATGGAAACGTTGAAGTTTTGGGGACATTTTGTAAAAGCCAAAAGTTTGTTTTCTCACTGGATACTGAATGTAATGAGTTGAACTCTTCAGGGAATTCAATTCTGGCCTCTAGGCACCTCGTGTAAACTTTTGAGCAATTTTTGTCGATCTGGATTTTTGGGTCAAAAACTGACTTTTTCGATGATGCCGGCTATGGAAAAGTTGAAGTTTTGGGGGCATTTTGTAAAAAGCCAAAAAGTTTTGTTTTCTCACTGATCTGAATGTAATGAGTTGAACTCTTCAGGGAATTCAAATCTGGCCTCTAGGCACTCTCGTGTAAACTTTTGAGCAATTTTTTGTCGATCTGGATTTTTGGGTCAAAAACTGACTTTTTCGATGATGCCGGCTATGGAAAACGTTGAAGTTTTGGGAACATTTTGTAAAAAGCCAAAAAGTTTTGTTTTTCACTGGATACTGAATGTAATGAGTTGAACTCTTCAGGGAATTCAATTCTGGCCTCTAGGCACCTCGTGTAAACTTTTGAGCAATTTTTGTCGATCTGGATTTTTGGGTCAAAAACTGACTTTTTCGATGATGCCGGCTATGGAAAAC